>NC_091185.1:35956954-35996954 GCF_040958095.1 Procambarus clarkii | reverse complement strand
AATGAAAATGAGAAACCCATGGTTTAATCAGTGATGTGGGCTAGCTAAGCAGCAAAGTAAAAGGGCGTGGAGAAACTATAGGAATAACAGGACACTGGAGAGCAGAGAAAGATACCAGAATGCCAGGATTGAATATGTCAGGATGAGAAGAGAGGCAGAAAGACAATACGAAAATGACATCGAAAGCAAGGCAAAGACTCAGCCTAAATTGTTGCATAGCCACATCAGGAGAAAAAACAACAGTAAAGGAACAGGTTATGAAGTTAAGGATAGGGGCGGAAGGATTCACTACAAATGACAAGGAAGTGTGTGAGGAATTGAATAAGAAATTCCAGGAGGTCTTTACCTTAGAGCAAAAAGAAATTCCAAAGGTAAGTGTGGGAATAGCTAACCAGGAACCACTGGAAGAGTTTGAGATTTCCAGCGGGGAAGTAAGGAAGTGTTTACTAGAGTTGGATGTGACAAAGGCTATAGGCCCAGATGGAATCTCCCCTTGGGTTCTAAACGAAGGAGGAGGAGAACTGTGCCTACCACTCTCCATAGTGTATAACAAATCACTGGCAACAGGGGAACTGCCACATATTTGGAAAGCAGCTAACGTAGTCCCGATGTACAAGAAAGGGGATAGATAGGGGGCACTGAACTACAGGCCTGTGTCCCTAACCTGTATACTATGCAAGCTGATGGAGAAGATTGTGCGAAAAAAAAAACTAGTGGAGCATCTGGAGAGAAGGAACTTTGTAACACAGCATCAACATGGTTTCAGGGATGGCAGGTCCTGCCTCACAGGGTTACTTGAATTCTACGACCAGGCAACAAAAATAAGGCAAGAAAGAGAAGGGTGGGCAGACTGCATATTTTTGGATTGTCAGAAAGCCTTTGATAGAGTGCCACAAAAGAGGCTAGTGCGAAAGTTGGAGATGCAGGCTGGAGTGAAAGGGAAGGTACTCCGGTGGATAGAGAAGTACCTAAGCAACAAAAGACAACAAGTCTGTGTGAGGGGTGAGGTCTCAGATTGGCGAGACGTCACAAGTGGAGTCCCGCAGGGGTCAGTCCTTGGACCTATACTGTTTCTGGTATATGTAAATGATCTCCCAGAGGGTATAGATTCGTTCCTCTCAATGTTTGCCGACGTTGCAAAAATTATGAGGAGGATTGAAACAGAGGATGATAGTAGGAGGCTACAAGATGACCTAGATAGACTGAGTGAATGGTCCAACAAATGGCTGTTGAAGTTCAACCCGAGTAAATGCAAAGAAATGAAACAGCAGTGGAAACAGGAGGCCAGACACAGGATACAGAATAGGAGATGAGGTACTTAATGAAACAGACAGAGAGAAAGATCTAAGATTTGATATTACACCAAACCTGTCTCCTGAAGAGAATAACGTCAGCGGCATATGCGAGGCTGGCTAACATCACAACGGCGTTCAGGAACCTGTGTAAGGAATCATTCAGAATCTTGTACAACACATATGTACGACCAATCCTGGAGTATGCGGCCCCAGCATGGAGCCCGTACCTTGTCAAGCACAAGACGAAGCTGGAAAAAGTCCAAAGGTATGCTACTAGACTAGTCCCAGAACTAAGAGGCATGTGGTATGAGGAAAGGCTGCGGGAAATGCACCTTACGACACTGGAAGACAGAAGAGTAAGGGGGGACATGATCACAACCTACAAAATCCTCAGGGGAATCGACCGGGTAAACAAGGATGAACTATTCAACATTGGAGGGACGCGAACAAGGGGACACAGGTGGAAGTTGAGTACCCAATGAGCCATAGACACATTAGAAAGAACTTTTTCAGTGTCAGAGTAGTCAGTAAATGAAATGCATTAGGAAGTGATGTGGTGAAGGCTGACTCCATACACAGTTTCAAATAAAGATATGACAGAGCCCAGTAGGCTCAGGAATCTGTACATCAGTTGATTGACGGTTGAGAGGCGGGACCAAAGAGCCAGAGCTCAACCCCTGCAAACACTACTAGGTGAGTACAACTAGGTGAGTACACACACACACACACACACACACACACACACACACACACACACACACACACATGCCAGGAAATTGGAAAGCAGCTAACGTAGTCCCCATATACAAGAAAGGGGATTGACAGGAGGCACTGAATTACTGGCCAGTGTCCCTAACCTGCATACTATGCAAGCTTATGGAGATGATTGTGCGAAGAAAGCTAGTGGAGCACCTGGAGCGAAAGAACTTTGTAACACAGCATCAACATGGTTTCAGGGATGACAGGTCCTGCCTCACAGTGTTACTTGAATTCTACGACCAAGCATCAAAAATAAGTCAAGAAAGAGAATGGTGGGCAGATTGCATATTTTTGGATTGTCAGAAAGCCTTTGATACAGTGCCACACAAGAGGCTAGTGAAAAAGCTGGAGATGCAGGCTGGAGTGAATGGGAAGGTACTCCATTGGATAAAGGAGTACCTAAGCAACAGGAGACAACGAGTCTGTGTGAGGGGTGAGGTCTCAGATTGGCGAGACGTTACGAGTGGAGTCCCGCAAGGGTCAGTCCTTGGACCTATACTGTTTCTGATATATGTAAATGATCTCCCAGAGGGAATAGAATTGTTTCTCTCAATGTTTGCCGATGATGCAAAAATTATGGGGAGGATTGAAACTGAGGACGATAGTAGGAGGCTTCAAGATGACCAAGACAGACTGAGTGAATGGTCCAATAAATGGCTGTTGAAGTTCAAACCGAGTAAATGCAAAGTAATGAAACAAGGCAGTAGAAACAGGAGGCCAGACACAGGATACAGAATAGGAGATGAAGTACTTAATGAAACGGACAGAGAGAAAGATCTAGGAGTTGATATTACACCAAACCTGTCTCCTGAAGCACACATAAAAAGAATAACGTCTGCGGCATATGCGAGGCTAGCTAACATCAGAACAGCGTTCAGGAACCTATGTAAGGAATCATTCAGAATCTTGTACACCACATATGTACGACCAATCCTGGAGTATGCGGCCCCAGCATGGAGCCCGTACCTTGTCAAGCACAAGACGAAGCTGGAAAAAGTCCAAAGGTATGTCACTAGACTAGTCCCAGAAATAAGGGGCATGAGTTACGAAGAAAGGCTGCGGGAAATGTACCTCGCGACACTGGAAGACAGAAGAGTAAGGGGAGACATGATCACAACCTACAAAATCCTCAAAGGAATCGACCGGGTAAACAAGGATAAACTATTCAACAAATAGCTAACAAACAAATAACAAATAACTATTCAAACTGTTGTTAACGCATATGTCGACCGTGCTCTCAGCCACAGCTCAGAATGGAAGCAAGTCGACGAAGAACTCTGTAGGGTAAGGCAGGTCCTAGTCAACAACGGCTTCTCCAATGGTTTCGTGGAAGACATCATAAGAAAGAAAGTGAAATGCCATGCAACCTCTGAAGAGACAACTAACACAACACCTATACCCCCTATTAGACTATTTTACAGGAACTTCTTTTCCACAGCCCATAAAATGGAGGAAAGGGTCCTGAAAGATATTGTCAGTAGAAACGTTATCCCTACAGACAAAAATCAGAAGATACAACTGACAATTTACTATAAAACGGCCAGCCTACTCATTTGAAACTCTACAGACACAAAGCAGAACTTTTAAAAGAGACCAACGTCGCCTATGACTTCAAATGCCCTCTTTGGGATTGTAAGCCTCAAAAAACTCAGTATGTAGGCAAGACAACAACATCTCTTTCCAGGCGTTTAACGATGCATAATCAACAGGGCTCCATTAAGGAACATATAGCCTCTTCCCACAACCAAACCATCAACAGAGAAATCTTAGCAAACAACACAGAAATCATCGATAGATACAGCGATAGCAGGCGGCTCGACGTCTGCGAGGCACTACACATCAAGAAGTCAACACCAGCAATCAACAGCCAATTAATGCACAACTATATTCTACCCACTTCAAGACTCCGCTCCAATATAGAAGCATCAAGAAATATGGGCCAATAAAAAAAGGCCTTCTGCAGTTACCTACTTTTAATACCTGTTTGTATTTCATTGTTTCGTGTTCTGTCTTGTGTTAAAAGTTTATTTTCACCTCATCCAAAACTATTGTAACATGTCACTTCACCCAAATGTCGGTATAAAAACTCGAAAGATGTTTAAGCTCTATTCAGTTAAAGTTGTGTGTGTTTGTGTAAACTAAAGTCTTTGAATGTGTAATAAGTTTTACGAAACGCGCTCAAGTGTCGCGTCAGACTAGAAATAAAAATAAATTTTGGAGAATTGATCTTTGAATTACCATCAACAGTGAAAAGAAACGTAAGAAAGATCGAGAAAATTCGTGTTAGAACTATTAATCTTACTTTTTCGGTCATATTTAATAATATATGTCTACAGGAAAGACTGCTACCCAAATATACTAATATATATATATATATATATATATATATATATATATATATATATATATATATTTATGTCGTACCTATTAGCCAAAACGCACTTCTCAGCCTACTATGCTAGGCCCGATTTGCCTAATAAGCCAAGTTTTCATGAATTAATTGTTTTTCGACTACCTAACCTACATAACCTAACATTTTCGGCTACCTAACCTAACCTAACCTATAAAGATAGGTTAGGTTAGGTTAGGTAGGGTTGGTTAGGTTCGGTCATATATCTACGTTAATATTAACTCCAATAAAAAAAAAATTGACCTCATACATAATGAAATGGGTAGCTTTATCATTTCATGAGAAAAAAATTAGAGAAAATATATTAATTCAGGAAAACTTGGCTTATTAGTCAAATCGGGCCTTGCATAGTACGCTGGGAAGTGCGTTCTGGCTACTAGGTACGACATATATATATATATATATATATATATATATATATATATATATATATATATATATATATATATATATATATATATATATATATATATATATATATATATATATTATATCACATAATTTAAACAAAAATATTTAAAATTGCATATGTTTAAATATTATATTTTCCTTCATTAAATGTTGTATATATAAATTTGTGTTGTGACATTCTCCATATATTATAGTGTATGGATGATGGGTATAACGAGTTTATTGATAGGGAATTTAAATTTGATAATATGTTTGCTAGCTCTATATATATTTTCTCATTACATCATGACTTCTGCACTAATTATGAATTGCAACTCTATACTTATCTAATGATAGACTTGCAAGTTCCTAAATACATCCATCAAACCGGTGTGTAACGCATAAATAATTACTTATCTTTCTGAGCCCGTGGGACCCCTTTGACTCTTATTGTAGTGTTGTGACGTCTTGTAGAAAAATAATTTCATGTCATAACTGGCACGAACATGGACAATTCATGAAAAACTGAATTTCTACAAAAGTAGTTTGATAAACAAATTTATTTTTATTAATGTCATATGATTACTATCACCAATGAGAGTTCATTAAAAAGTATTTATTGGAATAAATAAACCTAAAGAGGACGTATATGGATGATAAATAACTATTGCAGCTGTGAGTCGAAGTTCCCTCAGTAAGGAAGGAAAGGATTTGGTTCAGGATAAGGATCTGGGATGTGACGAGGGAGAAGTAAGGCCAGATCACAGTCCAGACTACCTCTCCATTCTTCTTCTTCTTCTTATTATTATTATTATTAATATTCTTATTATTATTATTATTATTATTATTATTATTATTATTATATATATATGTATATATATATATATATATATATATATATATATATATATATATATATATATATATATATATATATATATATATATATATATATATATATATATATATATATATATATATATATGTTGTAAAAGGGGGTACCACCTCTGGTGCAAGTGTAGGGACCCATAGGCTCGGAGAAGAAAATAATGAGTACTCAGAGAAGACCTTGTGGATCCTCACTGAATACTTTGATATTTTCTTCCTCTACCACCCCTACTCTTTTAGTGTGTGTGTATATATATCTAACTTTATTTTAAAATTTCATCCCACGAAAAGGGTTACAACATTGGTTACATGCAAGGTACAAGACTACTTGTCACAAGTTGTATAGCTCCTCCAGCTCCTCAGATGGGGGGCAGGAACCATGGATGAAGTGAGCATTTCTGCTATGGATCGCCACACTAAGGCGCTGAAAGAGAAAACTGGCGGCTCTAGGGTCTCTAGTGGATTCAATTAACTTGAACCCCAGTACCTTCAAAAAACTTGCAGCACTTTTACCCCAGTCACCAAGTGTATCTGAGACAATGCGGACAAAATTGTAGTGTTGATCAAGGTGTCCATATTTATGTGACTTGGCTGCTTCCCGGTGATTGGCAGCACCATCTGCCTGTGCAGCACTGAAGTTAACATAGGTGTTGGCTAAGGTTCAAACGCAAGTATAGTCCAATAGCAACTGTCTACCATTCTTCCAGGGGTTCACCGTGATCCCGTCTTTGCGACCGACAGGCTCATCAGAGTTGCGGGGCATTAGGTAACGGGGCTCTCTCTCTGCTGGACAACCGGACGTGGTAAGGCTTCTCTTGAAAATGTCGTTAACCTCGCCGTGTCTTGTATGCCATCCTCCTTTCCTTTGGCAGAGAAGGCCATGCCGTCTGTATCTGTCGGCCTCTGCCTCGCCGCAAATACACCTGTATTCGGTGTGGATTAGGGCAGCGAGGCGGAGAGCCACAGCAATTCGGAGGGCCTGCGGTGTGAGACACCGTTCAAAATAAAGTTCATTATTTATAAGATTTTTTTGCGTGTTTTTCTCTCTCACTTTACCACAGGAAGACAACCGCCAAGCAGTCAACATTTTTGTTTTCTCTTTTTTTTTTAATGTGATTGACATTTCCACCAGCCATAGAGAAGACTGTCTTGACACCTACATTTCTCATCACAAATATATATATATATATATATATATATATATATATATATATATATATATATATATATATATATGTCGTACCTAGTAGCCAGAACTCACTTCTCAGCCTACTATTCAAGGCCCGATTTGCCTTATAAGCCAAGTTTTCCTGAATTAATATATTTACTATAATTTTTTTCTTATGAAATGGTAAAGCTACCCTTTTCACTATGTATGAGGTCATTTTTTTTTATTGGAGTTAAAATTAACGTAGATATATGACCGAACCTAACCAACCCTACCTAACCTAACCTAACCTATATATATAGGTAAGGTTAGGTTAGGTAGCCAAAAAAAGCTAGGTTAGGTTAGGTTAGGTAGGTTAGGTCGACGAAAAAACATTAATTCATGAAAACTTGGCTTATTAGGCAAATCGGGCCTTGCATAGTAGGCTGAAGAGTGAGTTCTGGCTACTAGGTACGACATATATATATATATATATATATATATATATATATATATATATATATAAATATATATATATATATATATATATATATATATATATATATATATATATATATATATATATATATATATATATATATATATATATATATATATATATATATATATATATATATGACGACCACGTCAGATATATATATATATATATATATATATATATATATATATATATATATATATATATATATATATATATATATATATATATATATATATATATATATATATATATATATATATATATATATGACGACCACGTCAGACCATGTCCTCAAGTTCCTCTTGAGGACATCATCAACTTCTTCAATAGCAGCTTGAGGAAGTTGTTAAGTAAACATAAAGATCTTCTTAATCAATTTACTACCTCATCACCTTCATTACCATATCTACATGGACATGTCAAGACGCATAAACCTAACAATCCCATGAGGCCTGTCATCAGTTCTGTGGGATCCATTTCTTACAAGCTCTCCAAATGGCTTACCAAAATCTTGTCCCCATTGTTAGGAACTATTTCCTCTTCTCATTTGACAAATTCTCTTGAATTAGTTAACAAATTGAATAATGTTCCTGTCACTCCTGATGTAAAGTTAATCAGTTTTGACGTTAGTTCCTTGTTTACAAAGGTACCGGTTGATGATATTCTCTATTATCTGACTCGTGAACTTATGAGCCATGTTTTACCTTTTTCTGCTGATATTATTGTCAATCTTGTTAAGTTGTGCATTAAAGAATGTAAATTTACCTTTAATAATGAGTATTATTTACAAACTTTTGGAATGGCAATGGGGAATCCTTTATCGCCATTGCTTTCAAACTTGTACATGGAATTCTTCGAAAAGAAATTTGTTTAAAAAATAACTCCTGGAATCATTCCATGGTTTAGATATGTTGATGACATTTTGTGTATATGGCCTTCAGATGTAAACACAGACGAATTTGTAGCCAAACTTAATGACCAAGTCACCTCTATAAAATTTACTATAGAGACTGAAATTGATAAATGTTTGCCATTCCTAGATGTACTTATTCATAGGGAAGATTCTTCACTAAAGTTTAGTGTTTACAGAAAACCTACGAATAATTTATCTTATGTTCATTATTTCTCAGGGCATAGATACAATGTGAAAAAGTCAATTTTTTCTTCAATGTATCTAAGAGCTCTTCGAGTTGTGAGTCCAGAATTCTGTGACGAAGAGTTAAAGAATATTGATTCGATTGGTCTCAAGCTTTGTTACCCACTGAGTTTTTTGGAAGTTTGCCGTAGTAAAGAACGTCGTACATATTTTAATAATATATGCAGTGAAAGAATTCGCCCAAAGAATGTGTTATGTTTACCATATTTCTCTGGGTTTGAGAGAATTGTCAAGGCCTTGAAACTTTACAATATACATGTAATGTTTAGCTACGAAAATATTGTTGGTAAGCTATTAGTTAGGAACAGCCCTCGTAGTGAAAATTGTGTCATTTATAAAATACCTTGTAAAGACTGTAATAAGTTCTATGTTGGGCAAACATCTAAAGATTTGAAATGTAGAATTTCGCAACATAAATACTCTGTAAGACATGGCCAATTGTTTAATGCTTTGTTTGTTCATCTGTCAGAGGATTCTCACCAAATTGATTGGGAGATGGCTTCTTCAATAACAAATTGTAAAAGCACCTATAACAGAAACATAACTGAATCTGCTTTGATACAGATCACAAAAGAAAGTAATTTGAACATAAGCAGTGGTCTATATAACTTAGATCCATTTTTAATAGATCAATTAAAGGGCGATTTAAGTAGGATAATTGGAACACATTTGTCTCACTAATTCATTGTATATATTTACTATTTTATGCTATAATTTTCTATGTGTTGGCCTGTGTGTGGTTGCTGCATCAAATGGGCCAATATGCCGTCTGCAGTGTCCACGTATTGTACCTCACTTTACTCCACTATTCTCTCCTGCCTATTTATGTCCAGTACTCGACCTGTAAAATCACTCCTTCTGAAGATGTATTAATATACGAAAGTACTTAAGGAAATTACTGTTTCCTTTTCCTCCGTGGTCTGACATTGTCACATTTTTAATCACGTGTTTATTTTCGTGATACACACACACACACCTAAATAAATAAATATATATATATATATATATATATATATATATATATATATATATATATATATATATATATATATATATATATATATATATATATATATATATATATGTCGTACCTAATAGCCAGAACGCACATCTCAGCCTACTATGCAAGGCCCGATTTGCCTAATAAGCCAAGTTTTCATGAATTAATTGTTTTTCGGCTACCTAACCTACCTAACCTAACTTAACCTAACTTTTTCGGCTACCTAACCTAACCTAACCTATAAAGATAGGTTAGGTTAGGTTAGGTAGAGTTGGTTAGGTTCGGTCATATATCTATGTTAATTTTAACTCCAATAAAAAAAAGTTGACCTCATACATAATGAAATGGGTAGCTTTATCATTTCAAAAGAAAAAAATTAGAGAAAATATATTAATTCAGGAAAACTTGGCTTATTAGGCAAATCGGGCCTTGCATAGTAGGCCAAAATGTGCGTTCTGGCTATTAGGTACGACATATATATATATATATATATATATATATATATATATATATATATATATATATATATATATATATATATATATATATATATATATATATATATATATATATATTTATATATATATATATATATATATATATATATATATATTTATATATATATATATATATATATATATATATATTTATATATATATATATATATATATATATATATATATATATATATATATATATATATATATATATATATATATATATATATATATATATATATATATATATGGAAGAGAGAATTGGGGACTTGGACTCCCACAATGACTTCTACCTTCTCACAAAGTGCCTTACCTTGCCCAGGCTAACATACTTCTTAAGGTGTGCACCAACTTTTGGCAACCCACTTCTACATCAATATGATGAGCTCCTCAGGTCAATATTCAGGAAGGCGCTCAACCTAGATTTAGATGACAGTCAGTGGGACCACGCAACACTACCAGTGAAATTTGGAGGGATAGGCATACGAAAGGCAACTGAGGTAGCACTTCCAGCATTCTTATCCTCATGTACAGCAGCCAACGAATTGGTAGGGCAGATCCTACCAGAGCGTATGAGAGAGACAGCGGGAACTCATGATCAAACGTTCATCGAAGCAGCCAGACAATGGGACACCATTGCACACCCTCAACCCCGACCACAAGTCCCAAAAGACCACAAGCAGGCCCACTGGGATAGCCCCATAATGGAAAAGACTGTCACAGCAATGATTGACAACGCTGATGCTGAAAACAAAGCCCGCCTCCTAGCGGTAACAGCACCCCACGCCGGGGATTTTTTATTTGCTGTGCCCAATGCAGCCCTGGGAACTCGCCTCAGTCATGACGCTCTCCGCATTGGAGTTGCCCTTCGCCTTGCTGCCCCCATCCTCACCGAACATAGGTGCATCTGCGGAACTGCGATGGCAGACCAATATGGTCGTCATGGTCTGGTATGTCGTAAATCACAGGGTAAAATTGCAAGACATGAAGAAGTCAACGACATCATCAAGAGGAGCCTCGCCACAGCCCGCTGCCCGGCACAAAGAGAACCACACTTATCCAGACCTAACGACCCTCAGAAGCGCCCTGATGGGGTCACCTTGTGTGGGAACCGACCTGTGAGATTTATATTTATTTAATTTATATGAATTTATATAGAATTTATATTTACGTTAATTTATATACTTCGATAGCAATTGTATGATGATAAGTGGACTGTATTTCTGCAATAATCTCATAATCTCACAAATTGATCCTCTACACATTAGGGGGGTTTATATTAATTGAATTTATATATATGCAGCCAATCAAACTACAGTATTAGACTACATACATTGAAGAGGTTCCTTATCTTATTTGTACAGCAGGCCTTAGTCCACCAGGTATAACCAGGATGTAGACACCAAATTTTCCCTCTTTGAGGTAGCTTCCATCACCCTGGTAACTGATGCACAAAGCATGCTTCCTCGTCTTGACCTGTCAAAAGGGCGCTAGCTAAGGAGCCAGAATCCTATTATATGACAGCTATATCAGAGAAAACACTGTACAAGGAACCATGAAGACCTGGGCTTAATTACCTTTAGTATGAGGCGATCTCGTGCTCTAACCGGTCACCCTATATCCACTGACATTAATGGCCATAAATGAAAGATAAATGGGTTTCGGAAAGACACTTCCCTTGAAATTGATGACAGCGTGTTGATGATGGTAGACCTTTGGTTTCCATAACACTTCGTCCAAGAGAATTAACAGGAGCCGAATTTGCTCCCTTGCGCCTCTGGTCTCAATACAAACAATGGCTGACCACTCCCTCACCCTCACGCTACTGGCCTACATTGTCCAGATGACAGTAAGTGATAGAAGGGTCACATTTACTCTACTTTAATTCTGATAATTAAGTTAATTTATATGAGATGTTTTTATGATGGTAAAGTCCAAAGACTAATGTATTTAAGAATAATTCCCACCATAATAGGTGGAGAATTTATAGTAGTATGTGGAATGATATCCCGTTTTCTATAGACGGTAATTCCACTACAGTTACATTTTCTATGGGTAAATTGTTTATACAATACAGCAGCAATTATCTGTCTGTATGATATTATTAAATGGTGTCGGATTTTCCGACACCTTGCTACCTTGGAAGGATGGTAAGCAAGTGGTATGGGACTACACGTGCGCTGCCACACTGGCCAGTACCTACCTCCACTACAGCACACGTGAAAGCGGTGGTGCTGCTTCTTTCAGGGAATCGCAGAAAATTATTAAATACAGAGGTCTAGCACACTGCTACAGCTTTGTTCCAATCGGCTCGGAGACCCTCGGTTCGTGGGGAAAATGTGCATTGAAGTTCCTGAAGGAATTGGGGGACAAATTGATCAGCACTACAAAAGACCAGAGAGCAAAAAGCTTCTTGTTCCAGCGCCTCAGTGTTGCGATTCAGAAGGGAAATGCCTGTTGCGTCTTGGGCACTAGTCCAACTTCAGAGGAATTCGAAGAAGTGTTTGACTTGCAACAATGATCGAACCCGTCCGTGACATTCATCAATGTTTCCCATTGTTGTGTTTTTCAAGAGATCCATAACCTTTAATCACCTTTTTGCATTATTATTTTTGTATCAACCCATGTATATCTTGTAACCATCAAATGAATAATAAAGCACAAAAAATAAAAAAGGAAGGGGGTGGTAGGAGAAAAGCACACAGAAACTGTATTGGATGGAATCTAAACATTCCCTCTAATGCGTTATGCGTGGTTTCCTCCGAGGCTATGGGTCCCCCTTCTTCCAGCTAGAGGTGGTACTATATATATATATATATATATATATATATATATATATATATATATATATATATATATATATATATATATATATATATATATATATATATATATATATATATGTCGTACCTAGTAGCCAGAACGCACTTCTCAGCCTACTATTCAAGGCCCGATTTGCCTAATAAGCCAAGTTTTCATGAATTAATGTTTTTTCGTCTACCTAACCTACCTAACCTAACCAAACCTAGCTTTTTTTGGCTACCTAACCTAACCTTACCTATAAATATAGGTTAGGTTAGGTTAGGTAGGGTTGGTTAGGTTCGGTCATATATCTACGTTAATTTTAACTGCAATAAAAAAAAATTGACCTTATACATAGAGAAAAGGGTTGCTTTATCATTTCATAAGAAAAAAATTATAGTAAATATATTAATTCAGGAAAACTTGGCTTATTAGGCAAATCGGGCCTTGCATAGTAGGCTGAGAAGTGCGTTCTGGCTACTAGGTACGACATATATATATATATATATATATATATATATATATATATATGTATATATATATATATATATATATATATATATATATATATATATATATATATATATATATATATATATATATATATATATATATATATATATATATATATATATATATATATATGTCGTACCTAGTAGCCAGAACGCACTTCTCAGCCTACTATGCAAGGCCCGATTTGCCTAATAAGCCAAGTTTTCCTAAATTAATATACTTTCTTTAATTTTTATCTAATGAAATGATAAAGCTACCCATTTCATTATATATGAGGTCAATTTTTTTTTTATTGGAGTTAAAATTAACGTAGATATATGACCGAACCTAACCAACCCTACCTAACCTAACCTAACCTATCTTTATATTTTAGGTTAGGTTAGGTAGCCGAAAAAATTAGGTTAGGTAGGTTACGTAGTCGAAAAACCATTAATTCATGAAAACTTGGCTTATTAGGCAAATCGGGCCTTGAATAGTAGGCTGAGAAGTGAGTTCTGGCTACTAGGTACGACATATATATATATATATATATATATATATATATATATATATATATATATATATGTCGTACCTAGTAGCCAGAACGCACTTCTCAGCCTACAATGCAAGGCCTGATTTGCCTAGTAAGCCAAGTTTTCATGAATTAATGTTTTTTCGACTACCTAACCTACCTAACCTAACCTAACCTAACTTTTTCTGCTACCTAACAGAACCTAACCTATAAAGATAGGTTAGGTTAGGTTAGGTAGGGTTGGTTAGGTTTGGTCATATATCTACATTAATTTTAACTCTAATAAAAAAAATTGACCTCATACATAATGAAATGGGTAGCTTTATCATTTCATAAGACAAAAATTAGAGAAAATATATTAATTCAAGAAAACTTGGCTTATTAGGCAAATGAGGCCTTGCATAGTAGGCTGAAAAGTGCATTCTGGCTACTAGGTACGACATATATATATATATATATATATATTTTATTAAATATGACCGAAAAAGTAAGATTAATAATTCTAACACGAATTTTCTCAATCTTTCGTACATTATGCTTCACTGTTGGAGGTAAATCAAAAATCACTTCTCCAAAATTCATTTTTATTTCTAGTCTGACGCGACACGGGCGCGTTTCGTAAAACTTATTACATTTTCAAAGACTTCACAAATACACAACTGATTAGAACTTGCGTTTCCCTGATTTTATATCTACATTTTGAGTGAGGTGGGAAGGGTGATGTGGCATTACATTTGAGTGAGGTGGGAAGGATGATGTGGCATTAGAGAATATTAATAGGGTATTAAAAGTATCAACACAAGACAGAACACGAAACAATGGATATTGAATAGAAGTGTTTGTAGAAAGCCTATTGGTCCATATTTCTTGATGCTTCTATATTGGAGCGGAGTCTTGAGGTGGGTAGAATATAGTTGTGCAATAATTGGCTGTTGATTGCTGGTGTTGACTTCTTGATGTGTAGTGCCTCGCAAACGTCAAGCCGCCTGCTATCGCTGTATCTATCGATGATTTCTGTGTTGTTTACTAGGATTTCTCTGGCGATGGTTTGGTTATGGGAAGAGATTATATGTTCCTTAATGGAGCCCTGTTGTTTATGCATCGTTAAACGCCTAGAAAGAGATGTTGTTGTCTTGCCTATATACTGGGTTTTTTGGAGCTTACAGTCCCCAAGTGGGCATTTGAAGGCATAGACGACGTTAGTCTCTTTTAAAGCGTTCTGTTTCGTGTCTGGAGAGTTTCTCATGAGTAGGCTGGCCGTTTTTCTGGTTTTATAGTAAATCGTCAGTTGTATCCTCTGATTTTTGTCTGTAGGGATAACGTTTCTATTAACAATATCTTTCAGGACCCTTTCCTCTGTTTTATGAGCTGTGGAAAAGAAGTTCCTGTAAAATAGTCTAATAGGGGGTATAGGTGTTGTGTTAGTTGTCTCTTCGGAGGTTGCATGGCTTTTCACTTTCCTTCTTATGATGTCTTCGATGAAACCATTGGAGAAGCCGTTATTGACTAGAACCTGCCTTACCCTACAGAGTTCTTCGTCGACTTGCTTCCATTCTGAGCTGTGGCTGAGAGCACGGTCGACGTATGCGTTAACAACACTCCTCTTGTACCTGTCAGGGCAGTCGCTGTTGGCATTTAGGCACATTCCTATGTTTGTTTCCTTTGTGTAGACTGCAGTGTGGAAACCTCCGCCCTTTTCCATGACTGTTACATCTAGAAAAGGCAGCTTCCCATCCTTTTCCGTCTCGTAAGTGAAACGCAGCACGGAACTCTGCTCAAATGCCTCCTTCAGCTCCTGCAGATGTCTGACATCAGGTACCTGTGTAAAAATGTCGTCAACATACCTGCAGTATATGGCCGGTTTCAAGTTCATGTCGACTAAGACTTTTTGCTCGATGGTACCCATGTAGAAGTTTGCAAACAGGACACCTAGGGGAGAACCCATAGCGACCCCATCTACTTGCTTATACATATGCCCATCCGGGCTCAAGAAGGGTGCCTCTTTAGTACAAGCTTGGAGTAGTTTCCTCAGAATACTTTCTGGCATGTCAAGAGGAGTACAGGCTGGATCACGATACACTCTGTCGGCTATCATTCCGATTGTCTCGTCCACAGGTACGTTGGTAAACAGCGATTCTACGTCCAACGACCGTATAACGTCGGTCATATTTAATAAAATATGTCTACAGGAAAGACTGCTACCAAAATATACTAATATATATATATATATATATATATATATATATATATATATATATATATATATATATATATATATTCATATATATATATATATATATATATATATATATATATATATATATATATATATATATATATATATATATATATATATATATATATATATATATGTCGTACCTAGTAGCCAGAACGCACTTCTGAGCCTACTATGCAAGGCCCGATTTGCCTAATAAGCCAAGTTTTCATGAACTAATGTTTTTTCGACTACCTAACCTACCTAACCTAACCTAACTTAACTTTTTCGGCTACCTAACCCAACCAAACCTATAAAGATAGGTTAGGTTAGGTTAGGTAGGGTTGGTTAGGTTTGGTCATATATCTATGTTAATTTTAACTCCAATAAAAAAAAATTTACCTCATACATAATGAAATGGGTAGCTTTATCATTTCATAAGAAAAAAATTTGAGAAAATATATTAATTCAAGAAAACTTGGCTTATTAGGCAAATCGGGCCTTGCATAGTAGGCTGAAAAGTACGTTCTGGCTACTAGGTACGACATATATATATATATATATATATATATATATATATATATATATATATATATATATATATATATATATATATATATATATATATATATGTCGTACCTAGTAGCCAGAACGCACTTCTCAGCCTACTATGCAACGCCCGGTTTGCCTAATAAGCCAAGTTTTCATGAATTAATGTTTTTTCGACTACCTAACCTACCTAACCTAACCTAACCTAACTTTTTCGGCCACCTAACCTAACCTAGCCTATAGAGATAGATTAGGTTAGGTTAGGTAGGGTTGGATAGGTTTGGTCATATATCTACGTTAATTTTAACTCCAATAAAAGAAAATTGACCTCATACATAATGAAATGGGTAGCTTTATCATTTCATAAGGAAAAAATTAGAGAAAATATATTAATTCAGTAAAACTTGGCTTATGAGGCAAATCGGGCCTTACATAGTAGGCTGAGAAGTGCGTTCTGGCTACTAGGTACTATATATATATATATATATATATATATATATGTCGTACCTAATAGCCAGAACGCACTTCTCAGCCTACTATGCAAGGCCCGATTTGCCTAATAAGCCAAGTTTTCATGAATTAATGTTTTTTCGAGTACCTAACCTACCTAACCTAACCTAACCTACCTTTTTCGGCAACCTAACCCAACCTAACCTATGAAGATAGGTTAGGTTAGGTTAGGTAGGGTTGGTTAGGTTCGGTCATATATCTACGTTAATTTTAACTACAATAAAAAAAATTGACCTCATACTTAATGAAATGGGTAGCTTTATCATTTCATAAGAAAAAAATTAGAAAAAATATATTAATTCAGGAAAACTTGGCTTATTAGGCAAATCGGGCCTTGAATAGTAGGCCAAAAAGTGAGTTCTGGCTACTAGGTACGACATATATATATATATATATATATATATATATGTCGTACCTAATAGCCAGAACGCACTTCTCAGCCTACTATTCAAGGCCCGATTTGCCAAATAAGCCAAGTTTTCATGAATTAATGTTTTTTCGTCTACCTAACCTACCTAACCTAACCTAACCTAGCTTTTTTTGGCTACCTAACCTAACCTTACCTAAAAATATAAATTAGGTTAGGTTAGGTAGGGTTGGTTAGGTTCGGTCATATATCTACGTTAATTTTAACTCCAATAAAAAAAAATGACCTCATACATAGAGAAAAGGGTTGCTTTATCATTTCATAAGAAAAAAATTATAGTAAATATATTAATTCAGGAAAACTTGGCTTATTAGGCAAATCGGGCCTTGAATAGTAGGCTGAGAAGTGAGTTCTGGCTACTAGGTACGACATATATATATATATATATATATATATATATATATATATATATATATATATATATATATATATATATATATATATATATATATATATATATATATATATATATATATATATATATATATTTTTTTTTTTTTTTTTTTTTCTTTTTTTTGGGGGGTGCCTCCCTCTGTGCTCTCAAAATGAAGGACGAAGGAATCAGACCAATGGCTGCTGGCAACACTCTCAGACTCCTGAGAGTCAAGGCTGCTACGAAGGTTGTCAGCCAGCAAGCGGCTGAATTGCAGAAACCAATCCAGCTAGGATTTGGAATCCCCCAAGGCTGTGAAGCGGCTGCCCATGCAGCACGAGCATACATCACCAACATTTCTGATGAAAAGGCCCTGCTCAAACTGTACTTTAAGAATGCCTTCAACATGGTCAGAAGAGATGCAGTACTTTGTGCTGTACATCGAAATTTCCGGCCCCTCTACCCGTTCATACTATCGTGCTACAGTGGTGAGTCAAAACTGCACTATGGTGAACATGAAATCAGATCATGTGAAGGTGTTTAGGAAGGTGATCCTCTTCCTCCCCTTCTTTTCTGCTTAGTCTTAAAAGAAATCACCGGAAGCTTGTCCAGCGAGTTCAACATCTGGTTTTGGGATGATTGCACTAACGCTGGCACCAAAGACCACCTCTTGGAAGATATCAGGAAAATAAGGGAGCAAGAAGTAAGCCTGGGTATCGTCCTGAACCCTTCCAAGTGTGAAGTAGTCTCTTCCAACCCAGACATCGTAGCTAGAATAAGGTCTGCCTTGCCTGGAGCCCATGTCATTAGGGCCGAGAACAGCACCCTCCTTGGAGCCCCCCTCGGGTCTAACGCCATTGAAGAGATCCTTGACAAGAAAATCGCAGACCTTAGAGGGATGGAAGACAGAATAGGTGACATCGATGCCCACGATGCTTTTTCACTCCTCACCAAATGCCTATCCCTTCCGAGGCTAACCTACTTTCTGAGGTGCGCCCCTTCTTACGACAGCCGAAAGCTTGAAGAGTATGACCTCTTACTGAAGACCATGCTGAAAAAAATTGTTAACCTCTCCCTCAACGAATGCCAGTGGAAACAAGTCACTCTTCCTGTTAGGCTCGGTGGCTTGGGTGTCCGCACCGCCACCCAAATTTCTGTCTCAGCCTTCCTGTCATCCTCCTCAGCATCAGATGACCTGGTTAAGGAAATTCTACCTGACATCCTGAGTGATGTAGCAGGGATACAGGACCCCAACTACACGGAATGCAACACGAAATGGGATGCCATGGCAGATCCAGCACTCAGACCAGCCATGCCGAAAGCCAAGAAACAATCCAGCTGGGACAACCCCATTGTAGACAAAGAAGCCACAGCTTTGCTGGAGGCAGCAACAACCCCCCAGTGATCGTGCACGCCTCACAGCTGTGCAGGCTCCCCATGTAGGGGACTTCCCTTTGGCAGTCCCTATGTCTGCGACAGGCACACGTCTTGATCCACAGGAGCTCCGTATTGCAGTCACTCTCCGCCTTGCTGCCCCCTATCCACACTGTTCATAGGTGTATTTGCGGTGAGGCAGATGCTGACGAATATGGATTGCATGGCCAGCACTGTGGAAAATCTGGTGGTTGGCGCACTAGACACGACGAAGTCAATGACATTAAAAGAAGCCTTCCCTCTGCTCAGTGTCCAGCGGAGAGAGAGCCCTGCAACCTACTGAGCTGTGACTCTGTTAGCTTTGCCGGCTGACCAGACGGAATCAAACTGCGTCCGTGGAAGGGTGGCAGACATTTGGCATGGGACTATACTTGCGTATCCACCCTGGCAACCACATACATCAACCTCTCTGCTGTCACAGCAGGAGCCGCAGCGACACACAGAGAAAGACACAAGTCAGCCAAGTACAGGCAATTAGATCATCGGTACAACTTTGTTCCAATAGTGTCTGAAACCCTATATGTATGTATATGTAACATACTAATTTATTGTGAATATTTGCACATATAGGGTCAGAGACCCTATATGTGCATATGTAACATACTAATTAATTGTGAATATTTGAGTTTACCTTGAAAAGCTGAATAGAAAACCACAACCTAACCTAACCTTCTTAGCATGTTAAGATATTACAATTAGTACTGAACCTATACCTATATTGGTATCACAGTTTAAAAAATAAATAAAAAAATAAAAATATTTAAATAAATGGTAAAGTAACTCAGGATATTGTAAAATTTTGTATAAAATCTTTATTGTTTAATAAAACGGAGAGAAAAAGTTAGTGCCTTGAAAAAAATATAGCTTGGAAAATGTCACATGTATACTTATTTATAAGCAAAATAGTGACTACAAGCAATAAGTCATATATGTGTGCTGTCTTGTGCGAGAGCAGGTTGGGGTCTAGAGAGGAGTCTCCCAGAATGTAAAGAGACGAGCTGGCTCCACCTGAGTGGGGGTTACTTTCCAGTCTCTGGAGAGGTACCCGCAGCAGTCTTGGGACGATCCTTCTCGTACAGGCTCTGACGCAGAAAGTACTGTGCTCTTTGCTCCCTCTTTCATCTGAGGTTGGGTTGGATCGGCACAATTTATCGGTAGAGGTTTCTGTCTATGTGCAGGGCGAGGGCGCGGAGCGTGGTCACCAGATCTTTTGGCAGAAGTAACCACTTGGGCATGACGCTCAGGATTCTATCCACATTATTGCTGTTACCACTGACCAGGTCAGCGATTACTTCATCAAGGAATTCTTCCCCCCCCCCCCATCCAGTTTCCTGGCCCCAGAGTGCAATAGTTGCAAGGAATTCCACCATAGTTTCCTTCCAAGAAGATTCCTGGGGGGTCCTGTCAGGGGGTGGCATGTCAGGTTCAGCTCCATCAGGAGCGCTCGCCGCCGCCCTAATATTGCCTCTCCGTCTATGATTCTCTAATGGTCTATACTGTTTGTCCGCACTGTCTAAGTTAGACAGTGAAGACTTCGAGCCCTCGTTATCCGAACGATTTCTGTATTCCACCACTAATTCTTTGTACTCGGTCCTTTTCCTTTCACTCTTAATGGACTCCAAAATTCGCAAAGGATGTTGACCAGACCACACACTAGAAGGTGAAGGGACGACGACGTTTCGGTCAGTCTTGGACCATTCTCAAGTCGATTGTGATGAGGAAGTTGATGCAGGCAATAAATAGGCAAGAGAGACGTGAGGAACAAGGCAAAAGGTACGTACGGTAAGGTGTAGTAGAGGGGATTCTTATTCCTATTACTATCCATTTCTCATTCGGTGGTTATAATAGGAGCTGCCTCGTATGGGCCAATGGGCCTTCTGCAGTTCTTATTCCTACTACTATCCCTTCCACTACACCTTACCGTTCGTACCTTTTGCCTTGCTCCTCACGTTTCTCTTGCCTATTTATTGCCTGCATCAGCTTCTGCAACAACGTCAGACCTCTCTGGGGTCTTAATTCCACCCTCACTTCTTCCATTGCCAAGAGGAGTTTCTCCCCATCGATCCACCTCACTTTGCGCCTACCCGTTCTACTTGCGGCCTCTTCGAGGTCCTATGGTATTGGATCTAATTATGCGGCTTAGATGGACTCGCCTTGCTCTATGGTCTCAAAACTTTCTGCCACAAATTGGACAGTCTGGCGAACGGTCCAATAGCCGGATCGTCATGTAGGTCACCCATCGTGCTGACAGGGGTCAGCCCGTCTCCGTAATGGTTTTCAGAAAAGTTTATGGGTGACATGGAACGAAATCCCTTGACAGGGGCAGACGGCCTTCAGGAAAGCTCAAACCAAGTGTCACTGACAAATAGCCCCTAATGCAGGTGGACGGATGGGCCCCTTAGAGCAGTACCAAGGGGGTATGCCTGAGCTCTTTGCGGAATCAGGAGTGCCACGTGAAGGCCAGCTGAGGACTTTACACAATTATCCCGACCGTTAATTGTGCACTATGTACTCTCTTAAGCATATACAATCGGAAGCGCGTACATTAAAGCTTTCTACATTTAACCATCATGTTGAAAATAATAATGTGGATGAATATTAGTAAGGATGGAGACTGGAACTAGGTGAGACTGAAATATTGCATCAGTTGTCATTTCATGCACAGTGTTGCATAGGGGTCGATCTCTGTACCCCCCCCCCCCCTCCCCTCTCTCCTTATGATAAATCCCTCAACAATCACCAATTCCTCTTAATGGATTGTTGAGACTGGCCTAAAGAACGCCAGACATCCAATTGTACAGAATAACCTTTGCATGGTGAGTGAGGGAGCACGTGGTTTTTCACCATCACTATTGAAGTGAAAGGAATTGCCGTAAGTGTTCATTCATGACGTTTCATAACTGTTTAAATTACTTTCCCTTTTGCATATAAATTAGCATAGTTCTATTCAGAGGGCTATAGCAAATTTTTATTTAAAGTTACGAAGTATGAAGAACCTCTCCCTCATTAGTGTCACCAAAAGTGTCCACATCGTCTATAGTCAAGTGTACATCTGTTGTTTAATTTATCCAGTATACGGACCACTTTCTGTTACACTCTAGCAAGTGTCCCGTATATGTATATTATAATTACCAGAGTCTCTGATAATGAGGTTAAGCTGGTGCAGTCTATGAGTGCAGGAAGAAGATTATGTATGGCTGAGATTCGCTAGTTGGTTAATGGAATGAATCTTTGAGTCATTTGCAGAACAACTGTATAATTCAAAACATTCCATCTTAGAGCCCATAACCCGCCAAACACACGACACAACTTCCACGTTGCTACAAGGTTGGACCAAGTTTTAACACCGAAGTTGTAACAACCAATATAGCAAGATGTGACAATCAATATAGCAAGTTGTAACAACGTTCTAATACGTCATAAAAACGCTATAACAAGATGAAACAACTTTATTACAAGTTGTATCAAGCGGAAAATATGAACAGGTACGTTGTGTGTTTGCAGGAAAGAGACTGCATCAGAGACTCAATACATAGATACAAAAATAAATGACACACCTAATATGGAACAGAAACATTTGTATAAATCAGTTGAAGACTGAGTGACGGGATCTAAGGACGAAAGCTGTGACCCACAGGCACAGCTATGTTAATACGACCCACTGGCACAGCTAAGTTAGTACGACCCACTGGCACAGCTATGTTAGTACGACCCACTGGCACAGCTAAGTAGTACGACCCACCGGCACAGCTATGTTAGTACGACCCACTGGCACAGCTAAGTTAGTACGACCCACTGGCACAGCTATGTTAGTACGACCCACTGGCACAGCTAAGTTAGTACGACCCACCGGCACAGCTATGTTAGTACGACCCACTGGCACAGCTAAGTTAGTACGACCCACTGGCACAGCTATGTTAATACGACCCACTGGCACAGCTAAGTTAGTACGACCCACTGGCACAGCTATGTTAGTACGACCCACTGGCACAACCAAGTTAGTACGACCCACTGGCACAACCAAGTTAGTACGACCCACTGGCACAACCAAGTTAGTACGACCCACTGGCACAACCAAGTTAGTACGACCCACCGGCACAGCTAAGCTAGTACGACCAACAGGCACAGCTATGTTAGTACGACCCACCAGCACAACTATGTTAGTATGACCCACCGGCACAGCTAAGTTGGTACGACCCACTGGCGCAGCTATGTTAGTATGACCCACCGGCACAGCTAAGTTGGTACCACCCACCGGCACAGCTATGTTAGTATGACTCTCTGGCACAGCTAAGTTAGTACGACCCACAGGAACAGCTAAGTTAGTAAGACCCACCGGCACAGCTAAGTTAGTACGCACTTGCTAATGCAGCAAATCTCAGAGGACGAATTACTAGCATTAATTATATTCCCTGTCTGTGTTCCCGTTCCTAAAATGCCTTCAACACATCATCATAATCCAAAAAACTCTCTTTGATTATTGTTTGATCTATCTAGAGTGTAGAGAGAATTAACATCTCTCGCCCTGTCCCTCTCCTGATTTAGTGTGATTATTTTAGCATAACGTGATCCATTACACCTTTTGGAAATTACACCATGAATTTCAATTTGTATATATATATTTCAATATGTTTTAAAGAAAATATTTTAGTATTCATTAACTGGAAATTCTCAACTGAGATTACAAGATATAATATCAAGTTTATAACTGAAACTATTAATTTTATTGGCGTATAATACTGTCTAACACATTTATTGCCGCTACCTAAATTTTGAGACAAATGAATCCTTTAGGAAACATTGCGTTACGTATATCTCAAGATTAACTTGTGAGAAGCTAAAAGTTTTCGAGTTTTTAAATGAGCTCTACATGTAGTTATGAATTATAAGTTTACAGTTTGCATATAAGGTATTAAATGTAACATTACAAATAATGATTAAAATGATTAAATTTTGAGAGAGCGAGAGAGAGATTCTCCACGGTACAGCAGTGAATATTAAAAGTAAGGTTGCATTAACCTTACTTGAACTATTCACTGTTATATCATACAGGGTGTTTAAGGCAATCATTCTGGTCAATAATTGAGAGCATTCTGCTTGTCACCTTCAGTGGCCCATGTTATGACATCCAGCAGTACTCCTTTCAAGATTATTGCAAGTGTCACATGAACCATTGTAAGTGGCAACACAAACCATTGCAGGTGGCAATACAAGGGACACATACCAATATGTCTGTCACACAGACCCCTTGCATGTTGCACACGAATAGGTGAAAGTGACATGAAGGCCTTGGCAAGTTGCATACATACAATTGCAACTTATACAAAGCTGACCACTTGCATGTTGGGCACAAGCCTGTGCAAGTCAGAGGCTGACCATTACAACTAATATACAGACGAACAAATCCACAAGGGCCGTGACGAGGATTCGAAGCTGCGTACGGGAGCATCCCAAATACTGCCTTAATCGACTGAGCTACGACAGTCGATACTGTCTCTACTACTGAGCTTGGCCCTTGTGGATTTGCTCATTTGATGCATCACGTTAGTGTGATCTCTGTGTGTAATACACAGACCATTGCAATTGACGCTCAGACCATTGCTTGCTTCTCACAATTCATTGCATAATGCACACAACTTTTTAATTGTTTCTATCGAACCTAGATAATTGTATAATAACTTGACCGACGCCTATGTTTTATTGGGAAATCCTAACTATCTGTTTACCAGCTTTGCAATTACATCAGTATTGATTAGTCTCTGCCTTATGTTGTCTCTTATCCTTGCTTCTCTGACAAGCTTAGCCTTCAACTCTTCATAGAGATCCGAGGTCTTCGCTGATGGCCTTGTTAGTTTCAGTTTACTTTCCAATGCCTTGCAGCAATTTTATCTTGCATCTTGGTAATGTGAAATAAACAATATCTGCTTGATACCTGCTTGATGTTTTCTGGGAGTTCTTCTACTCCCCAAGTCTGGCCTGAGGCCAGGCTTGAATTATGAGAGCTTGGTCTACCAGGCTGTTACTTGGAGTGTCCCGCAGGCCCAAATATCCACCACAACCCGGTTGGTCTGGCACTTCTTAAAGAAAACTCTAGTTTTCTTTTGAAGATGTCTATGGTTGTTCCGGCAATATTTCTCATACTTTCTGGGAGGATGTTGAACAACCGTGGACCTCTGATGTTTATGCAGTGTTCTCATGTGCCTATGGCACCTCTGATGTTTATGCAGTGTTCTCATGTGCCTATGGCACCTCTGCTCTTCACTGGTTCTATTCTGCATTTTCTTCCATATCGTTCACTCCAGTACGTTGTTATTTTACTGTGTAGATTTGGGACCTGGCCCTCTAGTATTTTCCACGTGTATATTATTTGATATCTCTTTCGTCTCCTTCCTAGTGAGTACATTTGGAGAGCTTTGAGACGATCCAAGTAATTTAGGTGCTTTATCGTGTCTATGTATGGCGTATATGTTCTCTGTATTCCCTCTATTTCAGCCATCTCTCCTGCTCTGTAGGGGGAAGTGAGTACTGAGCAGTACTCAAGACGGGACAACACAAGTGATTTGAAGAGTACAACCATTGTGTACTCTTCCTTGGCCTCTTTGTTTATAATAGATAGTATTGTATATGTTCCTCTTTCTAGGCCTTTTCTGCGCCATGTTTCCTTCTTTTCTGTTTTAACTCAAGTTTTTTATTTGTTCTCTACTCTCACCCCCAAAATTTACATAAATTTTCATACTGTCAATTTCTATTTGGAAATATTTTGCCTCAGTGGACTCCTGTGTCCCTTAATTGGACACATACTGCCGGTAGTTATCACGACACGGTACGGTAGTTACCGGAGTCCAAACACTCTCTGTGAATGAGTTGTCAAACCCGCGACCCTTAGAACAGGAGGCCAGCCTTAGACAAGAAGCCTTCCACCTCTTTATGCTCTCCTCGGTCAGAGCGAATCAACATAAGATGAAGTGTCTGGCAGCGGTGAGGGAGGGAATTATCAGGGGGAAAGCACCAAGCCATTACGACTATATAGCACTTGGAAGAGGTCAGGACAAGGATTTGGGATGAGACTGGGGAAAGGAATGGTGCCCAACCACTTGGACGGTCAGAGATTGGACGCCGACCTGCATGAAACGAGACCGTCGCTCTACCGTCCAGCCCAAGTAGTTGGACTTGGCAGCGGTGAATTAGGCAAAGAAAATGTACCCCCAATGATTCCTGTATGGGCATAGAGCACATAACGTTCCTTAAGACGAGTACGTGAGGTAATTCATTTAGGACTTTGTTGAGATCAAGATTTCCTGTAAATTAATACGTACCTTTTCTCCACATATATATACTAAAACAGGACGCATGTTACACGCAGAAATTACAATAGCGTGATGCATCAGATGAACAAATCCACAAGGGCCGTGATGAGGCTTCGAACCTACGTCCGAGAGGATCCCAGACGGGCCTTAATCGACTGTGCCACAACTTGGTCAAAATCATGGTCAGGCATTTTTGACAATGTTGTAGCTCGGTCGATTAAGGCGCGTCTGGGATCCTCTCGGACGTAGGTTCGAGCCTTCATCACAGCCCTTGTGGATTTGTTCAGGACGCATGTTATTTCATGAATGTGTTCTGATAATAATGGACAGTAGGCCGGTTCTCTTCTGAGAAACAAACAAGAGTCAGCAGAGATACTTTTCTGGTTTACAACTGAACTTAGTTGAATAACACAGTATGGCACTGAACTTGACACTTCCCAAGACGCTGACTCTAATGACCCCACAACAGGTGAGAGTTTGACAGTGAGGACCTATTAATGACCTCAGGTGTCCCGGGAGGTACAGGTCGGGGGACATGCACCCACATAAAGTATAACAACATACACGTAATACTGGTAATTACCTGTTGTTTAGGAAACAGACATTTCTACACGGTAACCGAAAATAATATCCCTATGACCACCATTCTCACATGCTAACTAATTATTTCCACATGATACCAGAACGTACCCTCAGAATATGGTAATCTTTGTACTAGACCCTCATATTCTGAGGGTCTAGTAAATCTTGCCCCAGCCCTGAAGAACCTTAATATTAATCTAGTGTTCAAAAATGATAATACAGTTAAGTCCATGTTAATTAAAAACTCGCCCTCGTCTGTAGCAGGTTGTGTGTATTCCATCCCTTGTAATGAGTGTGCATGTGTTTACATCGGCCAGACAGGTAAATCCCTTTCCTCGCGTTTAAAACAGCATTCATATGCTATTCGTACAGCCCAGCAATCCAGTGCATTGTATTTACATTCCAGTTTATGTAATCATTCTATCGACTTCACAGGGGCAAAATGTATTGTTAAAAGTAAGGATTTTGTTGAACGAAACGTGATCGAGTCTGCTCTGATCAAACATTGTAAAAACAGCCTTAATGTGAGCCCCGGTATGTACAAGTTGGATCCCTATTTAAGCCTCAATATAGCACGTCAAAACAATATAGCAATCATTTAACACGTATGTCACTTGGAGATATTAATAGGAGCTGCCTGGTATGGGCCAATAGGCCTTCTGCAGTATCCTTCTTTCTTATAATTCCTTTCCTCCACTTATTTTTGGTGGTCAGGTGATCTGCCCAGGCGGATATAAAGGTCTGATCAGCAATCTTATCTTCATTCTACTTTGCTCTGATGAAGGCGAATTAGCCGAAAACGCGTTAAGCATTTTTTATTTTTCACATGTGGTTATTCTGCATACTTGGATCAGTGTTTTTGTGATCAATATATATATATATATATATATATATATATATATATATATATATATATATATATATATATATATATATATATATTATTATATATGACCGAAAAAGTAAGATTAATAATTCTAACACGAATTTTCTCAATCTTTCGTACATTTCTTTTCACTGTTGGAGGTAAATCGAAAATCAATTCTCCAAAATTCATTTTTATTTCTAGTCTGATGCGACACGAGCGCGTTTCGTAAAACTTATTACATTTTTATAGACTTTAGTTTACAAATACACAACTGAATAGAACTTACGCATCTCCGATTTTATATCTACATTTGAGTGAGGTGGATGGGGTGAGGTGGTATTAATTTCATCAACACAAGACAGAACAAGAGGTGGTATTAATAGGGTATTAATTTCATCAACACAAGACAGAACACGAAACAATGGGTATTGAATAGAAGTGTTTGTAGAAAGCCTATTGGTCCATATTTCTTGATGCTTCTATATTGGAGCGGAGTCTTGAGGTGGGTTGAATATAGTTGTGCATTAATTGGCTGTTGATTGCTGGTGTTGACTTCTTGATGTGTAGTGCCTCGCAAACGTCAAGCCGCCTGCTATCGCTGTATCTATCGATGATTTCTGTGTTGTTTACTAGGATTTCTCTGGCGATGGTTTGGTTGTGGGAAGAGATTATATGTTCCTTAATGGAGCCCTGTTGCTTATGCATCGTTAAACGCCTAGAAAGAGATGTTGTCTTGCCTATATACTGGTTTTTTGGAGCTTACAGTCCCCAAGAGGGCATTTGAAGGCATAGACGACGTTAGTCTCTTTTAAAGCGTTCTGTTTTGTGTCTGGAGAGTTTCTCATGAGTAGGCTGGCCGTTTTTCTGGTTTTATAGTAAATCGTCAGTTGTATCCTCTGATTTTTGTCTGTAGGGATAACGTTTTTATTAACAATATCTTTCAGGACCCTTTCCTCCGTTTTATGAGCTGTAGAAAAGAAGTTCCTGTAAAATAGTCTAATAGGGGGTATAGGTGTTGTGTTAGTTGTCTCTTCAGAGGTTGCATGGCGTTTCACTTTCCTTCTTATGATGTTTTCGACGAAACCATTGGAGAAGCCGTTGTTGACTAGGACCTGCCTTACCCTACAAAGTTCTTCGTCGACTTGCTTCCATTCTGAGCTGTGGCTGAGAGCACGGTCGACATATGCGTTAACAACACTCCTCTTGTACCTGTCTGAGCAGTCGCTGTTGGCATTTAGGCACATTCCTATGTTCGTTTCCTTAGTGTAGACTGCAGTGTGGAAACCTCCGCTCTTTTCCATGACTGTTACATCTAGAAAGGGCAGCTTCCCATCCTTTTCCATCTCGTAAGTGAAACGCAGCACTGAACTCTGCTCAAATGCCTCCTTCAGCTCCTGCAGATGTCTGACATCAGGTACCTGTGTAAAAATGTCGTCAACATACCTGCAGTATATGGCCGGTTTCAAGTTCATGTCGACTAAGACTTTTTGCTTGATGGTACCCATGTAGAAGTTTGCAAACAGGACACCTAGGGGAGAACCCATGGCGACCCCATCTACTTGCTTATACATGTGCCCATCCGGGCTCAAGAAGGGTGCCTCTTTAGTACAAGCTTGGAGTAGTTTCCTCAGAATATTTTCTGGTATGTCAAGAGGAGTACAGGCTGGATCACGATACACTCTGTCGGCTATCATCCCGATTGTCTCGTCCACAGGTACGTTGGAAAACAGCGATTCTACGTCCAACGAGGCTCTTATCCCTGTGGCCCGTGTGTTCCGCTGTAAGTCAACAAATTCCTTTGGAGACTTCAGGCTGAAGGCGCAAGGGACATAAGGAGTCAGCAGGCCGTTGAGTCGCTTCGCCAGTCTGTACATGGGTGTGGGTATCTGGCTAATGATTGGCCGAAGTGGGTTTCCAGGCTTGTGTGTCTTGACATTTCCATATGCATATCCAGGTTTATATTCCCCAATGATCTTTGGCAGGTGGAGTCCGGATTTCTTGGCGTTCACAGTTTCGATCAGTTTGATGACCTTTGCTTTTAATTCGGCTGTAGTGTCCTTCGTTACCCTTTGGAACTTAGTTTGGTCAGAGAGTATGATGTTCATTTTCGCCAGATATTCGTCTTTTTTAAGAATGACATATATTGGCGACTTGTCACCTCTCCTGACAAATATCTCCTTGTTCTCACGAAGGCTTTTAGCTGCCGCTTTGAGCTCGGGGGACAGTATGGTGCTTCTGTAATTGCCTCGATTCTTTCCTCCTTCTGCAATAAGTTCTGCTTGTAAGGTATCTTTGGTAGTGACCTTCTTTTGTGTCTCGAGGTCGAATATGTCGTCCAACATAATTTCCAACTCTACTTTCCGGGCCATCTCACTCGGTCTGGACATAACATGACAGTTTATGCCCAGATTTAGGAGAGTGACTTGGTCCTCAGTGAGGTTAATTCTTGCAAGGTTCAGGAAGCCATCTCTTGTTCGTGGAATTGCCATAGGTCCTCCATATAATGTTGTTAGTTTCTTGATAATCCTTGTTTATCCTATTAATACCACCTCTTGTTCTGTCTTGTGTTGATGAAATTAATACCCTATTAATGCCACCTCACCCCATCCACCTCACTCAAATGTAGATATAAAATCGGAGATGCGTAAGTTCTATTCAGTTGGTTATTTGTAAACTAAAGTCTTTGAAAATGTAATAAGTTTTACGAAACGCGCTCGTGTCGCGTCAGACTAGAAATAAAAATGAATTTTGGAGAATTGATTTTTGATTTACCTCCAACAGTGAAAAGAAATGTACGAAAGATTGAGAAAATTCGTGTTAGAATTATTAATCTTACTTTTTCGGTCATATTTAATAATATATGTCTACAGGAAAGACTGCTACCAAAAAAGACTCGAACCCTAGCCAGCTTCTGTGCTGGCTAGGGTTCGAGTCTCCTGGTGGGAAAGTGTTCTAAAGTTGTATACTTCACTCTCGTGTTTAGGAGAGTTGTGCCTCAAGCATAGACACAGTGTTCTCCCATATTAACAGGGACTTGATGAAAAAACATAAAAATGACCCCTCACTTGCTCTAGTGCTCGTCTGAGCAGGTGGTAGAGTGGGTTAAGGCGTAACTGTTATGCCAGTTGCTGGAAGGCTTCTGTGCTGGCTAGGGTTCGAGTCTCCTGGTGGGAAAGTGTTCTAAAGTTATATATATATATATATATATATATATATATATATATATATATATATATATATATATATATATATATATAAATATATATATATATATATATATATATATATATATATATATATATATATATATATATATATATATTCTCCTCTGAATACTTTTTATTTTCTTCTCCGAGGCTATGGGTCCCCACATTGGCACCAGAGGTATATATATATATATATATATATATATATATATATATATATATATATATATATATATATATATATATATATATATATATATATATATATATATATATATATATATATATATATATATATATATATATATATATATATATATATATATATATACATACATACATACATATGTCGTACCTAGTAGCCAAAACGTACTTCTCGGCCTACTATGCAAGGCTCGATTTGCCTAATAGGCCGAGTGATTTTCTATATTTTCAATAAATTGTTTCCATTTAGTTTATTTGAATTATTATTATTATATTATATTAAGGCCATAATTTATTGACTTAGTTGTGATAGTTTAGGTTAGGTTAGGTTAGGTTAGGTTAGTTTATGTTAGGTTAAGAAAGATTAGGTTAGGTTAGGTAGGGTTGGTTAGGTTCATATATCTACGTTAGTTTTAACTCAAATTTAAAGAAATTAACTTATACATAATGAAATGGAGAGATTTATCATTTCATAAGAAAAAAAATTGAAAATTATACAAGTTCAGGAAAACTTGGCTTATTAGGCAAATCGGGCCTTGCATAGTAGGCTGAGAAGTGCGTTCTGGCTACTAGGTACGACATATATATATATATATATATATGTGTGTATATCACGAAAATAAACAAGTGATTAAGAATGTGACAATGTCAGACCACGGAGGAAAAATGAAACAGGAAATTTCCTTAAGTACTTTCGTATATTAAATACATCTTCAGAAGGTCATTTTACAGATCGAGTGATGGGTATAAATAGGCAGGAGAGAGTGGTGAAGTAAGGTGAGGTACAATACTTGGACAACGCAGAAGGCCCATTGGCCCATCAGATGCACCCAATTGGCCCATCCGATGTAGCCCAATGGCCCATCTGATACAGCAGACATACAAGCATAATGCATAGGTAATTATAACATAAAGAGGTAAATATATACAATAAATTAGTGAGACAAATGTTTTTCAATGATTCTACTTAAATCGCCCTTTAGCTGATCTATTAGAAATGGATCTAAGTTATATAGACCACTGCTAATATTCAAATTACTTTCTTTGGTGATCTGTATCAAAGCGGATTCAATTATGTTTCTGTTATAGGTGCTTTTACAATTTGTTATTGAAGACGCACTCTCCCAATCAATTTGGTGAGCTTTTTCTGACAAATGCACAAACAAAGCATTAGATAATTGGCCATGTCTTACAGAGTATTTATGTTGCGATATTCTACATTTTAAATCTTTAGATGTTTGCCCGACATAGAACTTATTACATTCCTTACAAGGTATTTTATAAATGACGCAATTATCACTACGAGGGCTGTTCCTTACTAATAGCTTACCAACAGTGTTTTCGTAGCTAAACATTACATCTATATTAAAAAGTTTCAAGGCCTTGACAATATTCTCAAACCCAGAGAAATATGGTAAACATAACACATTCTTTGGGCGAATCCTTTCACTGCATACATTATTATAATATGTACGACGAGCTTTGTTACGACAAACTTCCAAAAAATTCAGTGGGTAACAAAGCTTAAGACCAATCGAATCAATATTCTTAAATTCTTCGTCTAAGAATTCTGGACTCACAACTCGAAGAGCTCTTAAATACATTGAAGAAAAAATTGACTTTTTTACATTGTATTTATGCCCTGAAAAATAATGAACATAAGATAAATTGTTCGTAGGTTTTCTGTAAACACTAAACTTTAATCAGATCAGCTAAAGGGCGATTTAAGTAGAATCATTGAAAAACATTTGTCTCACTAATTTATTGTATATATTTACCTCTTTATGTTATAATTACCTATGCATTATGCTTGTATGTCTGCTGTATCAGATGGGCCATTGGGCTACATCGGATGGGCCAATTGGGTGCATCTGATGGGCCAATGGGCCTTCTGCGTTGTCCAAGTATTGTACCTCACCTTACTTCACCACTCTCTCCTGCCTATTTATACCCATCACTCGATCTGTAAAATGACCTTCTGAAGATGTATTTAATATACGAAAGTACTTAAGGAAATTTCCTGTTTCATTTTTCCTCCGTGGTCTGACATTGTCATATATATATATATATATATATATATATATATATATATATATATATATATATATATATATATATATATATATATATATATATATATATATATATATATATATATATATATATATATATATGTCGTACCTTGTAGCCAGAACGCACTTTTCAGCCTACTATGCAAGGCCCGATTTGCCTAATAAGCCAAGTTTTCCTGAAATAATATATTTTCTCTATTTTTTTTCTTATGAAATGATAAAGCTACCCATTTCATTACGTATGAGGTCAATTTTTATTTATTGGAGTTAAAATTAACGTAGATATATGACCGAACCTAACCAACCCTACCTAACCTAACCTATATTTATAGGCTAGGTTAGGTAACCGAAAAAGTTAGGTTAGGTTACCTAACCTAACCTATATTTATAGGTTAGGTTAGGTAACCGAAAAAGTTAGGTTAGGTTAGGTTAGGTAGTCGAAAAAACATTAATTCATGAAAACTTGGCTTATTAGGCAAATCAGGCCTTGCATAGTAAGCTGAGAAGTGCGTTCTCAGCGTGTATTATATGAATCGCACTTCACGCTGAGAAGTGCGTTCTCAGCGTGTATTGTAGAAGTGCGTGTATTATATATATATATATATATATATATATATATATATATATATATATATATATATATATATATATATATATATATATATATATATATATATTATATATTATATATATATATATATATATATATATATATATATATATATATATATATATATATATATATATATAATATATATATGTCGTACCTAGTAGCCAAAATGCACTTCTCGGCCTACTATGCAAGGCCCGATTTGCCTAATAAGCCAAGTTTTCCTGAATTAATATATTTTTTCTAATTTTTTTCTTATGAAATGATAAAGCTACCCATTTCATTATGTATGAGGTCAATTTTTTTGTATTGGAGTTAAAATTAACGTAGATATATGACCGAACCTAACCAACCCTACCTAACCTATCTTTATAGGTTAGGTTTGGTTAGGTAGCCGAAAAAGTTAGGTTAGGTTAGGTTAGGTAGGTTAGGTAGTCGAAAAACAATTAATTCATGAAAACTTGGCTTATTAGGCAAATCGGGCCTTGCATAGTAGGCTGAGAAGTGCGTTCTGGCTACTAGGTACGACATATATATATATATATATATATATATATATATATATATATATATATATATATATATATATATATATATATATATATATATATATATAATATTGTGACGATAATCTCCTTCAAGAGATTGAGCCTGCTCTTCCCTCCACAATTACGTCGTTAAAACTATATAAAACTACTATGGAAGAAATGTCCAACAACGACAACAACACCAGCAAGGTTTGCCAGAGCTCAAAACGTATGCAGCCAGAGACACCTGCTCAGACTCAAACCGCCAAACTACCTGTCTTACTACCGGCTCCGCTGATTGGTCGCCGGTCTGGCTGCAACTGCACTCGCCCCCCCCATACTACTTGATGTCTGGGGTCGCCACGACCTCAGGCCTCAGAATATTCTGTGCTTCCGCGGTTACCACTCTTCCCGGCTAGACGTTAGCGTATACTGAGAGAGGTGGTAGCTTAAAGCAAATATTCCAGCACCTTACCTTTATTTTTGTATTGCACTTCTTGTTATTTTGTCTTAACGTAACTTTTCATTGTGTCATTTAATTATTCTTATTATTTTGATTGATTGATTTTATTATAAGAATTTGTTTGTCCATTTTATTCATGTTTTGATTTATTTAATGTAATTAAAATTTCATTGTTAAAGTTTACTTGTGTTTTGTGTGTCTTCTCCTTACCTTACCACAGACGAAGTTCCAGTTTTTTCTATTTTTTTTTATAACTATGTGACGAGGCCATACCCCTAGCCTTAAACAGCCGAACACCAACGCGTTACCGTCACAAGTTATATGGGGGCCTGTCCTAGGAGCTTCACTCAGGTACTGGAGCCAAGTGGTAATTTATGGTAAGCGTATTTAACTTTGTTAACGTAGCTTTACTATTTTTCATATTCCATTTCATTTTTTATAAGGTGCGGTGTATTGTGCATTACGAGAGTAACATATAGTGAAGGTGAGACAACTTTGGATTACGTGGTGACTGTAGGCCGCAGTCATACTCTTAATTGGTCATCTCTCCCTCTGTGTTATTACTCGTGTTTACCATCTATGTCCCTTGAATATTTCTCATTTTGACAGATCATCATATTGGTACCCTGGTACTGTGGTCTGCCCCGGGTCAAGAGTACCCAATCTTCTGCAATCTGACTGTAGGAGGACAAAGAGGGCCATAGTTCTACTAGCTCGAACTTTAGTTGCTGAATTGGGACCTCAGCAGCAGTTCTCGTCACCAGTTGACACCTCGCACCCCTACACGTCAGTCAGAGATGATGATACATACAACGGTAGGGAATTAGCTTACTTTTCAGAGCACAAAAGTTCGCTAATTCTGTAAGTATCATATTAAATTCAGTAGGAAAAACTTGCTTTATGTCCTATAGAGACTCGGCAAGGTATGCCTACATCCTTGGACTACCAATTTTACTTTTGAGACAATTTACTGTTTCTTTTGTTTTCGAAACTGTTTCATTTGTTAGTAGGATTTTCTTGCCCTTATCCTCTTACATGAGTACCGGGTACAAGATTTCCTGCGCCCTTGATTTAATTTAATCATTTAACATCTTTTACTTAACATTAATTGTTAAAGATCACACAGGATAGGTACCAGTTGCCACGTTGTCCTGTTTCTGACATTCACTATTGAATATTCGTGTACCTTTATTTGCTAATTTCACCATGTTTCGTCTCCAAGCTTTCCGTACAAATCCAGCAGGTGAAATAGGGACTTTAAGTCGTGCCAAGAAGACTGAATTACAAACTCTTGCACACGAGTATCAACTAGAAGTTCCCTACCAAGCCAACAAAAATGACCTATACAACCTGTTGCTGGATTACTATTTAGAGTAAGGTAAGATCGACTCTGAAACTCATGAAACTTACTATATTGCAGATAAACCTGACTTAGCAACGCTGAAACTCAAACTAGAGCTGGCTAAGATTGAACGTGAGCAACAAAGGGAAGCCCTCGAACAACAAGAACGAGCAGCTGCCATAAGAAGGGACGAACAAGAACGCGAAGCTGCCTTGAGGAGAGAAGAACAAGAACGCGAAGCTGCCTTGAGGAGAGAAGAACACGAACGTGAGGTCGCATTACTCCGTGAACGTGAACGAGTACAGCTTGAAACCAAACAACGCGAGTTGGAAATACAACGCGAACATGACAAGCAACAAGCGACTCTGGCTCTAGAGTGTCGTCAACGCGAAATCGCCTTGGAAACTTCACACTTCACTCAACGCCAGCAAGCTACTGCCAATCTTCCCGTCAGTTTTAATATATCACATGCAAGTAAGTTAATGCCATCCTTTGTAGAAGCAGAAGTTGATGTGTTTTTCACCACCTTTGAAACTCTTGCTAATCAACTCAGTTGGCCTGTCGACCAATGGGCCACACTTCTCAGAGTCCATCTTACAGGTAGAGCTGCAGTCACACTCAGTACTTTGGCGTCTGAGAATGACTACTACACTCTGAAACAAGCAGTGTTGGATGCCTACCTACTTTCCACCGAAAGTTATAGAAGGAAATTCCGTGACCACCTGAAGGCAAGTACCACTACCTTCCTCGAGTTTGCTAACACGGAACGGAGGTATTTCATGAAATGGCTGGAAGCAGCACATGTCTCTACTTTTACAGAACTCGTCAACCTGATGCTTGTTGAAGAATTCTTGAGACGTGTGCCGCCTCCTGTCCGCCTCTACTTAGCAGATAAAGAAGAAACCGACTACCTGAAGTGTGCTAAGTCGGCTGACACTTACAGCCTCATCCACCGGCTGACACCCGAACCATCCTCCAGTAAGAAGTCGTGGTACAGTTACGAGAAGGTGAGCCCCGATCAAGCTGGTTCACAACTGTACTGCAAGTATTGTAGACTCTATGGACATACCATAGACAAGTGTGGTAAGTCTCAATACAAGGGAATCACTGACCAACAAAAACCCAAACCAATTCCTCCTAAGTCCGGTAAGCCTGTGATGAATGTTGGTGTTAATGTTAATGATCTTTCTCTTTTCAGTAACCACCTGTATACTGGAACTGTCTCTGCCAACGGTTCAAATCCGGAGGGACGTTTCAAATTGAAGATCTTGAGGGACACAGCGGCTCTACAATCGATCATCTTGAAGTCGGCTGTGACCAACATCACCTACACCGGAGAAACTGTCTTCATCACTGACCTCACTGCTACCACTCCATACCCTCTCTCCAGAGTCCACCTGGATTGTCCCTACGTGAACGGGGAAGTCCAAGTCGCCGTCAGGGAAAAGCCTTTTCCCATGCCTGGAGTGCAACTTCTCCTAGGCAACGACTTGGCAGAAGACCTGCAACCGACCAACCTGATCGTCATGGACAAACCCCAGGTGTGTAACTCTGTGCCAAGTAACCCTATTCTAGAGTATGTTCCAGCAGAGGTTCAAGAGAGTGATGAAGTTTCTCCTCCGGTTCTCGTGACCACCCGTGCACAAGCCGCACGTCCACAGCCAGCTGACTCTACTGCTACCGCTGTCCCTCAAGACCCTCAGAAACTCCCCCCGCATCTGACCAAGTTGGAGTTCCGTAAGTTGCAGAGGGAAGATCTTACTTTAACACCATTGTTTTTCCAGGCTGAGACTCAACCCGACAGTATTCCTGGGTTCTTCCTAGAGAACGACTTGCTCTACCGCAGATATAGACCCAGTAAACTGAAGGAGGAGGACGATTGGGCCAACATCGAACAACTTGTGATTCCTACCAGCCTGCGGCCCACTATTCTACACCTGGCCCACGGAGCATTCTCCCACTACGGCTTCAACAAGACTTACCATGGAATTCGTCAAGACTACTACTGGCCAGGTATGGTAAATAACGTCAAACAGTACGTAAAACAGTGTCATACATGTCAGATGGCAGGCAAACCGAACATCTCCATTCCCAGAGCGCCACTGATTCCCATACAGGTGCCTGCGGAACCTTTCCACAGACTCATAATAGACTGTGTTGGTCCTTTACCTCGGACCAGTTCAGGTAACGCCTACATCCTAACCATCCTGTGTCCTACCACCAGATTTCCCATAGCAGTTCCAGTGAAGAACATCACGGCTGCTACGGTTATAAAACATCTATTGAAGATCTTCACTCAATACGGATTTCCCAGGGAGATTCAAAGCGACTGTGGTACCAACTTCACCAGTGATCTCTTCAAAAGGACACTGGAGGAGTTCAACATCAAACAGGTATTGTCCAGCCCCTATCATCCTGCTTCACAGGGTTCTCTTGAACGTAGTCATCAGACTATCAAAGCACTCTTGAAAAAGTTTTGTAGTGAAACCTCGAAGGATTAGGATAAGCAGATTGACCTAATAATGTGTGTTTTCAGAAGTCTCCCCAATGAGTCCCTAGGAGTATCTCCTTATGAGATGCTCTACGGCCGTAAGTGCCGAACTCCCCTTAAGGCTTTCAAAGACTCTCTCAGAGATGCCACCTTCAGTGAGCATCAGAATGTGCCCCAGTTTCTTCAAAACCTTCAACACATTCTAGAGAGAGTCCACCGTTTTGCCCATGATAATCTATTGAAAGCCCAGGAGAGAATGAAGACTCATTACAACCAGACCAGCAAAATACGAAAATTTAAGCCGGGAGACTTCGTCCTTGTATACTTCCCTATCCCAGGTTCACCTTTACAAAACAGATTTTCAGGACCCTACTGCGTCAAAGAGTGCAGGAATAATAACAACTACGTAATAGAGACTCCAGATAGGCGGCGGAAGACCCAGCTGTGCCACGTCAACCTCCTGAAGCAATATAATGGTACTCCTCCCACTGTCCTGACTAATTGTTCTACCTTCACAGAACCCTACATCCACAGTGAGACCTTCCCAGCTTCTCCTCCCGAAAGCACTGACAAGGAGTCAGCGCTTTCTAATTCCGAAATCCTTAATGATCTTCCCAAATGCTTTCAGGATAATAATCGTGCTCCTTTGCCATATTCTAATTCCACTCTCACCTCGTCAGATAAGCCCTTCATCCTCCATGTCGACGCCAATGGTACCGACGTTGGTGGTGTCGTGATGCAGCAACGAGGCGAGAAGAATACACCTGTCAGCGACTAGTGCTACAAGGAACTACGGAACAATTGGCAAGGAGCTACTCTTCCTCATCCTGAAGCTCCAGCACTTCACTCCACACCTGAAAAGTGCTCGGTCCACCATCAATACGGACCACACCACCCTACACCTCCTGCAGCACGCCCACTTCTCGTCTCAACGTCTTCTACTATGGGCT
>NC_091185.1:35906954-35951954 GCF_040958095.1 Procambarus clarkii | reverse complement strand
GGCTGATCTCTTCCAGCAGCCAGCCCCGGATAAGGCGATCCCTGATACTGCCACGTCACAGGCAGGCTAACACTCTCAGCAGTGTTTGTCCGGGGGTGACTCACAGCTTCTTCAGCAAACTCGTGGAGAGACCTTGGCTGCCTTGGGTAGACTGCCCCATCGTCCAATACAGCAGTCCCAGGTCGACTCTGTAATCAGACACGTCATTAATACTGGGAATAGGGAACCTCACTTACAGGCTTAGACACAAACGTCCACCTATCCACTCCATAGATGGCGTTGCTGTCTAAGCGCCACCTCACCAGAGGTCAGCAGCGGCTATGTTATGAGCTGATTGAGACGGGAATCCAGCACCTGTGGCCGGTATATCCCGTCCTCACTAGATGGCGTCGTCCATTTGGAGGGGGTTTCGGGAGCTGACTCACAGATGGCGTTGTCGTCACTGCTCCGTGCTACGACGCTGGACTCGGGTCCGTAACACCTCCCCACCAACAAGAATTTGGTTTGGGTTTCTATAAAAGAAAAAACAAACCAAATTAGTACAACTCCAAACGGACTCACGTACACTATGAACTGGAGTGGCGAGGATGTCTTGTCCACAGAACTGTCCTGATGGGAAACTCTGGCACAAAGGAAACTTGAAGATGGAAGGCAATGACCTGCCTGATGTGATTTCCCACACCTTCACTAAGATGTCAAGCAGGGGCATAATCTCACGTGCTTCGAGTAAGGATCGGTGTAGACGCGATCTGGGGTTAATCGACACTTCCCTGTGTCGTGGCACCGATGATGGCTTGTCACAGACGGCATTTCTGGTACCGGTCCGGTAGTCCTTCAGGGAGACGGGAACCTGGAATACAGCGGTCTGATAATTTAGAGTAACAGCGTTTTTTGTTAAGACAGTACTTACAGCGTACCCGCCTACTAGGCCCACACCTAGTCCCAACAGGGCTGCTTGTACAACGAAGATGGTATTCGCTCCGCCACCGTCAGGTCGACCAACGTTCCGCATAACGCTGCATCTAGAGTCAGCAATCACGCAGGGGGTGTCAACCTGTCGGAAACAGTCACTCATTATGTCATTTCTCATACCTCCTGTATCTACCATCACCTTCCAGGTCCCTTCTTGACTGCAACACTCACAGTGCATGTCTCTAATCCCTGGGATCTCTTCACGATGTTGATGGGAGCCATCATCTCTCGGGTCGTCCACTGGTCCTTACTGAGAACACACACGAGAACAAAAAATACCGCTAAGAAACATTTGGTTAACTTAGGGATAAGTTTCATGAGCCTGTAATGTCCATAGCCGGCTATATCCACTAGCCTGGTTTGGACCGAAGAGGGCACTAGAACCTTCACACATACCTCACATACCTCCGACGTCTGGGGAATCTCTGGCCGGTTCAATGAACGTTGTACCTTGCCATACCACAAGTACTCGGGATGCCTTCACTCCAGACTCTGGGGTATCCGTGGGTGTTTGTACACGAGGCCTCTCTTCTCGCTCAGTCGCTTCTGCCTCCTTAACCTCATGTTCCTTGTCGGGAGAAGAATCAGGAGACTCTACTAGAATGCTGTCAACCTGTAGGTGAGAGGAAGGATTAAACATGTTAATTAGTCCATCTGCCTGTACCTGGTTATTACCAATGCCTGCTGTTACCTCAGACCTTGCTGTTCCGGCTGGCTCGTCCACAATCTTGGGATGATTGTTGCTCCAATCTGTCACCAAGTCGTTGGCAAGTATCACGTCAATCCCAGCTATAGGCAAGGTATCAACTACTGCCAACGCACATGTGCCGCTGAAGTAGGGCGAGTCTAGATGTAGTGGCACTAAGGGGGCAACGTACCGCGTCCTAGGAAACCCAACCAGGACAACCTTTTGTCTCTTGTCCACACTCACGCCTACGGGTAACGAGTTTCTCACGATCAGGGACTGGGCTGCTCCACTATCTCTGAGCACTACAACTGATCTACCAGTATGATCACTCGATACATACCCGCTTGAAGTGTGAGGGGCAAACAATTCTGGTTCTTCCTGACTAGTCATAGAATGGCTTCCTACTGGTGGTGTCACACAGCTCATCAACATCACCTCCTTACGTGGGCCGCTACCTCTTCTGCCTCGGCACATAGCAGCTACATGCCCTTTCTGCCCACAAGTCCAACACATCATATTCCTCCTCGGACTGCGGTGTTTCGGACTGCTAGTACTGGTCCTTCGAGGGCTACTTTGGGGCGTCTTCACAGTGCTTTGTGGGACGGGTCTCTCTTCGTCTTGACGAGGTTTGCCAAACAGACGAGGGTAATTTTTCGGGACATACCTAGTGGAAGACCTATGCGTCAAGATGTACTCCTCAGCCATGGTGGCTGCTGCACTCAAGGTCTCCACCTGCTGCTCTTCTAGGTACGTCTTTAGATCTCCAGACAGACAGTCTTTGAAGTCCTCTAACAGTATGAGCTGCTCGAGGTCTTCTTTGGTCTCCAACTTCCGAGAGGCACCATTCCTGGAAAAGCCGTTCCTTGATTGTTGCGAATTCAGTGAACGTGTGCTCCGAGGTCTTTTTCAGGTTCCTGAACTTCTGCCTGTACGCCTCAGGTACCAATTGGTACGCCATGAGCACTACCTTCTTCACCTTGTCGTAATCGCCGGAGTCATCAAGAGACAACGTGGAGTAGGGGATTTGGGCCTTCCCAGTCAAGACGGACTGTATCATGATGGCCCAATTCTCCTTTGGCCACTCCAAAGAGGCTGCGACTTTCTCGAAGGCCGTGAAGAACTTCGAAACTTCCTTCTCGTTGAACTTCGGGACCATTTTGATGTTCCTTACCGGATCGAAACTACTTGTGTCCTTTGTTTGCCTTCGACCACCTAATCGCAATACTTCTAGCTCATGTCGTCTCTCTTTTTCCTTTTCTTCTCTCTCTCGCTCTTCTCTTTCTCTTTTCTCTTTTCTTTCTCGTTCTCGCTCTTCCTTCCTTTCTTCTAATTCTAAACGCCTCATCTCTAATTCTTTATCTTTCAATTCTCGTTCTATTTCTAATTTCTTCCATTCTATCTCGCGATTTATTTCCAAGGCACGCATTTTGACAGTCAGAAAGCTTATATTCAGCTCACGTGCATCGCTTTCAATGTGACTGCCATTATCTTCCTTTTCAGTGGAAGCTACTTCCTCCCTTTCTTTTGTATTTTGTGCCTCACTTTCCTGTTTCTACTCGACCTTCAAATGCCGGTGAACCTTGGACAAAATCTCCACACTGGAATCACTGGCACGTATCTTTATCTCCAGATAGGCACTCACTAATACAAGTTCTGGTTTTCCCAGATATTTCAATCTGGCAAGACAGTCCTCCCTGTTCAGAAAGGCCTGAACATCGTCCAGATCATCGATAGTCGCTTTTTCTGTCATTGTCACTTAGATGGAGCACTAGCACTTAACACACCGCTTCACTTTAGCACTTAACGCACCGAGCACTGTACTACGCCAATATTGCACTTAATCTCACCTAACACCGCACTTGCCAATATTGCACGTAATCACACCAGGCACCGCACTACGCAATATTGCACTTAATCACAGCAAGCACCGCACTCTACAATATTGCACTGAATCACACCGAGCACTGCACAGGACGTATAACGTCCTAATAGTTACAAACAGGGGGAATTATTTACAGGGGATTGCGCTACATCACCACCCCTGTCAAACATACTTGACAAGGGGTCGGATCCCGCTGGGGATGCCAATTATGTTACGGCCCTACTGGGTCGCAACCGGGTTCTTTTCTGGTGTTATTAGAATTTGGGAGTCCGGCCCCAAGTTAGTAGAGGCTTTCAAGGGATGTGTTCCGTAACGCAAGTTAGAATTAAAGGGGGAGGGATACAAATGCACTTATTTATATATATATTATCACCACCACCATAAATAAATATATAAACAGTCACATGGGAGTTATAAACACTATAATTTACAGAATTGTCTTCCTCTGAAGACACAGGATGCTCCACGGTGCTCATGATGAGTAACCCTGGTTCTCTTCTTTGGCCCCACGATGAATCCTCTTGGATTCTCTCGGCAAATCTACTCTGGCCACAGGCCAGCCAAATCACAGTCCCACTGGGTGCTCCGTCGTGGAGGCCTTCAACCATGTTCCAGCCTGTAGCTGGCAGGTTCCGATCAGCTCCACTGTGTAGGCCACTCCACGACCGATACTAGGGTTGCCAGCCCTTGGCAGGAGCCTCGTGTGATTCCGCTGATCACTCTCCTCTCTCAGCACCACAGTGGCTGGTCTTTTCCAGCAGCCAGCCCCGGATAAGGCGATCCCTGATACTGCCACGTCACAGGCAGGCTAACACTCTCAATAGTGTTCGTCCGGGGGAGACTCACAGCTTCTTCAGCAAACTCGTGGAAAGACCTTGGCTGCCTTGGGTAGATTGCCCCATCGTCCAATACAGCAGTACCAGGTCGACTCTGTAATCAGACACATCATTAATACTGGGACTAGGGAATCTCACTTACAGGCTTAGACACAAACGTCCACCTATCCACTCCATAGATGGTGTTGCTGTCTAAGTGCCACCTCACCAGAGGCCAGCAGCGGCTATGTTATGAGCTGATTGAGATGGGAATCCAGCACCTGTGGCCGGTATATCCCGTCCTCACTAGATGGCGTCGTCCATTTGAAGGGGGTTTCGGGAGCTGACTCACAGATGGCGTTGTCGTCACTGCTCCGTGCTACGACGCTGGACTCGGGTCCGTAACAACCCGGTCGATTCCACTGAGGATTTTGTAGGTTTTGATCATGTCTCCCCTTACTCTTCTGTCTTCCAGTGTCGTAAGGTGCATTTCCCGCAGCCTTTCCTCGTAACTCATGCCTCTTAGTTCTGGGACTAATCTAGTGGCATACTTTTGGACTTCTCCAGCATCTTCTTGTGCTTGACAAGGTATGGACTCCATGCTGGTGCCGCATACTCCAGGATTGCTCTTACATATGTGGTGTACAAGCCTTACACAGTTTCCAGAATGCTGTTCTGATGTTAGCTAGCCTCGCATATGCCGCAGACGTTATTCTTTTTATGTGGGCTTCAGGAGACAGGTTTGGTGTGATATCAACTCCTAGATCTTTTTCTCTGTCCGTTTCATTAAGTACATCATCTCCTATTCTGTATCCTGTGCCTGGCCTCCTGTTTCCACTGCCTAGTTTCATTACTTTGCATTTACTTGGGTTGAACTTCAACAGCCATTTGTTGGACCATTCACTCAGTCTATCCAGGTCATCTTGTAGCCTCCTACTATCATCCTCTGTTTCAATCCTCCTCATAATTTTTGCATCGTCGGCAAACATTGAGAGGAACGAATCTATACCCTCCAGGAGATCATTTACATATACCAGAAACAGTATAGGTCCAAGGACTGACCCCTGCGGGACTCCACTTGTGACGTCTCGCCAATCTGAGACCTCACCCCTCACACAGACTCGTTGTCTCCTGTTGCTTAGGTACTCCTCTATCCAACGGAGTACCTTCCCTCTCACTCCAGCCTGCATCTCCAACTTTCGCACTAGCCTCTTGTGTGGCACTGTATCAAAGGCTTTTTGACAATCCACAAATATGCAGTCTGCCCACCCTTCTCTTTCTTGCCTTATTTTTGTTGCCTGGTCGTAGAATTCAAGTAACCCTGTGAGGCAGGACCTGCCATCCCTGAACCCCTGTTGATGCTGTGTTACAAATTTCCTACGCTCCAGATGCTCCACTAGTTTTTTTCGCACAATCTTCTCCATCAGCTTGCATGGTATGCAGGTTAGGGACACTGGCCTGTAGTTCAGTGCCTCCTATCTATCCCCTTTCTTGTATATCGGGACTACGTTAGCTGCTTTCCAAATATCTGGCAGTTCCCCTGTTGCCAGTGATTTGTTATACACTATGGAGAGTGGTAGGCACAGTTCTCTTGCTCCTTCCTTTAGAACCCAAGGGGAGATTCCATCTGGGCCTATAGCCTTCGTCACATCCAACTCTAGTAAACACTTCCTTACTTCCCCACTGGTAATCTCAAACTCTTCCAGTGGTTACTGGTTAGCTATTCCCTCACTTACCTCTGGAATTTCTCATTGCTCTAAGGTGAAGACCTCTTGGAATTTCTTATTCAATTCTTCACACACTTCCTTGTCATTTGTAGTGAATCCTTCCGCCCCTATCCTTAATTTCATAACCTGTTCCTTTATTGTTGTTTTTCTCCTAATGTGGCTATGCAACAATTTAGGCTGAGTCTTTGCCTTGCTTGCGATGTCATTTTCGTATTGTCTTTCTGCGTCTCTTCTCATCCTGACATATTCATTCCTGGCATTCTGGTATCTTTCTCTGCTCTCCAGAGTCCTGTTATTCCTATAGTTTCTCCATGCCCTTTTACTTTGCTGCTTAGCTAGCCTACACCTCTGATTAACCCATGGGTTTCTCATTTTCATTTCTCTGTAAACACACACTCTGACACACACACACACACTCTGTGTGTGTGTGTGTGTACTCACCTAGTTGTACTCACCTAGTTGTGCTTGCGGGGGTTGAGCTCTGGCTCTTTGGTCCCGCCTCTCAATTGTCAATCAACAGGTGTACAGGTTCCTGAGCCTATTGGGCTCTATCATATCTACACTTGAAACTGTGTATGGAGTCAGCCTCCACCACATCACTTCCTAATGCATTCCATTTGTCAACCACTCTGACACTAAAAAAGTTCTTTCTAATATCTCTGTGGCTCATTTGGGCACTCAGTTTCCACCTGTGTCCCCTAGTGTGTGTGCCCCTTGTGTTAAACAGCCTGTCTTTATCAACCCTGTCGATTTCCTTGAGGATCTTGACTGTGGTGGTCATGTCCCCCCTAACTCTTCTGTCTTCCAACGTAGTGAGGTTTAATTCCTGTAGTCTCTCCTCGTAGCTCATACCTCTAAGCTCTGGTACTAGTCTGGTGGCAAACCTTTGAACCTTTTCCATTTTAGACTTATGCTTGACTAGATATGGACTCCATGCTGGTACCGCATACTTCAGGATTGGTCTTACATATGTGGTATATAATGTTCTGAAAAATTCCTTACACAAGTTTCTAAAGGCCGTTCTTATGTTAGCCAACCTGGCATATGCTGCTGCTGTTATCCTCTTGATATGAGCTTCAGGGGACAGGTCTGGCGTGATATCAACCCCCAGGTCTTTCTCTCTCTCGGACTCTTGAAGTATTTCATCTCCCAAGTGATGCCTTGTGTCTGGTCTCCTGCTTCCTACCCCTATCTTCATTACATTACATTTGCTTGGATTAAACTCTAACAGCCATTTGTTCGACAATTCCTGCAGCTTGTCCAGGTCTTCTTGAAGCCTAAAGCTGTCCTCCTCTGTCTTAATCCTACTCATAATTTTGGCGTCGTCAGCAAACATTGAGAGGAATGAGTTTATACCCTCTGGGAGATCATTTACGTATATCAGAAACAGGATAGGTCCAAGTACAGAGCCCTGTGGGACTCCACTGGTGACTTCACGCCAGTCTGAGGTCTCACCCCTCACTGTAACTCTCTGCTTCCTATTGCTTAGGTACTCCCTTATCCACTGGAGCGCCCTACCAGTTACCTCTGCCTGTTTCTCCAGCTTATGCATCAACCTTTTATGGGGTACTGTGTCAAAGGCTTTCCGACAGTCCAAAAAAATGCAGTCCGCCCACCCTTCTCTTTCTTGTTTAATCTTTGTCACCTGATCGTAGAATTCTATCAATCCTGTAAGGCAAGATTTACACTCCCTGAACCCATGTTGATGGGATGTCACGAAGTCCCTTCTCTCCAGATGTGTTACTAGGTTTTTCTCACAATCTTCTCCATCACCTTGCATGGTATACAAGTTAAGGACACTGGCCTGTAGTTCAGTGCCTCTTGTCTGTCACCTTTTTTGTATATTGGTACTACATTAGCAGTCTTCCATATTTCTGGTAGGTCCCCCGTTTCCAGTGACCTACTATACACTATGGAGAGTGGTAGGCAAAGTGCTCCTGCACACCCTTTCAATACCCATGGCGAGATTCCATCCGGCCCAACAGCTTTTCTCACATCCAGCTCCAATAGGTGCTTCTTGACCTCATCTCTTGTAATTTCAAACCTATCCAAGGTCACCTGGTTTGCTGCCACCTCTTCTAGTGCCGCGATATCTCCCTGTTCTATTGTAAAGACCTCCTGGAACCTTTTGTTGAGTTCTTCACACACCTCTTTGTGTGTGTGTGTATGTACTCACCTAGTTGTACTCACCTAGTTGTGTTTGCGGGGGTTGAGCTCTGGCTCTTTGGTCCCACCTCTCAACCGTCAATCAACAGGTGTACAGATTCCTGAGCCTATCGGGCTCTGTCATATCTACACTTGAAACTGTGAATGGAGTCAGCCTCCACCACATCACCCCCTAATGCATTCCATTTGTCAACCACTCTGACACTAAAAAAGTTCTTTCTAATATCTCTGTGGCTCATTTGGGCACTCAGTTTCCACCTGTGTCCCCTTGTGCGTGTTCCCCTTGTATGTGTGTGTGTGTGTGTGTGTGTGTGTGTGTGTGTGTGTGTGTGTGTGTGTGTGTGTGTGTGTGTGTGTGTGTGTGTGTGTGTATGTGTGTATGTGTGTGCGTATGTGTGTGTGTGTGTGTGTGTGTGTGTGTGTGTGTGTGTGTGTGTGTGTGTGTGTGTGTGTGTGTGTGTGTGTGTGTGTGTGTGTGTGTGTGTGTGTGTGTGTATGTATGTTTATGTACTCACCTAGTTATGCTTGCGGGAGTTGAGCTCTGGCTCTTTGGTTCTGCCTCTCAATTGTCAATCAACTGGTGTACAGATTCCTGAGCCTACTGGGCTCTATCATATCTACATTTGAAACTGTGTATGGAGCCAGCCTCCACCACATCACTGCCTAATGCATTCCATTTACTAACTACTATGACACTGAAAAAAGTTCCTTCTAACTTCCCTGTGGCTCATGTGGGTGTTCAGTTTCCACCTGTGTTGAATAGTGTATCCTTGTCTTCCCGATCGATTTCCCTGAGGATTTTGTATGTAGTGATCATGTCTCCCCTTACTCTTATATCTTCCAGTGTCGTAAGGTGTATTTCCTCAGCCTTAACTCGTAACTCAGGCCTCTTAGTTCTGGGACTAGTCCAGTGGCATATCTTTGAACTTTTTCCAGCTTCGTCTTGTGCTTGACAAGGTACGGGCTCCATGCTGGGGCCGCATACTCCAGGATTGGTCTTACATATGTGGTATACAAGATTCTGAACGATTCCTTACACAGGTTCCTGAAGGCTGTTCTGATGTTAGCCAGCCTCGCATATGCCGCAGACGTAATTCTTTTTATGTGGGGTTCAGGAGACACGTTTGGTGTGATATCAACTCCTAGATTTTTCTCTCTTTCCGTTTCATTAAGTACTTCATCTTCTATTCTGTATCCTGTGTCTGGCCTCCTGTTTCCACCGCCTAGTTTCATAACTTTGCATTTACTCAGGTTGAACTTAACCAGCCATTTGTTGGGTCGTTCATTCAGTCTGTCTAGGTAATCTTGTATCCTCCTACTATCATCCTCTGTTTCAATCCTCCTCATAAATTTTGCATCATTAGCAAACATTGAGAGAAATGAGTCTATACCCTTTAGGAGATCATTTACATATATCAGAAACAGAATAGGTCTAAGGACTGACCCCTGCGGTAATCCAGTTGTAACGTCTCCCATATCTGAGACCTCACCCCTCACATTGACTTTTGTGTGTGCATGTGCTTGTGTACGTGCGTGCGTACGCATGCGTGTATGTGTGACGAGGGCACCCTTAAGTGTCAACCTACCCGGAATGAGGCACTTTGAGATTTTAAATATATATGGTATACTGAATAAGAATTTGATAAAATTTTACCTCGCTCTGTCCATCAGAATAATTGACAAAGCGGCCGTACATACCAGTCATGTCTCCCGCTCACACAACCAGGTGAATAAGGACGATGTCTGGATGACGAGGTGATCCTTCGTCGCCTCCCACCTGGTGATTCACTAAGTGTCAGTAGATTGGTGACGGTGGTTGTTCTCTATCTAACATAAAGCTCTGGAGTCAGAGCTCCAGAGCTCAGTATCGTTATGTATCGTTATGTCTGTTGTGTTATAGATCACTAATTTACTGTACCACTGTTCACTATAGACTACTATGTAAACAAAGCCTCGTGGCCCTCCAATGTGGCCTGTGCTGGTGAATGATCATTGTTAAACACAAAGTTCAAGCGATAGCACTTTTTTCTGTATTTTTTTTCCTATGCGCGGCGGTAATACACTTTGTGATACCCTAGATCTGTGATCTATCACTGTACCCTTAATTAACCCGAGAATATTGACGTTTATCGAAGAGCGCGACCCCCGACACCCTCCCTCGGCGGCTGACTCGACTACCCTACCCGACTGTGTGTGTGTGTGTGTGGGCTTATAAGTTTCTCATGCTTTCTTAGTGCTTATGTTCTTATGAATCTAGGGCAGGAAACTTAACAGCCTATCCATATTAACAAGGCAAATTAACAAATTCTCGCTAATTCATCTACTAAACCCTAAGTTTATAAATGAAAATCAATGTACAACCGACTCATTACTGATGCTCGAACGATGCTGGAACACGGCTTCGGTGAGGGCCTTAAAACATTGTGAAACTCATAGTAATATATTTACATCACGTAATATTGATCATCAATATTTCAGGCATGTTGATGATGATAAGAGATGGATGAGAACATCTGGAAGTCATGAAGAGTTTGAATTCCAAGCCAAAAAAGACAAATCCTTATATGAACAGGAAAAATGCAAATTAGATACTGAGATTTATTTCAAGAAGCGGAAGTAATATATCCCTTGGTCGAGGAAAAATAATTTGTAAACCAAAATGTGTTCTGCATTTTCTGGTGTACATAGGCTGAGAGTTTAGTTATGTACTTCTCAAAGTTCCGGGTTTATGTATACATGCTAGTTGGACATTTTAGGTATTGTTATGGCCTGTAAGACTAGCTCCCTAATCCAAAACATATAATTTACAGAAATATATGCATCGTGAGGTGGACTTTTATGTTTCAATCTTTACACACAAGCTAAAAGTTTACTTTCGCCGTGCACTATGTTCGAGTATAATGTATACGTGATTGTCAAAAAATAATTTTGGTTGCCAAATAATCACGAACAATACCTGAACACCTACCCCACGCCTTACTATATGGAGAACATTAATATATGATATTATTCTATATGTGAGAGAAATCCTATTTTTTAATTCACAATAACTTAAAATGATAAATGCGTCTGGGGGAAGAGCCGCCACTTGAACGAGCTCTGCCTGAGAACAGGTTCTGAAGAAGGACGAGCTGGGAAAAGATTCCTCATGTGCTCACAGATACGGTGCTCAAGGTCTCGTGACGAATTCCTCGCGTGACTAGCATGACAGCTACAATATAATCAACTTGTGTTGTTATATGGTAAACAACACAAGATCTTAGGTTAAACGGTGAAGGATCTTAAATTTTTTAAACAGTTTCACGTTTAATTATTATTGCTATACGCAAACAAAGATAATTTTGGAGTTAGCATACCTAAGAACATTACGAAGTTACTGTCCAATATAATAGATAACAGTACCCAAATAAGGAAATTTGTCATGATAAAAATATTTAGGGGACTAGGAATTTTAATGTTGATAAAAATTTTGCATTTAAGAATTTCCTCAAAATCCTGTAAAATACTTTACTTGAAAGAGGATTTGATTTCAAGAACTCTTACATATATATATATATTATCATGAAATTTGTAATCAGAACAAAGATTTAAACCTGTCATTAATAAAGTGTGAATTGTATTGAAATTTAAAAAGTTAAGGACAATTAGCTAATGCAAGCCTAATCCAATGAATGCTTTTTCAGGATAATCAGAAGCCGGAAATACAACAGGTATTTATAATAAATGAATCATGATATTAAGGTCAATTAAAATTTAACATTTCTTGACACATTAATTAAATTTGTTTAATGTTTGTAGTAAACTTACATTCACGGGGTTATATTTACGTTGTCTAAGTTCCGTTCAGCTGGTTGGAGCATTTAACTATGTAATGAGAGGGGCAGGAGTGGACAGCTGTTTACGCAGGAGCGAGGTTCGAGTTGAACATGTTGGGTATGGGAGTATGTTGGGCATGTTGTGAGTGAGTGTGTGTGTTGGTAAGTTGTGTGTGAGAGTATGTTGACCATGTTGTGTATGAGAGCACGATAGGCATGTTGTGTGTGAGAGTATGTTGGGCATGTTGTGTGTGTGAGAGCATGTTGTGTGTGAGTATGCTAGGCATGTTGTGTGTGAGAGTATGTTGGGCATGTTGTGTGTGAGTATGGTGGCCATGTTGTGTATGAGAGCATGATAGGCATGTTGTGTGTGTGAGAGTTGTGACGGTAACGCGTTGGTGTTCGGCTGTTCAAAGCTAGGGGTATGGCCTCGTCACATAGAATTAAAAAAAAATAGAAAATCTGGAACTTCGTCTGTGGTAAGGTAAGGAGAAGACACACAAAACACAAGTGAATTTTAACAATGAAATTTTAATTACGTTAAATAAACAAAACATGAATAGAGTGGACATACAAATTCGTATAATAAAATCAATCAATATAATAAGAAATATTAAATGACAAAGTGAAAAGTTACGTTAAGACAAGTGAATAATAACAAGCTGTGCAATATAAAATAAAATGAGAGGTGCTGGAATATTGGCTTTAAGCTATCACCTCTCTTAGTACACGTAAGCCAAGAGCTCAGTCTACCAGGGAGAAGTGTTAACCGTATGAAAGCACTGAATATTCTGAGGACTGAGGTCGTGGCGGCCCCAGACATCAAGTAGTATGGTGGGCGAGTGTAGTAGCAGCTGGACCGGCGGCCAATCAGCGAGGAGCCGACAACAAGACTGGTAGTTTGGCGGTTTGAGGACAAGCAGGTGTTCCTGGCTGCATACGTTTTGCGCTCTGGCAAGCCTTGGAGATGTTGTTGTCGTTGTTGGACATTTCTTCCATAGTAGTTTTATATAGATGTAGTGACGTATTTGTGGAGGGAAGAGCAGGCTCAATCTCTTGAAGGAGATTATCATCACAGAGCATGTTGGACGTGTGTGTGAGAGCGTGTTGGGCGTGTTGTGTGTGAGAGTATGGTGGCCATGTTGTTTATGAGAGCATGATAGGCATGTTGTGTGTGAGAGAGTATGCTGGACGTGTTGTGTGTGAGAGCATGTTGGGCATGTTGTGTGTGAGAGTATGTTGGGCATGTTGTGTGTGAGAGCATGTTGGGCATGTTGTATGTGAGAGTATGCTAGGCATGTTGTGTATGAGAGCATGTGTGTGAGAATATGTTGGCCAGGTGTGTTGGAGCATGTTGAGTGTTAGAGAATGTTGGGCATGTTGTGAAGAGTAGCGGCAGGAATGATTACCTTTAGAGACCGTTCTCTTAATATTCATTAAGAGAACGGCAGGTTTCTACAAAGAATTAGAGAGGATAAGAGGAACAGGAAAGAGAAAAATCACATCATCCCATACTTTCTCGCCTCTCACCTCGTATTTTCACCATAATAACATTCCCAGCCACTTCATCCTTTCACCACTTGATAATGGTCTGGAACTGGCCGAAATGTCGCCACTTTCTTTAATTAGATTCGTGGGTTTGGTGCGAAATTTTCAGCACGTTATTGTGACTTGTGTTCTGCATCATTTGACTGTCTCAAACGAAGGTCAGATATGTACAGTGAGGGTATTTAGGTGGATATCAACCCTTCCTCATGATAGGATAGCACTTTCTGGAACTGTGTTATCATACATATATCGATGTGATGGACGAATATAAAGTAGACCTTGGTACTATTCATTTTATAGAGTCCAGGAAAAATATTAAGCTAAAATCCAAACTTATTTCAGTATTCCTAGGCCTAGTATACCACATATATGTATTATATTAGGCCTTAGAGGTCATGTATTAGGCTTGGGAGGGTATGATTAGGTTAGGTTAGGTTTCATTAGCAGCATAAATAGAAAAACTTTTCCGGTTTGTCCAAATTTAATAATACAAACATCTAGTTCTATTGGTCCATCACCTCCATATTTATACGATCAACGACATCGTTATTCTAAGTTTATTTTAGGAGGACTGGCTGGTGTATACATATATAGGAACTACCTCGCATGAATCGCTGTCGTTTACTGAGTTTTTATGTTGATAAGTATTCACCTTCTTGTACTCAACTAGTTGTGCTTGCGGGGTTGATCTTTGGCTCTTTGGTCCCGCCCCTCAACTGTCAATCAACTGGTGTTCAGGTTCCTGAACATAGCTACATTTGAAAGTGTGTATGGAGTCTGCCCCTTGCCACATCACTTCCTAGTGCATTTCATTTACTAACTACCCTCTGAACTTGTTAAGTCTTGTCTCGTTCACCTTCCGTTCTTCATTTTTTTGTTGTTCGCGTTCATAGTAATTCCTCTGTTGGTGTTAACTCTTTTCTATATGATTTTTTTTCGAAGTTGTAACTATTTTTACAAGCTCAGACATTGTTTGACAACTTCACGTCCAATTCATGGCTCCCTTTACAAATGTTCATGATGCCTTTGATTTTATGTATCCATATTCAACGTCTGTTAAAATAATATAGGTTTAGTTCTGATAGCTTCGGGTTGCAAGAAATATTTTTCATGCTAGTGATTATTATCCAAGGCTAAAAGTACTCCATAATAATTATATCGCGCCTATAATATGGTTATTAAAAATTAACCCCATAATTTAAAGGCGGCCTTACTAGTGCAAAATATAACTAGAATATAATAATTTTGTTTCTATTGCTAATTAATATGTATATAAACCAAGAAAATATGTTTGCCTTAATCCATACAATAATGCGTCGCTGTGCTGGTGGTAGGTCTTTGCTGACTGTCAAACGGGATGAATAGAGTCCTTGGAAGGTTCATTTATCAGGGTTCCTGCACGGTTTACATGACATTGTTTGTCACGTTGTGTGTCTGGCGTTATGTTGTTTGTGGTGGTGGATGTGGCTTTCGTGTTTGTTTTTGTTTTTTACCTTTTTTAAGGTATTAATTTTGCGTTTGTTTTTTTGGTTTCTGACCGAATGTATATTTTGTGTGAGTGAATGTGTTTTTGAATGCGGTGTATGGTTTTTCTTGAATGCATATGTGTTTTTGAATGTGTGCATGTGAAGGTGCAAAGAAATATGAACTGAATAAATATAAAATTAAAAACATTTTCACCGGTTATGTTGCTACCACGACGCAAAGAAGGGCACATTTCAATTGAACCTGAGAAATACAAAATTGTCCAATGTCATGCATGGCGCCCCTGGGGTCATACGTGACAATACTCAAGTTCTGATTACAATCTGTCCGGCCTCATTTACATGTTAATCAGGTAATTATACCTACATCAGAGGTGCCTTTTTACGTCAGGGGAGACACCTCGTTCCTTAGGGGAACGCGGAGTGGTTTTTGTATGAGTCCCGTCATATGAGACGGATAGACGGTTATATGAGTCCTGTCATCTGAGACGGATAGACGGTTATATGAGTCCTGTCATCTGTGACGGGTGGACAGAGGTGTAAGTCGTACTGGCTCCTTAAAATAAAATTTTAAATTTATATTAACTATGAAATTCATATTAATAGATATTTATATATGAATCACTAATGCTTTACAAGAAATTAGTTTAATTCTTCGTTAGAAAAGCCTCAAACAGACTGTGTTGTGGGTTTAATGTTTTTTGTGATATCTGCCTATTTAACCATCTATAATTGTATTAATTGTGTTAATATTTATATGATTCCAATTACAAGCTATAAAATATTCCCCGGATATAAAGCGTCAAGTCCCGTACTGCTGTTGGTGGCATGATTATAATTATTTTATTGGTAAATATATATAATCTTTGAGAACGAGATATGTCAAGTATAACACATATTCATATTGATTTTGAATATATTTATATACTTTTTGTATTATATTTTGAGACTGAGTGAGCTGATTTTCTATGTGAATACTGTATAATCATTATTAATTTGCAAATTTGGATTATTTTACATAAATAATTAGTATCAATATAAGAGAATGTCTGGCTGTGTGCCTGTTTGTCCCAAGGATGAAGGCCATGTGTTAGCCTCATCAACTTTAGTTGGGTGATTTGGGAGTTTATTAAGTTAGTCGGGGTCAGCCCTAGTACCACTCAATTAGGAAATCGGGGACTTGTTTTCAGGAGACATTTTTGTAGTTTATTCGTTGTTAGTAATATTTAATTTGTTGATATATATAGAGAGTGAGAGGTAATGGAAGAGGGAGAGAGAGAGAGAGAGAGAGAGAGAGAGAGAGAGAGAGAGAGAGAGAGAGAGAGAGAGAGAGAGAGAGAGAGAGAGAGAGAGAGAGAGAGAGAGAGAGAGAGAGAGAGAGGAAGAGAGAGAGAGAGAGAGAGAGAGAGAGAGAGAGAGAGAGAGAGAGAGAGAGGAAGAGAGAGAGAGAGAGAGAGAGAGAGAGAGAGAGAGAGAGAGAGAGAGAGAGAGAGAGAGAGAGAGAGAGAGAGAGAGAGAGAGTGAGAGAGAGAGAGAGAGAGAGAGAGAGAGAGAGAGAGAGAGAGAGAGAGAGAGAGAGAGAGAGAGAGAGAGAGAGAGAGAGAGAGAGAGAGAGAGAGAGAGAGAGAGAGAGAGAGAGAGAGAGAGAGAGAGAGAGAGAGAGAACGGGAGAAAGGTGGTAGATTGCTCCCTTGACCACAAATGCCAGTTCCCTGAATATGTTCGCCGGCCAAAATTGCCGCCGAAATTGGAGCGTGCATAGAGAGAGAACATCTCCCTGTCTCTCAAATATCCCTAGTTTGGCCGCGCGTAGCCGAGTCGTGTAGTTAGGAGAATGTAAATAGTGGTGTACATTATGGGGTACTTAACAGACCGTTCACAGTCACACTCTACTCCTCTTTTATGCTAATAAACAATTCATTCGTGCACATATAGAATATTAATTCACGACTCACATAAATACATTTTCAATGCCAAAATGGAATTTGATAGATTTAAATTAATTAAACTGTACAAGTGAAGACAGGTTAGCACACAAATGACTGGAGTCTAGTGTATCACTAACTGATAATAATCATATGCTGTCAATATTATTGTTCTGCTAAACATGTCAGTAACAATAATTTGACATTATAATGTGAACAATAATTTAAAAAATAAATAATATTCTGAATAATAAATAATAATATGAATAATAAATAATAATTTGAATGATAAATAATACTGTAATTAATAATAGTAATAATAATTCAATTAATTTTTATTGTAATTCAAAATATGTATATTATAATTTTACACTTCATCAAAAATCAATAAGTATGCAAGCGACCAGAACACTGAGGTTATGTATTCAATTACTGTTATTTGGTTTGTAAAGAGAAGCACTTAAGTATAATGAAAAGGACTTATATGTGTTTGAGGCAAAATTATCCTGTCTAATTACCAATGGAACTATGAGCCGGAGATTATGGATAATTGCATCATTGCACTTTTACTATTTATAAATCCCTAAAGAGCCCCATACTCTTATGGGTAACATTAAGAGAGGAGGAATGAGGTTGGTGTTCTAGCTTCGTGTTCTTGAACCGCAATTTATTAATTGTTTTCTAAATCAACGTACAAGTCGTAAATACTCATCCACCGCCTGAGTGAGACAGAAATTAGAGCACTTAGCGGGCCCGCCAGAGGCTTAGGGCCCGCATAGGAATATTTCTTAAAAAAATAAGAAATTTGAGATGCATATATATAAGAAACATTTAAGAAATTATATTATGCTTTATGATGAACATAATACTATTAAATAAAATTATATCATATATCTTTTTTTCAAAAATTGAGAGTATGGAGATGCAATATATAAGACAAATATCCAATAATGATAACATCACATAATAATGCGATGTATGAACAAAATATTTTTGTTTCCTTACTTAAATTTCAGTAAGCTCTCACTGCGATTAACTGACTAAATCATGAAGATTTAACAATGGAAAATTTTGAAGAAAGCCCAATCTAATTCTTACCTAAACTAACCTCCCCCAAGCCTTATCCAACCGATCCAAAGCATTATTTATGATTAGTTTTGGCCAAGATTATCCAAGCCTAACCTAACCTAAGGAATACCTCACCTAACTTGATCATTACATAACTTGATCTGAGCCTTACTTAAGAGTTATCAAAACTAACACAAGCTGTACATATATAAACTTGTAATATTCCAGTCACATAATTAGGCATAATTATAATTTTATTCTATGCATTTTTATTAAAAATAATAGGCATAATTATGGTAATTTTATTCTATGCATTTTTCAAAAAAAAAAAATTCAGAAACATAATCATTTAAAAAGAAGAATATTTTTTCATATGAAAAAATGTCTTATTGTATTCCTATTTTTTGTAAGAGTATATATATATATTTGTATATAGAAGTTGTTGTTGTATGTCCTAACATAATGTAGTATTTTGAGTAATATTTAATTTTTGTATTAATGAACTAAAAAGCATATTGAACAGATGATATAAAATAGCAAATACCAAATTGTCAATTCAAATGTTAATATTTTTTTCTGGTGAAACTTGGTGAATCTCATGAGGTAAGCGGAGATGTTGGCGTTCATCTTTTTTTGCGTGACAAGTACTGTCTCTGATTATCGATTCAGGTCAGGCGCTGACCTCCTGTCATATTCGAAAATTATTATCTTTGTGAGTAATTGTGTACAGCTTTATACATAAAATTTATCATCACTATAATGGAAGTGTTGGAACAATCAGATTTTCAAAAATAATTTAGGATTGACTAAACATTTGATGATATATGATTATATATATGTGATATATGTATATATATATATATATATATATATATATATATATATATATATATATATATATATATATATAAATAAATATAATATATATATATTTATATATATTAGTATATTTTGGTTGCAGTCTTTCCTGTAGACATATATTATTAAATATGACCGAAAAAGTAAGATTAATAATTCTAACACGAATTTTCTCAATCTTTCGTACATTTCTTTTCACTGCTGGTGGTAATTCAAAAATCAATTCTCCAAAATTAATTTTTATTTCTAGTCTGACGCGACACTTGAGCGCGTTTCGAATCCGAATTGAAAACAAAGGTCAACAAACTGATCGAAACTGTGAACGCCAAGAAATCAGGACTCCACCTTCCAAAAATTATTGGGGAATATAAACCTGGATAGGCGTATGGAAATGTCAAGACACACAAGCCTGGAAACCCACTTCGTCCAATCATTAGCCAGATACCCACACCTACGTACAGACTGGCGAAGCGACTCAACGGCCTGCTGACTCCTTATGTCCCTTGCGCCTTCAGCCTGAAGTCTCCAAAGGAATTTGTTGACTTACTGCGGGGCACACGGGCCACAGGGATAAGAGCCTCGTTGGACGTAGAATCACTGTTCACCAACGTACCTGTGGACGAGACAATCGGGATGATAGCCGACAGAGTGTATCGTGATCCAGCTTTACTCCTCTTGACATACCAGAAAATATTCTAAGGAAACTATTCCAATCTTGTACTAAAGAGGCACCCTTCTTGAGCCCGGATGGGCACATGTATAAGCAAGTAGATGGGGTCGCCATGGGTTCTCCCCTAGGTGTTCTGTTTGCAAACTTCTACATGGGTACCATCGAGCAAAAAGTCTTAGTCGACATGAACTTGAAACCGGCCATATACTGCAGGTATGTTGACGACATTTTTACACAGGTACCTGATGTCAGACATCTGCAGGAGCTGAAGGAGGCATTTGAGCAGAGTTCCGTGCTGTGTTTCACTTACGAGATGGAAAAGGATGGGAAGCTGCCCTTTATAGATGTAACAGTCATGGAAAAGAGCGGAGGTTTCCACACTGCAGTCTACACTAAGGAAACGAACATAGGAATGTGCCTAAATGCCAACAGCGACTGCCCAGACAGGTACAAGAGGAGTGTTGTTAACGCATATGTCGACCGTGCTCTCAGCCACAGCTCAGAATGGAAGCAAGTCGATGAAGAACTCTGTAGGGTAAGGCAGGTTCTAGTCAACAACGGCTTCTCCAATGGTTTCGTCGAAGACATCATAAGAAGGAAAGTGAAACGCCATGCAACCTCTGAAGAAACAACTAACACAACACCTATACCCCCTATTAGACTATTTTACAGGAACTTCTTTTCCACAGCTCATAAAACGGAGGAAAGGGTCCTGAAAGATATTGTTAATAGAAACGTTATCCCTACAGACAAAAATCAGAGGATACAACTGACGATTTACTATAAAACCAGAAAAACGGCCAGCCTACTCATGAGAAACTCTCCAGACACAAAGCAAAACGCTTTAAAAGAGACCAACGTCGTCTATGCCTTCAAATGCACTCTTGGGGACTGTAAGCTCCAAAAAACCCAGTATATAGGCAAGACAACAACATCTCTTTCTAGGCGTTTAACGATGCATAAGCAACAGGGCTCCATTAAGGAACATATAATCTCTTCCCACAACCAAACCATCGCCAGAGAAATCCTAGTAAACAACACAGAAATCATCGATAGATACAGCGATAGCAGACGGCTTGACGTTTGCGAGGCACTACACTTTAAGAAGTCAACACCAGCAATCAACAGCCAATTAATGCACAACTATATTCTACCCACCTCAAGACTCCGCTCCAATATAGAAGCATCAAGAAATATGGACCAATAGGCTTTCTACAATCACTTCCATTCAATACCCATTGTTTCGTGTTCTGTCTTGTGTTGATGAATTTAATACCCTATTAATACCACCTCACCCCATCCACCTCACTCAAATGTAGATATAAACTAATCGGAGATGTGTAAGTTCTATTCAGTTGTGTATGTGTAAACTAAAGTCTTTGAAAATGTAATAAGTTTTACGAAACGCGCTCAAGTGTCACGTCAGACTAGAAATAAAAAGGAATTTTGGAGAATTGATTTATGAATTACCACCAACAGCAGTGAAAAGAAATGTACGAAAGATTGAGAAAATTCGTGTTAGAATTATGAATCTTACTTTTTCGGTCATATTTAATAATGTACATATATATATATATATATATATATATATATATATATATATATATATATATATATATATATATATATATATATATATATATATATATATATATATATATATATATATATATATATATATATATATATATATATTTATATATTTATATATATATATATATATATATATATATATATATATATATATATATATATATATATATATATATATATATATATATATATATATATATATATAAATACTCTAAGTTTCTCCTCGAAGTTGGAGCGACCTTTCTGAACAAACTCTCTCCAGGCTGATCGGTGTGCGGCCAGTGTTTTGCACGTAGCAAGATTAACGTCCATTGGCTTTCAGGTCCCTCTTGCATACGTCTTTGTACCACAGCTGGGTTTTGTCTGTTGGACGCTTTCCTTGCGTCAGCTCTCCATTCAGGAGATCATTGGGATCCTGCCGTCTCCCATTCACACCCTCTGCCCGAGCCAGCGCATTCGCTTCTGCTTCAGCATTGTATACTTGCTGGAGATTCTAGCTCTTCTCAGGATGTTGTTGTTTGTCGCCTTGTCCTGCCAGGTGATGTCCAAGATCAGTTGGAGGCAGAGCATGTGGTAGGCATTCAGCTGTCTTTCTGACAGGCGTGGAGTGTCCACGACTCACTGCCTTATAGAAGAGTGCTCAAGACACAGGCTCTGTAAACCTTGATCTTTGTACACTCAGTTAGCTTGTTGTTGCCCACACTCTCCTTGTCAGTCTGGACATGGTTGTAAATGACTTACCAGTGCGTTTGTTTATCTCGTTTGTCAAAAGCGAGGAGTCAGAGACTGTGGATCCCAGGAATTTGCAGTCGTGAACGACTTCCAGTTTGTAATCGGAGATGCTGATTTCAGGTGGAGAGTTCACTCCTTGTCCCATTACCTGTATTTTCTTCAGGCTGATGGTGAGTCCAAAAGCCTGACAGGCCTCACTGAAGAGGGTCAGGAGCCGTTGGAGGTCTTCGGCTGAGTAGGCAGTGACTGCTGCGTCATCAACAAAAAGGAAGTCGTGCAGACAAAAAATTATATATATATATATATATATATATATATATATATATATATATATATATATATATATATACATATATATACATATATATATATATATATATATATATATATATATATATATATATATATATATATATATATATATATATAGGTGGAAGATCCAGACATTTTCTTTATGCGGGATATTCAAACCCCGGTAAATATAACTGATATAAACACGAGCGCACTAAATTTTGAAAAAGAAATTGAAAACATGCCCATGCACTCGGCCCCAGGTCCAGACTCATGGAATTCAATATTTATAAAGAAATGCAAAGTGCCGGTAGCACAGGCACTCAGTATAGTGTGGAGGAAGAGCTTGGACACGGGGGAGATACCAGATGCACTTAAAGTAGCAGACATAGCCCCTCTACACAAGGGAGGGAGCAAAGCATTGGCAAAAAATTATAGACCAGTTGCACTAACATCGCACATCATAAAAGTATTTGAGAGAGTGATTAGGAGTCAGGTCACCAATTTCATGGAGACCAATGACCTTCATAACCCAGGCCAACATGGATTTCGAGCGGGAAGATCGTGCCTCTCACAGCTACTTGAGCACTACGACAAAGTCACTGAGGCATTAGAAGAGAAACAGAATGCTGATGTGATATACACGGACTTCGCAAGGCCTTCGATAAATGTGACCATGGCGTGATAGCACACAAAATGAAGTCAATGGGAATAACCGGTAAAGTAGGACGCTGGATACTCAGTTTTCTGTCAAACAGGACTCAGCGAGTAACTGTCAACCATATAAAATCTAGTCCAAGTGCAGTGAAAAGCTCTGTACCTCAGGGTACAGTCCTTGCACCACTGCTTTTCCTTATTCTCATATCAGATATAGACAAAAATACAAGTCACAGCTTCGTATCATCCTTTGCAGATGACACAAAAATCAGTATGAAAATTACCTCGGCTGAGGACATTGAAAAACTTCAAGCTGATATTAATAAAGTTTTCGACTGGGCATCAGAAAATAACATGATGTTTAACAGTGATAAATTCCAGGTACTCAGGTACGGTAAAAATGAGGACCTTAAACATAATACAGAGTACAAAACACAATCAAATGTACCCATAGTAGGAAAACAGCATGTAAAGGATTTGGGAATAATAATGTCGGACGACCTAACGTTTAAGGAGCATAACCAAGCAAATATTGCGACAGCCAGAAAAATGATAGGATGGATTACGAGAACTTTCAAATCCAGGGATCCCATCACAATGGTTGTACTCTTCAAGGCATTTGTGTGGTCCCGTCTTGAGTACTGCTCAGTACTCACTTCCCCCTTCAAAGCAGGAGAGATTGCTGAAATAGAGGGAATACAGAGAACATATACGGCACGCATAGACGCAATAAAGCACCTAAATTATTGGGATCGTCTCAAAGCCCTCCAAATGTACTCACTAGAAAGAAGACGAGAGAGATATCAAATAATATACACCTGGAAGATACTGGAGGGCCAAGTACCAAATCTACACAGTAAAATAACAACGTACTGGAGTGAACGACATGGAAGAAAATGTAGAATAGAACCAATGAAGAGCAGAGGTGCCATAGGCACAATCAGAGAACACTGTATAAACATCAGAGGTCCGCGGTTGTTCAACGTCCTCCCAGCAAGCATAAGAAATATTGCCGGAACAACCGTGGACATTTTCAAGAGGAAACTAGATTTATTCCTCCAAGGAGTGCCGGACCAACCGGGCTGTGGTGGGTATGTGGGCCTGCGGGCCGCTCCAAGCAACAGCCTGGTGGACCAAACTCTCACAAGTCGAGCCTGGCCTCGGGCCGGGATTGGGTAGTAGAAGAACTCCCAGAACCCCATCAACCAGGTATCAACCAGGTAACCAGACACCTCAGCCGAACCTTTGTCTTGGCTCCCAGTCTGGCGAGGTTAAAGAGCTTTCCATCCGACCTGATCCGAAGGTAGATGTCTTCCGTGGCAGATCCGAAGGCGTGCTGCAGCATAACTGTGAAAAAAATCCTGAATAGGATTGGAGCCAGGATGCAGCCCTGCTCTACTTTGCTTCAGATGTTGAAGGCAACTGATGTTAAGCCATCAAAGACCACGGTGCCCTTCATGTTCTTGTGGAAGGATCTGATGATGCTTGGAATCCGCACCGTGATTCTAGATAGACTCTCTCTGCAAGAACTTGGAACCTCTTTAATGTGACTCGAGCAGACAGCTTTCCGACAATACTGAGGAGGGAGACGCCACGGTAATTGTTGCAATCTCCTCTGTCACCTTTATTCTTATACTGTGTGACGATGTTGGCGTCCCTCGTGTCCTGTGGCACATCTCCTTCTCTCCAGAAGAGGCAGAGGATTTCATGCAGCTACATGAGTATAATTTCATGCAGCTCCATTAACACAGGCAGGCACTCATTAGCGCTCATGGAGTCTTCGGTGACCACATTCTCCCTGGAGTATAGCTTGGAGTAGTGCTCGACCCAGCGCTTCAGCTGCAGTGTCTGGTCTTTAATGACCTCACCTATGACAGATTTCAGGGGGGACGGTCTTCTGGATTGGGCCGAGGGCCTGCTTGATGCCATCATACATCCCATTTACATTGCCTTATATCTGCTGCAGTCTGTATCCGGGAGCAGAACTGGAGCCAATAGTTGTTGGCACATAGTCTGGAGCTCTTCTGCACTTTGCAGCGGACGGCCCGAAGAATCTGTAAGTTGCGTTGACTTGAGCAGCCTTCAATAACTCTTCAATGACTGGTGTTATTTCTTCCGAGTGAGCATCAAATCAGTTTGCCAACCTGCTGGTCTTCTTGCCGAAGGTGGACATGGCAGCGTTGAACACAGCGTCTCTGAAGTGCTCCCATCTTTCACAGGCGGTGACCCCGGCTGGTCCAAGGACAGCTTCCTCGAATGCACGTGCAAAATCTTCAACCTTTTCCTGATTGCGGGTCTTACTGATGTCGATGCGAGGTTTGCCCCTCTGGTTTTGAGTGGTGAATTTTCTATATTTGCATCTTGACCGTGCTACATACCAAGGAGTGGTCGGTGTCACAGACAGCATTCTGATAGTTACGAGTAATCTTGACGCTGGGTAGACTTGCACACCTGATAAGAATCAGGTCAAGCTGGTGCCAGTGCTTGGATCTGGGATGTCTCCAGGAGACTTGGATATCGAGGTTTGTGCCGAAGAACGTGTTGGTGACATATAGACCATGAAGGTTTCTGCTGTTCCATGAGTTATGTAAGGCCAAGGTTAGAATAGATTAAGTTATGTGAGGCCAAGGTTAAAAAGGTTGTGACTTTAGTTTTTTACCACATTTTAATATTCCCGGCTTGCAGTTTTTGGTATTTAAGCTTCGTTCGGAACCGTTTTGTTTGGCTTTAGGCGAACGTTTCAATATATTTACTCGCACAATTAGCATGTGCGTTTGAATATATACATATAGGTATAACACGAATGTGACAATATATTTATACATGTATAGCACATACGTGAAAGTGAGGTGTTTTTTCTTAAAAAAAAATAAACATTCGTCAAGTAATTTTCCAGATAGGCTTCGAACATAATTATTGCTGCAAAAGCAATCTTGATGATCAAAACTTCGATCCTTACCTTACCTTATCTTCTGGTGTCATCAGATGACAAAAATCATTTGGTTATTCTGGGACGAAAGACGTCGATTTATAGCTTTCCAGACAAACTTTTCATGTTAATAAATACTGGATATATTAAACAGAGCAAGTATAAATGTTGTTGTGCTAATGCAACTTTTAACATAATACGGAACAGTAAAAAAATGGAGTCAGTTCTAGTTCACACTGTACATTCATACACACTAAACACACGCACCACACACGCACGCACATACGCACACACACACAATAAACACACGCACGCACGCACAAAGACACACACACACACACACACACACACACACACAATTGTGGAAACTAAAATTAATGACATGATCTCAGATGCAATCTTTCCTGAAGGGTACCAGGTGATACGAAAAGAGAGGACACAGAGACAGGGAGGGGGAGTAGCACTCCTAATAAAGCGGAAATGGAAGTTTGAAGACCTGGGAAATCGAGTTACCAATGAGTGCACAAGCTTCATACATGGAACTCTGACAGTAGATGGGAGGAAGATTGTGATCATGGTAATCTACAATCCCCCACCAAACAGTAGAAGACCCAGGCAGGAGTATGATGACAACAACAAAGCATGTATAGATGAACTGCAGAAGGCAGCAACACTAGCCCACAGAATGAGAGCGAAGCTGCTGATCATGGGGGACCTAAATCATGGAGAGATAAATTGGGAATCAAGGAATCCCCATGGAGGGAACGAAACGTGGGGAGCAAAATTAGTAGATGTTTTAGACAGGAATTTCCTGACACAACATGTGAAGGAAGACACAAGGGAAAGAGGAGGAGATGCACCGAGCCTATTAGACCTGATTTTCACCCAGAACGTAGAAGATATCGAGAATTTAGAGCATGAAATACCTCTAGGGGCCAGTGACCATTGTGTCCTAGTCTTTGACTACATGATGGAATTCAAACTTATGACCATGGGACAAGAGATCTGGGAAAGGAGAGCTGACTACAGGAAAGGGGACTATATGAGGATGAGGGACTATCTGGGTGAAGTGCAGTGGGAGGAAGAAATTAGAGGAAAAACAGTCCAAGATATGATGGACCTAGTCATACAGAAATGCCAGGAGGCCGAAGAGAGATTTATACCAACGGTAAAGGGAAAAAATAAGAAGGAATATAATAACCCATGGTTTAATAGACAGTGTCAGGAAGCAAAAATGGCCAGCAGGCGGGAGTGGAGGAAGTACAGAAGACAAAGAACAGAGGACAACAGAAGCAGATACAACAGAGCTAGGAACGATTACATTAACATAAGACGAACATCGGAAAGGGACTATGAGAACGATATTGCAATCAAAGCGAAAAAACAACCTAAGTTACTACACAGTCATATAAGAAGAAAAATGTCGGTGAACGACCAAGTGACAAGACTAAGGAAGACAGAGGGGGCATATACTGAAAGTGACAAGGAAATCTGCGAGGCACTGAATGCCAGTTTCCATGGAGTGTTCACTACCGAGCCTGAGCAGCTCCCATTGTTGGAAGGGGTTACCCTAGATGAAAGACTATCAGATATAGAGGTGACAGCAGAGGAGGTAATGAAACAGTTGACAACTCTAGATGCAACTAAAGCAGTTGGACCAGACAAAGTATCACCGTGGATACTAAAAGAAGCAGCACAGGCCCTCAGCGTGCCTCTGGCAATGATCTTTAATGAGTCACTTTTGTCAGGAGAATTGCCCAGTTGCTGGAAGAAGGCAAATGTCGTGCCGATCTTCAAGAAAGGAGATAGGGAGGAGGCACTTAACTACAGACCTGTATCACTGACAAGCATCCCCTGTAAAATACTGGAAAGAATAATTAGGCTACGACTGGTTGCACACCTGGAGAACATTAGGTTTGTGAACAAACATCAACATGGGTTCTGGACAGGGAAATCGTGCCTATCAAACCTTCTGGAATTCTATGATAAAATAACGAGGATAAGACAGGACAGAGATGGTTGGGCAAACTGCATATTTCTGGACTGCCAAAAAGCCTTTGATACAGTACCGCACATGAGACTGCTGTTCAAGCTCGAGAGGCAGGCGGGGGTGGGGGGAAAGGTCCTAGAATGGATAAGGAACTACCTAACAGGAAGGAGCCAAAGAGTTACGGTAAGGGGCGAGAAGTCGGACTGGCGAACAGTAACAAGTGGAGTACCACAAGGATCGGTGCTGGGACCAATTCTATTTCTTGTATATGTTAACGACATGTTTACAGGCGTAGAGTCCTACATGTCGATGTTTGCGGATGATGCAAAGTTGATGAGAAGAGTTGTGACAGATGAGGATTGCAGGATCCTCCAAGAGGACCTGAACAGATTGCAGAGATGGTCAGAGAAATGGCTACTAGAATTCAACACGAGCAAATGTAAAGTTATGGAAATGGGACTAGGAGATAGGAGACCAAAGGGACAGTACACAATGAAGGGGAACAGCCTACCTGTAACGACGCGTGAAAGAGACCTGGGGGTGGACGTAACACCTAATCTATCTCCTGAGGCACATATTAATAGGATAACGACAGCAGCGTACTCTACACTGGCAAAAGTTAGAACATCATTCAGAAACCTAAGTAAGGAGGCATTTAGGGCGCTTTACACTGCCTACGTAAGGCCAGTCTTAGAGTATGCCGCCTCATCATGGAGTCCCCATCTGAAGAAGCATATAATGAAACTGGAAAAGGTCCAGAGGTTTGCAACGAGACTCGTCCCAGAGCTACGAGGGATGGGGTATGAAGAGCGCCTGAGGGAACTGTGCCTTACGACACTAGAAAGAAGAAGGGAGAGGGGGGACATGATAGGAACGTATAAGATACTCAGAGGAATTGACAGAGTGGACATAGACGAAATGTTCACACGGAATAGTAACAGAACGAGAGGACATGGATGGAAGCTTGAAACTCAGATGAGTCACAGAGATGTTAGGAAGTTTTCTTTTAGCGTGAGAGTAGTGGGGAAATGGAATGCACTTCAGGAACAGGTTGTGGAAGCAAATACTATTCATAATTTTAAAACCAGGTATGATAGGGAAATGGGACAGGAGTCATTGCTGTAAACAACCGATGCTCGAAAGGCGGGATCCAAGAGTCAATGCTCGATCCTGCAAGCACATATAGGTGAGTACATATAGGTGAGTACACACACACACACACACACGTACACACAAACACACACACACACACACACACACACACACACACACACACACACACACACACACACACACACACACACACACACACACACACACACACACACACACACACACACACACACACACACACACATAGGCCGTAGGTAGGCTGTAGATAGTAGGGGACACACATGATTAGTGAGGTCCGCGGAAATTCGTCAATTTCTCGGGACATTGAAGGAGTATAGAGGCTTGATCATAGTATTTGGCCTTTCGCAGTGTGTAGCTAACAGGGTGCAACATAGCATAGGCATATCGCTACCGATAGTGCAAAGAAACCAAAGTGGAGCTAGTGGCATCACCAGTGCATATAAGTGTGGAGGACTGCGTGGAGCAACCTCACCTGACGGCCAGGTGGGACAACCCGCCATGGAACCGCCTGATTGTGTTTGTTGAGTGGTGACTGTGATCAGTGGTAAAGTATATTAGTGAACTGTCACACAACGATACAGTGACTGACTCCAGAGCTTTGTGTAGACAGAGAAGAAGCGACATCATCAATCTACTAGCACTTAGTGAATCACTTAGTGGGAGACAACGACAGATAACCATCGTCATCCATACTTTATCATTACTCATCTAGTTGTGTGAGTGGGAGGAGACTGGTATGTACCCCCTCTCTGGTCTATTAATCAGGTGTACAGATTGAGGTAAAATATTATCAAATTCTTGTTCAGGATATCATATATCTTTAAAAATCTCAAAGTGGCTCATTTTAGGTAGAGGTAACGCTTGAGGGAACTGGTGACACACGCACTCACGCACGCCCGCCCACGTGCTATACTCAAATTCTATGTCAGTTGGAATATAACCAATTACAGGCAAGTTGGACTCTGATGTCATGCCAGACAGAGGAGCATCAGCCATGCTCCCAGCAGCCTCAGTTCTCCTCACAGACTCAGAGTTCACAGAATGAATGTACAGTTCACATCACATGTTCACATATGAATGTACAGTTCACACTGTACATTCATACACACTAAACACACACACGCACACACGCACACACACACACACACACACACACACACACACACACACACACACACACACACACACACACACACACACACACACACACACACACAGAGGGTGTGAGGGCCTCGTAGCCTGGTGGATAGCGTACAGGACTCGTAATTCTGTGGCGCGGGTTCGATTCCTGCATGAGGCAGAAACAAATGGGCAAAGTTTCTTTCACCCTAAGTGCCCCTGTTACCTAGCAGTAAATAGGTACCTGGGAGTTAGTCAGCTGTCACGGGCTGCTTCCTGGGGTGTGTGTGTGTGTGTGTGGTGTGGAAAAAAAAAAGTAGTTAGTAAACAGTTGATTGACAGTTGAGAGGCGGGCCGAAAGAGCAAAGCTAAACCCCCGTAAAAACACAACTAGTAAACACAACTAGTAAACACACACACCTCTCTCTCCCTCACCCTGTCTCTCTCTCACCCCGTCTCTCCCTCACCCGCTCTCTCCCTCTCCAACTATCTCCCTTTCTTCTCTCTCCCTTTCTCCTCCCACTCTCTCCCACCATCCTCTCTCTCCATATCCTCCTTTCCCCTTCCCTTCTACTTTCTTCTCACTTCAGTGGAAGGGTCGGATCGCCCCCACCCACCCATTTATCTCTCCCTTTATCACTTCCCTCCCCCCCTCTCTCTCTCTCTCTCTCTCTCTCTCTCTCTCTCTCCCTCCCCCATCCCGCTCTGACATCCTGACAAATCCTATCACAGCACAACTATAGGAACAGGGGCAAGCATGACAGCCAGAGGTACCAGAGGAACAGGGAAAAGTCAAGGTGACGAAATGAAGGAAATGTTCGCCCAGTTTCTGAAGGACATTAAGAGTGAGATGCAAGAAATGATGCAGGAAATGAAGAACGAAATAAGCAACCTAAAAAGAGAGCTGACAGCAGCAAAGGAGGAGATTAGAGCCCTCAAAGAGAATGGTATCGAGGCTGAGACTCAGAAAATCATCCAGGGAGAAGGTGGTAATAGTTTTTTTTGGATGAGAATGCCACAATAAAAGCAACATTTGCAGAAATGCTAAGAAAAAATAACTCTGAAGTAATGACTACAGTGATGGAGGTGGCCATGAAAGCAGCCACCCCACAGGAGGTGGCACGCTCCACTAGCCAACTGCTGGAAAGGAACAGATCAGTGGTTGCTGTTGGTATTAAAGAGCAGGAAGGCTCTAATAGGACAGAGTGGAATGACAAGGACAAAGCAGCAGTGAATGAAGTACTGAAGGCACTAGACATGGAAGGGGCTGAGCATAGCATTGAGAAGGTTTTCAGGCTAGGTTGGTACAACAAAGACCGAGACCGAGTGATAAAGATAGTGTTTGCAAACAAGAGCACAAAGGAGAAGATTCTATCAAGGAAGAGCTCCCTGAAAAACGTGGGAAAATTAACAAATGTATTCCTCCAGAGAGACATGACAAGGGAGGAGAGAGCCGTGGCGGCAGAAGCAAGGAAGAGGCGCAGGGCGAGAGGGGAAAACCAGGAAGCCACAGCTCCCAACACAACACAACCAGAGGTGAGGGGGGGAACCCACAACCAGCTACCCAGTAACACTAGAGGGGAGGACAACCCTGCCACCCTCCTCTGCATAGAAACCCCCCCACTCAAACGTTCAGCCAAATCTCCCTTCCCCCACACCCAATCCCCACCCTTCTACCCCTCCCATCCTCCCGCCGGGTCCTTTCTCCCCCCTTTCCTTCCTGTCCTCCCTCCCCTTTCACCCCATACCCTCCCGGTCCCTCCCCCTTCACTGGATCCCCCGCCCCTCATCCCAGTATCCTCTGAGACCCTGTTATGCACCTCACAGGTCTTCACACCCATGGAACAGCTTCCCCCACCAGCAGAACACTCACCAAGGAGGCGATTTGAGAAGAGACAGAAGAAAGTCAGCCTGAAAGCAATGTACACTAACATAGATGGAATTACAAATTGAGCAAATGAGCGTGGAGAACGGGTACTAGAGGAAAACCCAGCCATAATAGCCCTCACAGAAACAAAGATAACGAAAACGATAACAAACGCAGTGTTCCCACAGGACTATTATGTTATGAGGAAAAAGAGGGAAGGAAGAGGTGGTGGTGGTGTAGCTCTGCTGGTAAGAAAAGGCTGGGATTTTGAGGAGATGGTTGTTCAGGGCTGTGAAGGTTACAGTGACTACATAGCAGGTACCATAACAAATGGAGGGAAAAAAATTATAGTCGTAGTCATATATAATCCACCACCAAATGTTGGATATTTCCAACATCGAATACAACATTGTTGTATTCTCATTACTTATTACTAATCATATTAATATTGTAGTAAGTAAAATTAACAACTCGTAGAATTCTCCTGTACTAATAATTCATCTGTGCATTAGGCTAGAATTCTCACGTCATCTAACGCTAGTATTGCGTCAGATTTCTTTACAGTAAAACACATTATATACAATTTGTGTGAGAATTAAATACGATTCTCCATAATTAAGGCATTCTGTATGACAACTGATTGCAGACGAATTGTTCTCTAACTAAAAGCCGAATAGAGCGTTAGAATTATACCGTCTACCTCGCGATAGTGTTAACGTCATCAATGAATGCTATGGGGAGACATTAATTCCTCTCCCTTGTATCTTTACTATTCTTAAATAGTTAAATAATACTATTTCGTTCCTCTAAATAATAAACCCGTCCAGTCTTTAGAGTTTCAAGCGCGAATGCGAGAAATATTAATGTTCATGCCAATAATTTGTGTAATGAACGTCGACTCGGCGTGGGGGGAGGGACGCGACGCCATACTCTGAGTGAGGGTGTCGGGACGCGGACACGTGCAGGGCCAGAAGGAGGCAAAGCTGCGCTTACCGTACTCACAAAAGACGCCATTGTCCAGCATATAGGACAAGTGTGTCCATCTACAGATGAAAGCCGCCACTGTGAGGCGTGAACGACCTTGCAGATAATATCTTCAACTAGTGCTGGTGTTAAATAAGGGACCCCTAGACTTGGTTCCTGACGACACGTGATCAGCCAACTTGAAACGCATCAATCCAGGATAGGTTCACCGGAGCCTGGGATGCGAAATTACGGCAATCTTAATACTTACACAGTGCCCACAGCTAAGTACCTTTTATTTGATGCATCATTTACAGGTTTAACAATAGCGGGGTGATTGCGCGTTACGCGGCACGACAACACCTAATAACAGGTGATTAGAAATTTCTCTGTAGATATAAATAATCTTGAATATGTATTGAGTAGTTAAATCAATTGCTACTGGTAGTTATTTATTTTGCAGCTCGAGAGACGAATTCCTCATGCTGTCTTCTCCATGTTAACCGTGTCAGACGTCGGTGTACCAGACTTGGAGATTAAGAGGACTGCCAGGGTTATCTAAAGGAATCTATTACCAGCTAAGGCTTATTTCTTTTACTCATAACATTGCAATTTGATACATTCAGAATGTTTTTCAACATAATGTGTGATTTACTGTAATTCATTATTATGCACATATTCATATTCTTCTTTGTATGAATAATATTATATTCAACATTAATTATAGGATTAGATTATTATTAATAGAATTAGTGAACGAACCACACTGATTCCTGGACGTACTGACCTCCAGTAATAACCCCCCAATGTAGGTGTTTGAGGTTTGGTTTTAATAATACAGCCCATTAATTATTCTTATGATCATACTTTCTAGTCATATCCATAGTCACTGGTCTTCTCTAGAATTTTATCTAATGATCTGAAATTCTCAGTTTCCCTCTTTACTTTAAAAGCGGGTGGTCCTTCGTAATTTAATTTACTACTTTAATTATTAATTAATCAGAATCAAACCCAAATATCCCACATTATGGTCCTTCGAACCGGATAGGCATTAAATTTATAATTAAAATATTAACCATTAATAACTAATCCTTGTGTGATAGAAGCTAGACTAACTATTTAATCAATTGTGTCAACTAACATTGTAACACATCAGTTAGTCTAGATCACCCTAACATATTGCTACTTTTATCTCATGTATAAAGTGGCTTTAGTGGGTCATAGCCAATTACCCACAACACTTAGACCTATACCTCACACCGAGGTGAGAATCTTTAGGTCACCAGGAGCAACAGCTCACAACTTTTACAATAACACCACCCTAACACCTGCGTTAGAGTGGCCTCACCACCTAACTATCATATACTTAGGTGGTAATGACATCCACCCCACTCGTCATCCAGCCGAGGTGATCAAACACCTCAAAAACATAATTTCTTCTTTCAAGCTCATCAGTGAATCAGTAGTATTCACATTAGTGGAGCCTCGCCAACCTAGCCAAGATAATCGTTGGGGAGTAACTCCGGAATACTACCTGAGAGCTGCTAAGTAAATAAATTTCAGGCTGAAAAAGCGAGTGAGATTGGATGCCACATATATACAATTTACAGCCAGACCTTACAGACAGAACCTGACCAGAGACGGTGTACATTTGTCAGGGGAATCTAGGTTGCATGTGGTTGACAAGTTAATTAACACCATCAACCATCACAAAAGGCTGTGGCTAGCAAGCCAAACTTAACTGTACATAATTATTCACCTGTGTGTGCAAGAGCACTCTTATAAAACAAAAAACCCAAAAATACAGCACAACTATATTTACCTTATTGCACCACAATAATCTTTACCCATGTTATTAGGTAGAATTTAGGCTGAGATTGTGCTGAATTTGGTACAAGCCCAGACTAAATAATTTTATAGTTCTTAGCTAGGAGTTATTATGACTAGATCTAAAACTAGTCAGTGTTGTGTATATATTACATTATTGTGCTGACCCTCTACAGGGTGGGATAAATTTTTGAGAGAACTCTGATTGGAGTATCTCCATAATATTTCTCTTGTATACCTTATTTTGTGTATCTATTTTGTGTATATATTACATTATTGTGCTGACCCTCTACAGGGTGGGATAAATTTTTGAGAGAACTCTGATTGGAGTATCTCCATAATATTTCTCTTGTATACATTATTTTGTGTATCTATTTTGTGTATTGCTGGATTATCCCCATTAACTCTGATGGTGATAAGGATGAGCTAACCGGACGAGAACTAGTGGTGGAGTTCAGACAGTACACAAAATATCTAGCTATTTGTTGTTAGGTAGGTAGGTACATTCAACCTCAAGTGAGGTAAACCATAAAGTAGTCATTTTAATTTAGGCTACAATTAATGTTACCTGTTCACTAATGAACAAGTATCCAAGCTTCATTAGTAATACATACCCTAACACTGTGAAGTTTGAACCTAAGCCCAACATGGCTACTCCTGAACAATTGAGGAGAACCTACATTGGCCTTAAAGGTCACTTGACCAGATTAATCAATAAGGCTGATGCCTTAACTAAAGATAATCCCATTGACTCTTATCACTTAGAGTCAACAGTTAGATTGGCTGATCTGAAATTTGATCAAGTCAGAACTGCAGGTCAATCTTATCTTGCTCTGCTAAATACTGTAGAAATTGATCCTGATGAAGTAAGTCAAATAGTAAACGACATCTCCCAATATGAAGAGGAGACTCATGATAAAATTTTCAGGTTTTCTAAATTAGCCAAACAGTCTGGATCCAATGCCAGCAACACTGGGTCTCACTTCAATAATCACTTACCTGAGGTTCGTTTACCTACTCTAGACTTGCCCACCTTTTCAGGATTAGATACAGAAAATTGGGACAATTTTTGGACTTCCTTTGAAGTTCACATCCATAAGAAACAGTCTCTAGACAAGGTTTCTAAATTTTCATACCTACTCAGTCTTCTCACAGGAGAGGCTAAAAAGGTCATACATAACCTTACTCTTGATGAGAGTAATTATGAGGAAGCTATAAAACTCCTGAAGTTGAACTATTGCAACAAAGAGTTAAGTATAGCTACCCTTTATTATCAATTGCTAGATCTGAATGCACCAAACAGTAGACCAGAGTCACTTCAAAGCTTCAGACTAGAAGTAGAGTCTCTAGTAAAGGCCTTAGGTACCAAGGTTAATATACCTAGTTCTGAATGGTCTATCAAGCTATTGTTACAGAGGAAATTACCTCGGAATGTCTTGACAGAGCTCTGCTCACATTATAATACTGAGTTTCTTACTCTCGATCAGATTTTCGAGGGGTTGAGGATCACAGTTAATAGGTTAAAGACTCATGACAAAATTAAACCTGAGTCCAAACCAATTAATACTGATAATTCAGTCACACCTAAACAGACTCCAAGTAAGTCTAATAAATATAAATCCAAACCTACTCCATCCACCAGGAAAAGAAGTGGAAATGTAGGTACATATTCAGTATCTCCTTCAGAGATAACTCATGACTTGTCTACTAAAGAGACTAAGTCTATTAATCAAAGAAAGTGTCTGTTCTGCAATCAGGAACACACCACTTATCAATGCTCTGCTTATCCTACGTATAATGCTAGAGTTAAAAGGTTACAGGAATTGCACAAATGCACTAAATGTATGGGTTCTCATGATCCCAAGAAATGTGCAGTACCACTACGTACTTGCAACCGTTGTAACCAGGGTGTACACCACTACGCCTTATGTAGGAAATCTCCTACACCAACTATGCACACTGGAGAGAATTCTACTAATTCTACGTCAGTGCAATATTGTAAAGTACATCACGAAGTGAATGTACTAGCTACTGAGTCAGGCAACAGTACTACCTTGCCTACTGCTCAGCTTAAATTGATAAATCGAAGATCTAGAATTAACAGTAGAGGTCTCTTTGACCAAGGTTCCCAAAAAACTTTCATCACACAACAGTTGGTAGATGATTTAAATTTAAAACCTACCAAAAGTGTGAAGTTAAACATTTCTGGTTTCCTATCAAATAGTGGACCACGTGACTACAAGGTAGTCAAATTACTAGTTAGATTAGGATCCTCTGCCAGCCCAATTCATGCTGTGGTCGTAGATAAGATTCCTACGGACTTGCAAGTCACAGGATTAGCTCGTACAGCGAGACACCTTAAGCGAAACCGCATGAGGCTAGCGGATCATAAAATAAATTCCGATTGTCTCACAGATATTGGAATATTAATAGGCGCGGATCATTATTACAAGTTTATCACTGGATGCACTAGACAACATGGTATGAATTTGTTGTCGTCCGCAGGTGGCAAATTGCTCACAGGACCCGTGCTTTTCAGACAAGGTCCAGCGCCCACAAACCAACAAACCAATAATGTAATTGTGGCGTGACTAGGCTTAGAGCAGTCACCCCTACGCTTCAGGGAAATAGCCGAGGACATTGAGTCTGACCCACCAATACATCGTTTGTGGGATTTAGATACGTTAGGCATCATCCCTGAGCAACCAAGTCCTGATGATACATGGACTTACCAGCAATATCTGGATACAGTTGTCTACTCAAATAAACAATACTGGGTAAGACTCCCATGGAAGTTAGATCATCCCCAACTTCCAGTGAATTATTTTATGGCAGCCTCACAATTGCGGTCTCAATTAACACGACTGCAGAAGCAGCCAGAGAAATTAACCATGTATCACCAACTTATCCAACAACAACTTAACAACAAGTTCATTGAAGTTGTTGAACACGATGACCGAAAAGCAGGTCATTATTTACCTCACCATGCTGTAGTGAAAGACTCACTGACAACACCTATTCGTATTGTCTTTAATTGCAGTGCTAAAGTAAAGCCTAATAGTGTGTCTCTAAATGAATGTCTCCAAACGGGACCTAGCCTAACACAAAGGCTACATGACGTATTGTTACGATTTCGCACAGGCATTTTTGCCTACACTGCTGACATCAGCAAAGCTTTTCTCCGAGTAGGATTGCAGGAGGAAGATCGTGACTACACAAAATTCCTCTGGTACAAGGATCCACTTGATGCTAACAGTGAAATAATCACCTATCGGTTCGCCTCTGTATTATTTGGTGCTACATCCTCACCGTTTCTTTTGCAAGCCACATTAGACACGCATTTGAGGAAATCAGACAGCCCTTATAAGGCAACCATTAACGACAACTTGTATGTCGACAATTTCCAGGGGACAACTAATGATCAAGCTGATCTGGTAGAAATCTACCATGAGGCTAACCGTGAACTGTTAGGAGCTAATATGCCTCTACAGTCATGGGCCTCAAATAATAAACTACTTAACCAGTTAATTGAGAAGGAATTTCCCGATTATCAGGTACCCAGTAGCTTAAAGGTTCTAGGTGTGGAATGGAACACCAACACTGACGAAATGAATGTCAAGTCAGTGCAAACTGATAACTCCACCCTTACCATGAGAACACTGCTCTCATTTGTCAGTCAACCATTTGACCCTTTAGGCCTACTTAGTCCTATATTAATAAGGGGCAAACTCCTAATGCAGGAGTGCTGGCAACAACATATGGGATGGGATGATCCGTTACCAAGTGAGTTACAAGCCAAATGGCAAATACTCTCAACGGATTTTAATCAGTTAGGTGTTTTGAAATTTCCACGTAATGCCTCGGGACCAAACTTACCCACCAATTTGCACGTTTTTTGCGATGCCTCTGGCAAAGCATATGGCGCAGTAGCCTATTTAGTTAACAGTGCTCAATCAATTTTACTCACATCAAAAGCAAGAGTTGCTCCCATCAAAAAGAGATCCTTACCTCAGATGGAATTGACTGCGTTGCTAGTGGGAGTAAGGTTAGCCCATTGTCTGGCAAAGACACTCAGTAATATCCACTTTGGTGAGATTGTAGTGTGGTCAGACAACGAGGCAGTCTTACAATGGGTAAGAAACAATAACAACAAAACTCCTTACGTCAGTAATCGCGTCAGGGAGATTCATGATTTATCCGCAGGTTATAAGTTTAGACATGTCCCTACTAAGGACAATCCTGCAGATTATTTGTCGAGAGGATTGACATTAAAACAACTTGTCAAATCTTCACTGTGGTTCAACGGACCTTCATGGCTTGTTGGTGGTCAGTGGCCCAAACAAAAGCCGCAAGTCATCGTGACCAATATCACCACTCCCATGAAGGACCCAGAGCCTCAGCGAACATTAGCCATTAATCCTCATCATTATTCTAATTTAAGCAAATTGTTACGAGTGACTGCACACGTGTTTGATTTCCTCTCTAAAATAGGAATACAACACAAATTCCCCAATCCTGTTCATTATTGGATTAAGCGGGCGCAGCAAGAGACTTACGGAAGCGAATTTGAGAAGCTTCCGGATAAACTCACTAAATCTCTGGGCATCTGGTACGATGTCAACACTCATAACATACTACGATGTGGAGGACGTTTGCTACATGCAAAGATTGACTTAGACACTAAGAACCCAATCCTTTTACCTCGCCACCACATCATAACTAAACTTTTTGTCCTACATCACCATCAATATGGTACTCTACATGGTGGAGTTTTAGATACGCTCACCGATCTTAGACAAAGGTACTGGCTTCCTCAAGGTCGTCAGACTGTTAAGACCATTATTAAATCTTGTGTAATCTGTAAGAGATACGACGCTAGAGTCTGTCCTTACCCAGGACCTCCTCCACTCCCAGAAGAGCGAGTAGTTCATCTTCGTCCATTCGAAACCACTGGAGTAGATTATACAGGAGCCTTACTCCTCACTGGTAACCCAGATAATATACCAATGAAGGCGTACATTTGTCTCTTTACCTGTGCTACAACCAGAGGTGTACACTTAGAGGTCACCCCAGACATGAGTGCTGAAGCGTTCATTCAAGCTTTCCGCAGATTTGTTGCCCGTCGATCATGTCCTAGATTAATGATATCAGACAACGGATCTAATTTTGTAGCGGGAGAAAGCTGTTTACGAGAAGTCTGGAACCACCCTGAAGTGCAATCAGTCTTACAAAAAAGACAATATCACTGGAAATTCATAGCACCAAGAGCCCCTTGGCAAGGTGGGTTCTATGAGCGAATGGTAGGCACAGTCAAAAGATGTCTAAGGAAAACGTTACACCGACAAAGGGTCAGTTACTCAGAACTCCAAACTATTGTTGTAGAAATCGAGGCGCGAGTCAATAACCGCCCGATCACCTACCTGTCTGATGATTACACCCAGAGAGAACCACTGAGCCCCTCTCACTTGATTCATGGAGGTCTATTGAGCCCTCTCATCCCCTTAGACGAAGAGGACCCAGTAGACCCATCCCATGTAACTCGAGGAGACTTGGTGGAAAGCTACCAACATCTTTCTAGAGTTATCAACAGGTGGAATGAGGTGTGGACTCGAGAATACCTCACAGCTCTACGAGAATACCACTACGGAGCTTCGAGTCCTTACAATAAGGTACAATTAAAACCTGGAGACCTTGTACTAGTCGACAGTGATGGACCAAGGTCCGAGTGGCCTATAGGAAAAATCGTCACCATCCACCCAGATCGACAAGGTGTCCTAAGAGTGGTTAAAGTCTTATGCAAGGGCAACACTACTCTAAAAACTTTAGAGAAGCTGGTTCCCCTAGAACTGACTGAACAAGAATATCAGCCAAATCCAGCTTCCCCAGTAATTTCAGAGGACAATGAATTTGTTCCTCCAAGCAACCGTCCCACTAGAGCTGCAGCTCAACAATGTAGGCGGAATTTGCGAGCCTATTATAACTCTGAAGAAGAATAATTTCCTTCATTTCCCCCTAAGGAAACTGTACTGATACTACGATGTGATATCGCGTAACGAAACATTACACGTCACTGTGACCCAAGATGTCGCATCACGGTAGATTCTGTTAGTATAAATTGGGAGAGTTAAATTTATAAATATTGTGTAGGCTACAAACATGTTTCAGTTGACATGTGAATAACAAGACTTAAATTCTTGTAAGTCCTTGATAAATCCGGGACGTTCGTTATGTGTGTACTAACATACTAACATACTAATGTGTTAATCTTAATATCACTTCGGGATAGGTCAGTACAACACAGTACACTGCGACCCTGGGTATCCCCCCCCGGAGTTATGTTGGATATTTCCAACATCGAATACAACATTGTTGTATTCTCATTACTTATTACTAATCATATTAATATTGTAGTAAGTAAAATTAACAACTCGTAGAATTCTCCTGTACTAATAATTCATCTGTGCATTAGGCTAGAATTCTCACGTCATCTAACGCTAGTATTGCGTCAGATTTCTTTACAGTAAAACACATTATATACAATTTGTGTGAGAATTAAATACGATTCTCCATAATTAAGGCATTCTGTATGACAACTGATTGCAGACGAATTGTTCTCTAACTAAAAGCCGAATAGAGCGTTAGAATTATACCGTCTACCTCGCGATAGTGTTAACGTCATCAATGAATGCTATGGGGAGACATTAATTCCTCTCCCTTGTATCTTTACTATTCTTAAATAGTTAAATAATACTATTTCGTTCCTCTAAATAATAAACCCGTCCAGTCTTTAGAGTTTCAAGCGCGAATGCGAGAAATATTAATGTTCATGCCAATAATTTGTGTAATGAACGTCGACTCGGCGTGGGGGGAGGGACGCGACGCCATACTCTGAGTGAGGGTGTCGGGACGCGGACACGTGCAGGGCCAGAAGGAGGCAAAGCTGCGCTTACCGTACTCACAAAAGACGCCATTGTCCAGCATATAGGACAAGTGTGTCCATCTACAGATGAAAGCCGCCACTGTGAGGCGTGAACGACCTTGCAGATAATATCTTCAACTAGTGCTGGTGTTAAATAAGGGACCCCTAGACTTGGTTCCTGACGACACGTGATCAGCCAACTTGAAACGCATCAATCCAGGATAGGTTCACCGGAGCCTGGGATGCGAAATTACGGCAATCTTAATACTTACACAGTGCCCACAGCTAAGTACCTTTTATTTGATGCATCATTTACAGGTTTAACAATAGCGGGGTGATTGCGCGTTACGCGGCACGACAACACCTAATAACAGGTGATTAGAAATTTCTCTGTAGATATAAATAATCTTGAATATGTATTGAGTAGTTAAATCAATTGCTACTGGTAGTTATTTATTTTGCAGCTCGAGAGACGAATTCCTCATGCTGTCTTCTCCATGTTAACCGTGTCAGACGTCGGTGTACCAGACTTGGAGATTAAGAGGACTGCCAGGGTTATCTAAAGGAATCTATTACCAGCTAAGGCTTATTTCTTTTACTCATAACATTGCAATTTGATACATTCAGAATGTTTTTCAACATAATGTGTGATTTACTGTAATTCATTATTATGCACATATTCATATTCTTCTTTGTATGAATAATATTATATTCAACATTAATTATAGGATTAGATTATTATTAATAGAATTAGTGAACGAACCACACTGATTCCTGGACGTACTGACCTCCAGTAATAACCCCCCAATGTAGGTGTTTGAGGTTTGGTTTTAATAATACAGCCCATTAATTATTCTTATGATCATACTTTCTAGTCATATCCATAGTCACTGGTCTTCTCTAGAATTTTATCTAATGATCTGAAATTCTCAGTTTCCCTCTTTACTTTAAAAGCGGGTGGTCCTTCGTAATTTAATTTACTACTTTAATTATTAATTAATCAGAATCAAACCCAAATATCCCACACCAAATGACAGAAGACCTAGACAGGAATATGATAGAAACCACATGGCCACCATTAACATAATAGAAAGAGCAGCTTTTGTTGCTAGCAGGAATGGATCTGAACTACTAATTATGGGAGACTTCAACCATGGGAAGATAAATTGCGAGAACTGAGACCCGCATGGAGGACCAGAAACATGGAGAGCTAAGCTGCTGGACGTGGCAACAAGAAACTTTCTAAGCCAGCACATCAAAGAACCAACAAGAATGAGAGAAGATGAACCAGCAATGCTTGATTTGATATTTACCTTAATTGAGTGGGATATAAGGGAAGTTAAGATGGAAGCGCCCTTGGGAATGAGTGACCAGAGTGTATTGAAATTTGAGTACCTGGTAGAGCTTGGAATTATCTCCCCCAAAAAAGAACTAGGAATCAAAAGGCTGGCATACCCAAAGGGGAATTATGAACAGATGAGAAGTTTCCTAAGTGAAATACCTTTAGACACAGACCTCAGAGATAAGTCTGTACAGGGTATGATGGACTATGTTACCCAAAAGTGTCAGGAGGCAGTAAACAGGTTCATCCCGGCCCAAAGGGAAAAATTCGAGAAGCAACAGAAGAATCCATGGTATAATAGGGCATGTATTGAAGTGAAGAAACTGAACAAAAGGGCGTGGAGGAACTTCCAGAATAACAGAACACCAGAAAGCAGAGAGAGATACTAGAGAACCAGGAATGAGTACGTCAGGGTGAGAAGAGAAGCAGAGAAAAGTTTTGAAAATGATATAGCAAACAAAGCCAAGACCGAACCAAAGCTACTCCACAGTCACATCAGAAGGAAAGCAACAGTGAAAGAACAGGTATTGAAACTTCGAACAGGCGACGACAGGTATACAGAGAATGACAAAGAGGTGTGTGAAGAACTCGACAAGAGGTTCCAGGACTTCACAATACAACAAGGCAAGGTCACTGTGCTAGGAGAAAGGGAGGTAAACCAAGTGGCCTTGGAAGAGTTGAAAATTACGAGAGAGGAGGTCAAGAGACACCTGGTGGATCTGGATGTTAGAAAGGCTGTTGGTTCAGACTGGATCTCACCATGGATACTGAAAGAGTGTGCAGAGGGACTTTGCTTGCCACTCTTCATAGTGTATAGTAAGTCACTGGAGACGGGAGACCTATCAGAAATATGGAAGACGGCGAATGTGGTCCCAATATACAAAAAGGGCAACAGGCAAGAGGCACTGAACTATAGGCCAGGGTACTTCACTTATATACCATGCAAGGTGATGGAGAAGATCGTGATAAAAAACCTGGTAACACATCTGGAGAGAAGGGAATTCGTGACAAATCGCCAACAAGGCTTCAGGGAGGTTAAATCTTGCCTTACAGGCTTGATAGAATTCTACGATCAGGTGACAAAGATTAAGCAAGAAAGAGAGGGCTGGGCAGACTGCATTTTCTTGGATTGTCGGAAAGCCTTTGACACAGTACCGCATAAGAGGCTGGTACATAAGCTGGAGAGACAGGCAGGTGTAGCTGGTCAGGTGCTCCAGTGGATAAGGGAGCACCTAAGCAATAGGAAGCAGAGAGTTACGGTGACGGGTGAGACCTCCGATTGGCGTGAAGTCACCAGTGGAGTCCCACAGGGCTCTGTATTCGGTCCTATCTTGTTTCTAATATATGTAAATGATCTCCCGGAGGGTATTGATTCATTTCTCTCAATCTTTGTGGACGATGCCAAAATTATGAGAAGGATTAAAACAGAAGAGGACTGTTTGAGGCTTCAAGAAGACCTAGACAAGCTGAAGGAATGGTCGAACAAATGGTTGTTAGAGTTTAACCAAACCAAATGTAATGTAATGAAGATAGGTTAAGGGAGTAGGAGGCCAGATACAAGGTATCATCTGGGAGAGGAAATTTTTCAGGAGTCAGAGACAGAAAAAGACTTGGGGGTTGATATCACGCCAGACCTGTCTCCTGCAGCACATATCAAGAGGATAACATCAGCGGCTTATGCCAGGCTGGCCAACATACGAACGGCATTCTGAAACTTGTGTAAAGAATCATTCAGAACTTTGTATACCACATATGTCAGGCCAATCCTGGAGTATGCAGCCCCAGCATGGAGTCCATATCTAGTCAAGGATAAGACTAAACTGGAAGAAGTTCATAGGTTTGCCACCAGACTAGTACCCGAGCTGAGAGGTATGAGCTACGAGGAGAGATGACGGGATTTAAACCTCACTTCGCTGGAAGACAGAAGAGTTAGGGGGGACATGATCACCATATTCAAGATTCTCAAGGGAATTGATAGGGTAGATAAAGACAGGCTATTTAACACAAGGGGCACACACA
>NC_091185.1:35884454-35904454 GCF_040958095.1 Procambarus clarkii | reverse complement strand
TAAAAAATCACTTCTCCAAAATTCATTTTTATTTCTAGTCTGACGCGACACGGGCGCGTTTCGTAAAACTTATTACATTTTCAAAGACTTCACAAATACACAACTGATTACAACTTACGTATCTCGGAGTTTATATCTACATTTGAGTGAGGTGGGAAGGGTGATGTGGCATTAACACAAGACAGAACAAGGGGGGATATTAATAGGGTATTAAAAGTATCAACACAAGACAGAACAGAAACAATGGGTATTGAATAGAAGTGTTTGTAGAAAGCCTATTGGTCCATATTTCTTGATGCTTCTATATTGGAGTGGAGTCTTGAGGTGGGTAGAATATAGTTGTGCAATAATTGGCTGTTGATTGCTGGTGTTGACTTCTTGATGTGTAGTGCCTCGCAAACGTCAAGCCGCCTGCTATCGCTGTATCTATCGATGATTTCTGTGTTGTTTACTAGGATTTCTCTGGCGATGGTTTGGTTATGGGAAGAGATTATATGTTCCTTAATGGAGCCCTGTTGCTTATGCATCGTTAAACGCCTAGAAAGAGATGTTGTTGTCTTGCCTATATACTGGGTTTTTTGGAGCTTACAGTCCCCAAGTGGGCATTTGAAGGCATAGACGACGTTAGTCTCTTTTAAAGCGTTCTGTTTTGTGTCTGGAGAGTTTCTCATGAGTAGGCTGGCCGTTTTTCTGGTTTTATAGTAAATCGTCAGTTGTATCCTCTGATTTTTGTCTGTAGGGATAACGTTTCTATTAACAATATCTTTCAGGACCCTTTCCTCCGTTTTATGAGCTGTGGAAAAGAAGTTCCTGTAAAATAGTCTAATAGGGGGTATAGGTGTTGTGTTAGTTGTCTCTTCAGAGGTTGCATGGCTTTTCACTTTCCTTCTTATGATGTCTTCGATGAAACCATTGGAGTAGCCGTTATTGACTAGGACCTGCCTTACCCTACAGAGTTCTTCGTCGACTTGCTTCCATTCTGAGCTGTGGCTGAGAGCACGGTCGACGTATGCGTTAACAACACTCATCTTGTACCTGTCAGGGCAGTCGCTGTTGGCATTTAGGCACATTCCTATGTTTGTTTCCTTAGTGTAGACTGCAGTGTGGAAACCTCCGCCCTTTTCCATGACTGTTACATCTAGAAAAGGCAGCTTCCCATCCTTTTCCGTCTCGTAAGTACCGTCACAGGTACCTGATGTCAGACATCTGCAGGAGCTGAAGGAGGCATTTGAGCAGAGTTCCGTGCTGCGTTTCACTTACGAGACGGAAAAGGATGGGAAGCTGCCTTTTCTAGATGTAACAGTCATGGAAAAGGGCGGAGGTTATTGTACCTCACCTTACTTCACCACTCCTTCCTGCCTATTTATACCCATCACTCGATCTGTAAAATGACACTCTGAAGATGTATTTAATATACGAAAGTACTTAAGGAAATTTCCTGTTTCATTTTTCCTCCGTGGTCTGAAGTGGTCACATTCTTAATCACGTGTTTATTTTCGTGATATACACACATATATATATATATATATATATATATATATATATATATATATATATATATATATATATATATATATATATATATATATATATATATATATATATATATATATTTATTTATTTATATTGGTGTATACTGGCAGCAGGTTTTCTTTCAAACATGTTTCATTGAATATGACCGCATATTCTGTATTTATTATTTTCTGGTTTAGGGCTTCTATCCCTCTAACTATTTTCTTAGCATCAGGGCTTAATTGGAATAGGAGTTCTCCAAAACTCATTTTCGTACTTTTAAGGTGAAGAAAAGAAGTGATTTACTATAGAGTGTATTACACTTATATGTATAATTTGCACGACGTTTCGAACCTCCATGGTTCATTCTCAAGTGAACAATCTTACAATACTAGTTGATTTTATACCCGCATTAGGTCAGGTGATAATACAATGAAGGTGAAAAACATGGGGGGATACATAAGGGATAAACATAGAGGCTGCAGAAGGCTTATTGGCCCATACGAGGCATCTCCTATCCAAACACAAAGATTAATCCAGTGTAATTGGTCTGTTATGTTGGACATTGTCTTCTGTGTTGGCATCGATATGTTCTTGTCTTGTCCTTACTCTCATGGTGGGTAGAGTAAATAGTTCCGTGATTTGGGTGTTCATGGTAGGTCGCTCTATTCTTATGTGAATTGCCTCAAGAATTTGTAATCTTCTTGAATCTTGGGTTTTGTCTATTATGCAAGTATTCTTGTTCAACATTTCTCTTGTTAGAGTAATGTCATGGGCTTGTCTCATGTGATTCCTAGGGGCACCAGATTGAAGATGGCATGTCAAACGCCTCGTCAGCTTGGTCGACGTCATACCTATGTACTTACATTGAAGGTTACATCCTTCGTGGGGGCAAGTGTACATGTATACAACGCTTGACTGCTGTAGAGGGTTCTCCGTCGGCTTCGGGCTGTTTTTGATAAGGAGTTCGGAAGTCTTCTTGGTTTTGTAGAATATTATCAGGTTTATGTTTTGGTTAGGAGTAGTGCTTTTTACTCCTTTACGGATTATTTCTTTCATTATTCTTTCCTCTTTTATATGTTCACTGTGCATGGTTGATTTGTAATATAATTTTATTGGGGGTGTTGTGGTTTCTGTTCTAGGTTCTGAATTATACCAACGGTCCAAGTGTCTTCTTATAGCAGCGTTTATTTCCGCGTTGCTATATCCGTTGTTCACCAATACCTGAGTTACTCTTTCAAACTCTCTACTCACGTTGCTCCATTCAGAGCAGTGGGTAAGCGCTCGACGAATATAAGCATTGAGAACACTGGCTTTGTATCTTTGGGGGCATTTATTTATATATATATATATATATATATGACAATGTCAGACCACGGAGGAAAAATGAAACAGGAAATTTCCTTAAGTACTTTCGTATATTAAATACATCTTCAGAAGGTCATTTTACAGATCGAGTGATGGGTATAAATAGGCAGGAAGGAGTGGTGAAGTAAGGTGAGGTACAATACTTGGACAACGCAGACGGCCCATTGGCCCATCAGATGCACCCAATTGGCACATCCGATGTAGCCCAATGGCCCATCTGATACAGCAGACATACAAACATAATATATAGGTAATTATAACATAAAGAAGTAAATATATACAATAAATTAGTGAGACAAATGTTTTTCAATGATTCTACTTAAATCGCCCTTTAGCTGATCTATTAGAAATGGATCTAAGTTATATAGACCACTGCTAATATTCAAATTACTTTCTTTGGTGATCTGTATCAAAGCAGATTCAATTATGTTTCTGTTATAGGTGCTTTTACAATTTGTTATTGAAGAAGCACTCTCCCAATCAATTTGGTGAGCTTTTTCTGACAAATGCACAAACAAAGCATTAGACAATTGGCCATGTCTTACAGAGTATTTATGTTGCGATATTCTACATTTTAAATCTTTAGATGTTTGCCCGACATAGAACTTATTACATTCCTTACAAGGAATTTTATAAATGACGCAATTATCACTACGAGGGCTGTTCCTTACTAATAGCTTACCAACAGTGTTTTCGTAGCTAAACATTACATCTATATTAAAAAGTTTCAAGGCCTTGACAATATTCTCAAACCCAGAGAAATATGGTAAACATAACACATTCTTTGGGCGAATCCTTTCACGCGTAGCCGGGTACTGCTAGTCTATGAAAATAAAATTTATCAATGCAATCGGAAACATTGAAGTTTCATACTGTTTTCTCGACTACCTAACCTAACCTAACCTAACTTTTTCGGCTACCTAACCTAACCTAACCTATAAAGATAGGTTAGGTTAGGTTAGGTAGGGTTGGTTAGGTTCGGTCATATATCTACATTAATTTTAACCCCAATAAAAAAAAACTTGACCTCATACATAATGAAATGGGTAGCCGTATCATTTCATAAGAAAAAAATAGAGAAAATATATTAATTCAGGAAAAATTGGCTTATTAGGCAAATCGGGCCTTGCATAGTAGGCAGAGAAGTGCGTTCTGGCTACTAGGTACGACATATATATATATATATATATATATATATATATATATATATATATATATATATATATATATATATATATATATATATATATATATATATATATATATATATATATATATATATATATATTGTGACGATAATCTCTTTCTAGAGAGATTAAACCCGCTCTTCCCTACTGCAAGTTACGCCAAATATACAAGTATAAGATGCTACATTCAAGATATGTCACCAGTAGCACAAAACGTTTTGACCAGGAGGCAAAATGTATCCAAGATCCCCCCCACTCCACATACCCTTCACACGCCGGCTAGTCATCAAACCAGCTAACTACCCTTCACCAGCTTGCCTGCCCCTGATTGATGACTCGCCAGCCGCGCACCTGCACACAGCACCTCAGCGCCCTCTACCCGAGTCGACGTCTGAGCCTGACCAGCTGTCAACTTCGGAATATTCCTTGTGCTCTTAGCGTTGACATCTCTCTTTGGCATACTAGCTCATTAGCTCGTATACGAAGGGAGGTTTCAGCCATAGCCGATATTCTCAGCATCATTTTAACATTGTAATTTTGTGTTTCACATTGTCTTTGCAGTTCTTTATTATTTTTATAGAATTTTTAACTCCCTGAGATTTGTCTTTATTTTCAATTATGTTTAAAGTAAATATATTAAAGTTTCATTGTTCATACTTTGTGTTTTACGTGTTCCTCCCTCTAACTTACGACAGACAACAGGCAAGCAGTCTATAATTTAGTTTTAAGTGTGACCAGGCTTTGACACCTGCCATTGGAGGACTGCCGAACATCAACACTCCAACACTTTCCCGTCACAAAATATATATATGCGAACAAGCCTGAATGGTCCCCAGGACAATATGCAACTGAAAACTCACACCCCAGAAGTGACTCGAACCCATACTCCCAGGAGCAATGCAACTGGTATGTACAAGACGCCTTAATCCACTTGACCATCACGACCGGACAAAATGAGGTGATAGCCGAGGCTATTTGAACCACCCCACCGCCGGCACTCGGATAGTAATCTTGGGCATAGCATTTTACCAAATCACCTCATTCTTTGGGGCACACGTGAGGAACACAAATGCGAACAAGCCTGAATGGTCCCCAGGACAATATGCAACTGAAAACTCACACCCCAGAAGTGACTCGAACCCATACTCCCAGATTCCACGCAACTGGTATGTACAAGACGCCTTAATCCACTTGACCATCACGACCGGACAAAATGAGGTGATAGCCGAGGCTATTTGAACCACCCCACCGCCGGCACTCGGATAGTAATCTTGGGCATAGCATTTTACCAAATCACCTCATTCTTTGGGGCACACGTGAGGAACACAAATGCGAACAAGCCTGAATGGTCCCCAGGACAATATGCAACTGAATGTTGTCAACTTAACACGTCTCATTGGTAGACTAAGCTCTGGCTTACGTGTACGAAGAGAGGTGGCAGCTTAAAGCCAATATTTCTGCACCCATATATTTCATTGTATATTATTCACTTGTTATTTCTCACTTGTATTAACGTAACTTTTCATTTTGCCATTGATTATTCTTATTATTTTGATTGATTTTATGTTACAATTTTATGTACATTTTATTCATGTTTTGCTTTTCTAACGTAATTAAAATTTCATTGTTAAATTTACTTGTGTTTTGTGTGTCTTCCCATTACCTTACCTCAGACGAAAGTTCCAGATTTTCTCTTTTTGTTTCTTTATGTGACGAGGCCATACCCCTAGCTTATGAAACAGCCGAACACCAACGCGTTACCGTCACATATTAAGTGGGGGCCTGTCCGGGAGCTTCACTCAGGTACTGGTGCCAAGTAGTAATTAATGGTAAGCGTATTTAACTTTGGTAACGTATCTTTTACTATTTTTCATATTCAATTTCATTTTTATATGGTGCGGTGTGTATTGTGCATTACGAGAGTAGCATATGGTGAAGGTGAGACAACTTTGGATTACATGGTGACTGTAGGCCTCAGTCATACTCTTAATTGGTCATCTCTCCCTCCGTGTTATTACTTGTGTTTACCATCTTTTGTCCCTTGGATATGTCTCATATTTTTGACAGATCATCATATTGGTACCCTGGTACTGTGGTCTGCCCCCGGGTCAAGTGCACCTAATCTTCTGCAATCTGACTGTAGTAGGACAAAGAGGGCCATAATTCCTCTAGCTCGAACTTTAGTTGCTGAATTGGGACCTCAGCAGCAGTTCTCGTCACCAGTTGACACCTCGCACCCCTACACGTCAGTCAGAGATGATGATACATACAATGGTAGGGAATTAGCTTTCTTTTTCAGAGCACAAAAGTTCGCTAATTCTGTAAGTATCATATTAATTTCAGTAGGAAAGACTTGCTTATGTCCTATAGAGACGCGGCAAGGTATGCCTGCATCCTTGGACTACCAATTTTACTTTTGAGGTAATTAACTGTTTCATTTGTTTTCGAAACTCTGTTTCACTTGTTTAGTAGGATTTTCTTGCCCTTATCCTCTTACATGAGTACCGGGTACAAGATTTCCTGTGCCCTTGATTTAAATTAATCATTTAACATCTTGTACTTAACTTTAATTGTTAAAGATTCCACAGGATAGGTACCAGTTCCCACGTTGTCCTGTTTCTGACATTCACTATATAACGGTATATTCGTTGTACATTTATTTGCTAATTTCACCATGTTTCGTCTCCAAGCTTTCCGTGCAGATCCAGCAGGTGAAATAGGGACTTTAAATCGTGCCAAAAGAACTGAATTACAAACTCTTGCACATGAGTATCAACTAGAAGTTCCCTACCAAGCCAACAAAAATGACATACACAACCTGTTGCTGGATCACTATTTAGAGCAAGGTAAGATAGACTCTGAAACTCATGAAACTTACTATATTGCAGATAAAACTGATTTGGCAACGATGAAACTCAAACTAGAGCTGGCCAAGATTGAACGTGAGCAGCAAAGGGAAGCCCTCGAGCAGCAAAGAGAAGCGGCTGCCATACGAAGGGAAGAACAAGAACGTGAGGCTGCCTTGAGGAAGGAAGAACAAGAACGAGAAATCGCCCTCAAGGAACGTGAACTCGCCCTCCAGGAACGTGAGGTTGCAGTGCTTCATGAGCGGGAACGAGTACAGCTTGAAACAAAATGACGCGAGTTGGAGATGCAACGCGAACATGACAAGCAACAAGCGACTCTGGCTCTAGAGTGTCGTCAACGAGAATTCACGTTGGAAACTTCACACCTCGCTCAACGCCAGCAAGCTACTGCCAATCTTCCCATCAGTTTTAATATATCACATGCAAGTAAGTTAATGCCATCCTTTGTAGAAGCAGAAGTTGACATGTTTTTCACGACCTTTGAAACCCTTGCTAATCAACTCAGTTGGCCTGTCGACCAATGAGCCACACTTCTCAGAGTCCATCTTACAGGCAGAGCTGCAGTCACACTCAGTACTTTGGCGTCTGAGAATGACTACCAGACTCTGAAACAAGCAGTGTTGGACGCCTACCTCCTCTCCACAGAAAGTTATCGAAGGAAATTCCGTGACCACCTGAAGGCAAGTACCACTACCTTCCTTGAGTTTGCTAACACAAAACGGAGATATTTTATGAAATGGCTGGAAGCAGCACATGTCTCTACTTTTACAGAACTCGTCAACCTGATGCTAGTTGAAGAATTCTTGAGGCGTGTGCCGCCTCCTGTCCGTCTATATTTAGCAGATAAAGAAGAAACCGACTACCTGAAGTGTGCTTAGTCGGCTGACACTTACAGCCTCATCCACCGGCTGACACCCGAACCATCCTCCAGTAAGAAGTCGTAGTACAGTTACAAAAAAGCGAGTACCGATCAGGCTGGCTCGCAATTGTACTGCAAGTATTGTAGACTCTATGGACATACCATAGACAAGTGTGGTAAGTCTTAATACAAAGGAACCACTGACACACAGAAACCCAAACCAACTCCTCCTAAGTCCGGTAAGCCTGTGATGAATGTTGGTGTTCATGTTAATGATCTTTCTCTTTTCAGTAACCACCTGTATACTGGAACTGTCTCTGCCAACGGTTCAAATCCGGAGGGACGTTTCAAATTGAAGATCTTGAGGGACACAGCGGCTCTTCAATCGATCATCTTGAAGTCGGCTGTGCCCAACATCGCCTACACCGGAGAAACTGTCTTCATCACTGACCTCACTGCTACCACTCCTTATCCTCTCGCCAGATTCCACCTGGATTGTCCCTTCGTGAATGGAGAAGTCCAAGTCGCCGTCAGGGAAAAGCCTTTTCCCATGCCTGGAGTGCAACTTCTCCTAGGCAACGACTTGGCAGAAGACCTGCAACCGACCAACCTGATCGTCATGGACAAACCCCAGGTGTGTACCTCTGTGCCAATTAACCCTATATTCGAGTATGTTCCAGCAGAGGTTCAAAAGAGTGATGAAGTTTCTCCTCCGGTTCTAGTGACCACCTGTGCACAAGCCGCACGTCCACAGCCAGCTGACTCTACTGCTACCGCTGTCCCTCAAGACCCTCAGAAACTACCCCTGAATCTGACCAAGTTGGAGTTCCGTAAGTTGCAGAGGGAAGATCTTACCTTAACACCATTGTTTTTCCAGGCTGAGACTCAACCCGACAGTATTCCTGGGTTCTTCCTAGAGAACGACTTGCTCTACCGCAGATATAGACCCAGTAAACTGAAGGAGGAGGACGATTGGGCCAACATCGAACAACTTGTGATTCCTACCAGCCTGCGGCCCACTATTCTACACCTGGCCCACGGAGCACTCTCCCACTACGGATTCAACAAAACTTACCATGGAATTCGCCAAGACTACTACTGGCCAGGTATGGTAAATAGCGTCAAACAGTACGTAAAACAGTGTCATACATGTCAGATGGCAGGCAAACCGAACATCTCCATTCCCAGAGCGCCACTGATTCCCATACAGGTGCCTGCGGAACCTTTCCACAGACTTATTATAGACTGTGTTGGTCCTTTACCTCGGACCAGTTCAGGTAACGCCTATATCTTAACCATCCTGTGTCCTACCACCAGATTTCCCATAGCAGTTCCAGTGAAGAACATCACGGCTGCTACGGTTGTAAAGCATTTATTGAAGATATTCACTCAATATGGATTTCCCAGGGAGATTCAGAGCGACTGTGGTACCAACTTCACCAGTGATCTCTTCAAAAGGACACTGGAGGAGTTCAACATCAAACAGGTATTGTCCAGCCCCTATCATCCTGCTTCACAGGGTTCTCTTGAGCGTAGTCATCAGACTATCAAAGCACTCCTGAAAAAGTTTTACAGTGAAACCTCTAAGGATTGGGATAAACAAATTGATTTGATAATGTGCATATATAGAAGTCTTCCCAATGAGTCCCTAGGAGTATCTCCTTATGAGATGCTCTACGGCCGTAAGTGCCGTACTCCCCTCAAGGCTTTCAAAGACTCTCTCCGAGATGCCACCTTCAGTGAGCATCAGAATGTGCCCCAGTTTCTTCAAAACCTTCAACACATTCTAGAGAGAGTCCACAGTTTTACCCATGATAATCTATTGAAAGCACAGGAGAGGATGAAGACTCATTACGACCAGACCAGCAAAATAAGAAAATTTAAGCCGGGAGACTTCGTGCTAGCATACTTCCCTATCCCAGGTTCTCCTTTACAAAACAGGTTTTCAGGACCCTACCGCATCAAGGAGTGCCGAAACAACCATAACTACGTTCTCGAGACTCCAGATAGGCGGCGGAAGACCGAGCTGTGCCACGTCAACCTCCTGAAGCTGTATAATAGTACTCCTCCCACTGTCATGATCAACTATTCTACCTTTACAGAACCCTACATCCACAGTGAGACCTTCCCTGCTTCTCCTCCCGAAAGCACTGACAAGGAGTCAGCACTTTCTAATTCAAAAATCCATACTGATATTCCCAACCATTTTCAGGACCCTAATAGTGCTCCTTTGCCATATTCTAATTCCACTCTCACCTCGTCAGATAAGCCCTTCATCCTCCATGTCGACACCAGTGGTACCGGCGTTGGTGGTGTCGTGATGCAGCAACGAGGCGAGGAGAATACACCTGTCAGCGACTACTGCTACAAGGAACTACGGAACAATTGGCAAGGAGCTACTCTTCATCATCCTGAAGCTCCAGCACTTTACTCCACACCTGAAAAGTGCTCGGTATAACATCAACACGGACCACACCACCCTACACCTCCTGCAGCTCGCCCACTTCTAAACTCAACGTCTTCTACTATGGGCTTGATAACTGCAGAAATTCAACCTGGAGACCCACTATACCAAGGTTCTGACAACATCATAGCCGATGCCCTCTCAAGAGTTTATGAAGTAGAAGCGACTCCATCTATTACTCCACCATATAACGACGTACTTCTTCCAGAACCGCCAGCTTCGGGGGAGAGTTGTGACAATAATCTCCTTCAAGAGAGATTGAGCCTGCTCTTCCCTCCTAAGTACGTCCCTATACAACTAATATGGAAGAAATATCCAACAAATACAACACCAAGGTTTGCCAGAGAGCAAACGTATTCAGCACCAGGAACACCTGCTCCACCTCCGCCACTCGAACCACCAAACTACCTGTCCGTCGCCTGCTCATCGCTGATTTGCTGGTGCCCTGTCGCACCTGCTCCCTCCACCCGCCACACTACCTGACGTCTGAGCCACGACGACCTACAGCCCTCAGAATATCCCGTGTTTTCCACAAGTTAACACGTCTCATTGGTAGAGTAAGCTCTGGCTTACGTGTACTAAGAGAGGTGGCAGCTTAAAGCCAATATTCCTGCACCCATATTTTTCATTGTATATTATTCACTTGTTATTTCTCACTTGTATTAACGTAACTTTTCATTTTGCCATTGATTATTCTTATTATTTTGAATGAATTTATGTTACAATTTTATGTCCATTTTATTCATGTTTTGCTTTTCTAACGTAATTAAAATTTCATTGTTAAATTTACTTGTGTTTTGTGTGTCTTCCCATTACCTTACCTCAGACGAAAGTTCCAGATTTTCTCTTTTTGTTTCTTTATGTGACGAGGCCATACCCCTAGCTTATAAAACAGCCGAACACCAACGCGTTACCATCACAATATATATATATGTCGTACCTAGTAGCCAGAACTCACTTCTCAGCCTATTATGCAAGGCCCGATTTGCCTAATAAGTCAAGTTTTCATGAATTAATATTTTTTCTACTACCTAACCTACCTAACCTAACCTAACCTAACTTTTTTGGCTACCTACCCTAACCTAACCTATAAAGATAGGTTAGGTTAGGTTAGGTAGGGTTGGTTAGGTTCGGTCATATATCTACGTTAATTTTAACTCAAATAAAAAAAAATTTACATCATACATAATGAAATGGGTAGCTTTATCATTTCATAAGAAAAAATTAGAGAAAATATATTAATTCAGGAAAACTTGGTTTATTAGGCAAATCGGGCCTTACATAGTAGGCTGAGAAGTGCGTTCTGGCTACTAGGTACGACATATATATATATATATATATATATATATATATATATATATATATATATATATATATATATATATATATATATATATATATATATATATATATATATATATATATATATATATATATATATATATATATATATATATATATATATATATATATATATATATATATATGTCGTACCTAGTAGCCAGAACGCACTTCTCATCCTACTAAGCAAGGCCCGATTTGCCTAATAAGCCAAGTTTTTATGAATTAATTGTTTTTCGACTACCTAACCTACCTAACCTAACCTAACCTAACTTTTTCGGCTACCTTACCTAACCTAACCTATAAAGATAGGTTAGGTTAGGTTAGGCAGGGTTGGTTAGGTTCGGTCATATATCTACGTTAATTTTAACTCCAATAAAAAAAAATTGACCTCATACATAATGAAATGGGTAGCTTTATCATTTCATAAGAAAAAAAATAGAAAAAATATATTAATTCATGAAAACTTGCATAGTAGGCCAAAAAGTGAGTTCTGGCTACTAGGTACGACATATATATATATATATATATATATATATATATATATATATATATATATATATATATATATATATATATATATATATATATATAAATATATATATATATATATATATATATATATATATATATATATATATATATATATATATATATATATATATATATATATATATATATATATGTCGTACCTAGTAGCCAGAACTCACTTCTCAGCCTACTATTCAAGGCCCGATTTGCCTAATAAGCCAAGTTTTCCTGAATTAATATATTTACTATAATTTTTTTCTTATGAAATGATAAAGCAACCCTTTTCTCTATGTATGAGGTCAATTTTTTTTTATTGGAGTTAAAATTAACGTAGATATATGACCGAACCTAACCAACCCTACCTAACCTAACCTAACCTATATTTATAGGTAAGGTTAGGTTAGGTAGCCAAAAAAAGCTAGGTTAGGTTAGGTTAGGTAGGTTAGGTAGACGAAAAAACATTAATTCATGAAAACTTGGCTTATTAGGCAAATCGGGCCTTGAATAGTAGGCTGAGAAGTGCGTTCTGGCTATTAGGTACGACATATATATATATATATTATTAAATATGACCGAAAAAGTAAGATTAATAATTCTAACACGAATTTTCTCAATCTTTCGTACATTTCTTTTCACTGTTGGAGGTAAATCAAAAATCAATTCTCCAAAATTCATTTTTATTTCTAGTCTGACGTGACACGAGCGCGTTTCGTAAAACTTATTACATTTTCAAAGACTTTAGTTTACAAATACACAACTGAATAGAACTTACGCATCTCCGACTTTGTTTATATCTGCATTTGAGAGAGGTGGATGGGGTGAGGTGGCATTAATAGGGTATTAATTTCATCAACACAAGACAGAACAAGAGGTGGCATTAATAGGGTATTAATTTCATCAACACAAGACAGAACACGAAACAATGGGTATTGAATAGAAGTGATTGTAGAAAGCCTATTGGTCCATATTTCTTGATGCTTCTATATTGGAGCGGAGTCTTGAGGTGGGTAGAATATAGTTGTGCATTAATTGGCTGTTGATTGCTGGTGTTGACTTCTTGATGTGTAGTGCCTCGCAAACGTCAAGCCGCCTTCTATCGCTGTATCTATCGATGATTTCTGTGTTATTTACTAGGATTTCTCTGGCGATGGTTTGGTTGTGAGAAGAGATTATATGTTCCTTAATGGAGCCCTGTTGCTTATGCATCGTTAAACGCCTAGAAAGAGATGTTGTTGTCTTGCCTATATACTGGGTTTTTTGGAGCTTACAGTCCCCAAGAGGGCATTTGAAGGCATAGACGACGTTAGTCTCTTTTAAAGCGTTCTGTTTTGTGTCTGGAGAGTTTCTCATGAGTAAGCTGGCCGTTTTTCTGGTTTTATAGTAAATCGTCAGTTGTATCCTCTGATTTTTGTCTGTAGGGATAACGTTTCTATTAACAATATCTTTCAGGACCCTTTCCTCCGTTTTATGAGCTGTGGAAAAGAAGTTCCTGTAAAATAGTCTAATAGGGGGTATAGGTGTTGTGTTAGTTGTCTCTTCAGAGGTTGCATGGCGTTTCACTTTCCTTCTTATGATGTCTTCGATGAAACCATTGGAGAAGCCGTTGTTGACTAGGACCTGCCTTACCCTACAGAGTTCTTCGTCGACTTGCTTCCATTCTGAGCTGTGGCTGAGAGCACGGTCGACATATGCGTTAACAACACTCCTCTTGTACCTGTCTGGGCAGTCGCTGTTGGCATTTAGGCACATTCCTATGTTCGTTTCCTTAGTGTAGACTGCAGTGTGGAAACTTCCGCTCTTTTCCATGACTGTTACATCTAGAAAGGGCAGCTTCCCATCCTTTTCCATCTCGTAAGTGAAACGCAGCACGGAACTCTGCTCAAATGCCTCCTTCAGCTCCTGCAGATGTCTGACATCAGGTACCTGTGTAAAAATGTCGTCAACATACCTGCAGTATATGGCCGGTTTCAAGTTCATGTCGACTAAGACTTTTTGCTCGATGGTACCCATGTAGAAGTTTGCAAACAGGACACCTAGGGGAGAACCCATGGCGACCCCATCTACTTGCTTATACATGTGCCTATCCGGGCTCAAGAAGGGTGCCTCTTTAGTACAAGCTTGGAGTAGTTTCCTCAGAATATTTTCTGGTATGTCAAGAGGAGTACAGGCTGGATCACGATACACTCTGTCGGCTATCATCCCGATTGTCTCGTCCACAGGTACGTTGGTAAACAGCGATTCTACGTCCAACGAGGCTCTTATCACTGTGGCCCGTGTGCCCCGCAGAAAGTCAACAAATTCCTTTGGAGACTTCAGGCTGAAGGCGCAAGGAACATAAGGAGTCAGCAGGCCGTTGAGTCGCTTCGCCAGTCTGTACTGGCATTGCTGGTTCATCTTCTCCTCTCATTCCTGTTGGCTCTTTGATGTGCTGGCTTAGAAAGTTTCTTGTTGCCAAGTCCAGCATCTTAGCTCTCCATGTTTCTGGTACTCCATGCGGGTCTCAGTTCTCCCAATCTATTTTCCCATGGTTGAAGTCTCTCATAATTAGTAGTCCAGATCCATTCCGGCTAGCAAGAAAAGCTGCTCTTTCTATTATGTTAATGGTGGCCATGTTGTTTCTATCATATTTCTGTCTAGGTCTTCTGTCATTTGGTGGTGGATTATATATGACTACGACTATAATTTTTTCCCCTCTATTTGTTATGGTACCTGCTATGTAGTCACTGAAACCTTCACAGCCCTGAATAACCATCTCCTCAAAATCCCAGCCTTTTCTTACCAGCAGAGCTACACCACCCCTACCTCTATCTTTCCTCTCTTTCCTCATAATATAATAGTCCTGTAGGAACACTGTGTTTGTTATCGTTTTCATTAGCTTTGTTTCCATGAGGCTATTATGTCTGGGTTTTCCTCTAGTACCTATTCTCCAAGCTCATTTGCTTTATTTGTAATTCCATCTATGTTAGTGTACATTGCTTTGAGGCTCACTTTCTTTTGTCCCTTTTCAAATCGCCTCCTTGGTGTGTGTTCTGCTGGTGGGGGAAGCTGTTCCATGGGTATGAAGACCTGTGAGGTGGATAACAGGGTCTCAGAGGATACTGGGATGAGGGGCGGGGGATCCAGTGAAGTGGGAGGTACAGGGAGGGAATGGGGTGAAAGGGGACGAAGGACAGGAAGGAAAGGGGGGGAGGGAGGATTCGGCGGGAGGAGGGGAGGGGTAGAAGGGTGGGGATTGTGTGTGGGGGGAGGGAGATTTGGCTGAACATTTGAGTGTGGGCAGGAAGGGTTTGGGGTAGGGGGGTTTTCTATGCAGAGGAGGGTGGCGGGGTTGTCCTCCCCTCTGGTGTTACTGGGTAGCTGGTTGTGGGTTGCCCCCTCGCTTCTGGGGGTGTTGTGTTGGGAGCTGTGACTTCCTGGTTTTCCCCTCTCGCCCTGCGCCTCTTCCTTGCTTCTGCCGCCACGGCTCTCTCCTCCCTTGTCATGTCTCTCTGGAGGAATACATTTTTTAATTTTCCCACTTTTTTCAGGGAGCTCTTTCTTGATAGAATCTTCTCCTTTGTGCTCTCGTTTGCAAACACTATCTTTATCACTCGGTCTCGGTCTTTGTTGTACCAACCTAGCCTGAAAACCTTCTCAATGCTATGCTCAGCCCCTTCCATGTCTAGTGCCTTTAGTACTTCATTCACTGGTGCTTTGTCCTTGTCATTCCACTCTGTCCTATTAGAGCCTTCCTGCTCTTTAATACCCACAGCAACCACTGATCTGTTCCTTTTCAGCAGTTGGCTAGTGGAGCGTGCTGCCTCCTGTGAGGTGGATGCTTTCATGGCCACCTCCATCACTGCAGTCTTTACTTGAGAGTTATTTTTTTTTAGTATTTCTGCAAATGTTGCTTTTATTGCAGCATTCTCACCAAAAAAAACTATTACCACCTTCTCCCTGGATGATTTTTTGAGTCTCAGCCTCGATACCATTCTCTTTGAGGGCTCTAATCTCCTCCTTTGCTGCTGTCAGCTCTGTTTTCAGGTTGCTTATTTCGTTCTTCATTTCCTGCATCATTTCTCGCATCTCACTCTTGATGTCCTCCAGAAACTGGGCAAACATTTCCTTCGTTTCGTCACCTTGACTCTTCCCTGTTCCCCTGGTACCTCTGGCTGTCATGCTTGTCCATGTTCCTATAGTTGTGCCGTGATACGATTTGTGTGTGTGTGTGTGTGTGTGTGTGTGTGTGTGTGTGTGTGTGTGTGTGTGTGTGTGTGTGTGTGTGTGTGTGTGTGTGTGTGTGTGTGGGTGGGTGTGTGTGTGTGTGTGTGTGTGTGTGTGTGTGTGTGTGTGTGTGTGTGTGTGTGTGTGTGTTATTGATTTTGAATGAAAGGGTCACATCTGTGATTCAATCACGAATCACGAATCTTCTATAAATTTCTTACTAGCTGTAACCTGGCCACGCGTTGCTGTGGCTCAGCAACACAAGTGCATTCCTGAGACACAGCAACCTTCTCCTTTTTCCCAGTCCTTCCCATCATTCCCCCTCCCCCATCCCCTCGTCCTCTTAACCATTGCTCACTTCCCAGTCCCCCTCATCCTTTCAACCATTTCCCACTCTCCCGTCCTCTCGTCCTCCCACTATTCCCCCCTCCCTCCTGTCCTCTCGTCCTCCATACCATCCCCCACTCTCCTGTCCCCCCTTGTCCTGTCCACCATTCTACATTCACATTTCCCTGTCCCTCTGTGCACAACATCCCCAACTTCCTCATCCCCTCGTCCTCCCCACCATTACCCTCTCCCATCTCCCATCGTCCTCCCCCACCATCTCCCACTCCCATCCCGTCGTCCTCTCTACTTTTCCCCAATCCCTCGTTTGATGCATTTCCAAATGATCTGATGTTCCCATCAGAAAATTGGGAACATTAAATGATCTGATGTTTCCATCACTGAAATATAAGAAAAACAGTTAAAAAACTAAATTAAAAACAATATAACAATAAAAATATAAACTTTACTCACGAAGTGAATGGTATTGTAAACAACACAGCTCATTTCCAATGCAATGTCACACAAATAATTATATGAAAATAAAAATAAATTGAAGTTTATGAAAATTCAATTTATCAATGAAATCAGAAACATTGAAATGGAATCTCAACATATTTAGTATAGTGTGTGTTGCTCTTACGTGCAACAGATGATGTTGTTTAAGAAAAAGAAAACATGTTTTTACCTGTCACAGGTGTGTGGCATCTATACTAATACTCACAAAGTGATTGGTATGGTAAACAACACACCTCAATTCCAATTCAATGTTATACAAAATAATTAAATCAAAATGAAATTAATCGATATGTATGAAAATTCAATTTATCAATGCAATCTGAAACACTGAAATGTAATCATAACATATTTAGCGTGTGTAAATAGCGTGTGTTGCTATTACGTGCAACAGATGGCGCTGTTTAAAGAAAAAAAACATTTTTTTACCGGTTACTGATGTCACATCTATATAGTAGGTATTTAAAAACAAGCACATGTTCGAAAGGAACGTTGTGTCAAAATTCGGAAGCAGTTGGTAAAGAACTTTTGGAGATTACAACATGTGTTGCTCTTACATCCAACAGATGGCGCATTTAAAAAAAATCATGTTTTTCCTGTAACAGGTGAGGCATGAATATAGTAAGTATATAAAACCATGCACCAAATTGAATGCAACATTGTGTCAACATTTCAAAGCAATCGGTGAAGAGGTTTCAAAGATTTCCCTCACATGAAAAAAAATGAAAAAAAACTGTTTTTCAAAAAAGCATGTTTTTGTCCCGCCACAGACGTGACATGTATATAGTATGTATATAAAAACCCGCTCGGATGCGAATTGAACATTGTGTCAAAATTTCAAAGCAGTTGGTGAAGAACTTTCGTAGATTAGCGATTTTGAACAAACGAACATTTGCATTTATATTTATATAGACTTGCAGAACCCAGCCACACGTTGCGGTGGCTCAGCTAGTCATGCTCGTTGCTGAGCAACAGCCCCCATCCCTAGTCCCCCCTCCTTCCCCACCATACCCCCCTCCCTTTATCCCCTCATCCTCCCAATCATTCCACACTCCCCCATCCCCTCGTCTTCCCCACAATTCCCCTCCTCCCTAGTCCCCAAGTCTTCCCCACCATCCCCGTCCCCTCGTCCTTCCTACCATTCCGCACTCCCCCGTCCCCTCGTCCTCCACCACCATCTCCCGCTCCCCTGTCCCCTTGTCCTCCCCACCAATTCATCCTCCCTCGTCCCCTCGTCCTCCCAACCATTCTCCACTACACTGTCCCCTTATTCTCCCCACCATTCTGCACTTCCCTCTCCTCCCTACCGTCCCCCACTCCCCCATCCTCTCATACTCCCCACCATTCCTTATTCCCTCTTCTAATGTGTTCTCAAATGATCTGATGCATCCATCAGAAAAATGGAAATATCAAATGATCTAATGTTCCTATCATTGAAAAATAAGAACAGTTAAATGTTCACAGAAAATAATTTAATCAAAATTTAAATAAATCGAAATCTATGAAAATTCAATTTATCAACGCAATCGGAAACATTGAAATGGAATCGTGACATATTTAGTTTAGTGTGTGTTACTCTTAAGTGCAACAGATGGCACAGTTTTTCAAAAATGCATGTTTTTACTTGTCACAGGTGTGGCATCTATATTTATACTCACGAAATGTACGATTTAGTAAACTACTTATCGCAATTCCAATGCAATGTCACACAAAATAATTAAATCAATATGAAAATAAATCGAAATCAATAAAATTAAATTTATCAATTCAATTGGAAACATTGAAATTGAATCGTACCATATTTAGAATAGCATGTATTGCTCTTAAGTGCATCAGATGGAGCTGTTTTTAAAAGAACGAGTATTTTACCTGTCACAAGGGTGGCATCTATATAGTAGGTGTATAAAAACACGTATGTATTCGAATGGAATGTTGCGTCAAAATATCAAATCAATCGATAAAGAAGTTTCGAGGATTTCCCTTTCATGAAAAAAATATTAAAAAAAAAAAGTCATGTTTTTTTGCCATCACAGACGTGACATCTACATTGTATGTTTTTAGAAACCCGCTTGGATGTGAATGGAACGTTGTGTCAAGATTTCAAAGCAATCGGTGAAGAACTTTCGGAGAGTAGCGATTTTGAACAAACGAGCATTACGTTTTTATTTATATTGATGTTTTTCTTCACTTCTGGAAGAAGTTCTACAGTTAGCAACATAGTAACAGTTACAGCGCTGGGAATAGATTAAAAGATGTGTATGGAATACAATATAACTAAAATTCATTAAGAGCAACAGTATTTAACTAAATTTACTATAAAAGTATTTAACTTAACAGCATATTACAAAACATATATATAATTTAACTTAACAGCATGTTACAAAACATATATATATATAATTTACAATAGTTTTCACAATGCACAGCAAAATTAATGCAGTGCGTAAATACAACGTTAAATGTTCCAAAAGATGAACAACAAACGCTTCAAGACGATATGTAATAGTAACAACTCAATGCAACCGACGTTAGCAACAGAACAAAATCTTTACATATAACAAATAACTTCACCTTTGTCTTTCTTCACTTATCCTTGACCCAGAATCTATACAAAGCAAAGTTAATCTTCTTTCCTCCTCTCAGCTTTAATGAAAGAAACGTGTCACAAACCCTTTATCGTAAATTCCTGAACACCAAGTGTCTCGAAATTTCCTAGTTTCAGTGTGATAACAGAGGTGTTTATGATTGATGCACCTTACTATCATTATTGATGCACCTTACCATCACGATTGATGCACTACACACACAGAAATCACAATAGCGTGATA
>NC_091185.1:35879149-35881454 GCF_040958095.1 Procambarus clarkii | reverse complement strand
CCACCCACCCCCCTCCCCCCACTCACCCCCCTTCTCCCCCTCACCCCTCACCCCAGGTCCTCCCTTTCCCCCCATCCCCCATGCCCTCCCTTCTCCCACATGCCTTCCCGTCTCTCCCACCCCCTTGCCCTCCCTTCTCCCCCTCCCCCCTAAGCCCCCCACTCTCCCCCACCCCACCTAAGTCTTCCCCTCTCCCCCACTCCTCTAAACCCTCCCCTCTTCCTCACCCACCTCAGCCCTCCCTTTTCCCCCACGCCCCCCAAGCCCTCCACCCTTTTCTCTCCCCCCAAGCCCCCCCATCTCCCCTATCCCCCACAGCCTCTCCTCCCCCCATGCTTCCCCAACCCTCCCTCTCTTACCCACCCCCTGTACCCTCCCCCTCTTATCCACCCCCTGTACCCTCCCCCTCTTATCCACCCCCTGTACCCTCCCCCTCTTATCCACCCCCTGTACCCTCCCCCTCTCCCCCACCACCCCAAGCCCTCCCTCCTCCACCAATCCCCCCGTGCCAGGTCCCCCCAGCTCCCACTAACCCCAGATCCCAAAGGTCCCCCCCAGAAAAGAAGCAGAAGAGAGTCAGTTTCAGGGTGATGTACTCGAACATAGATGGGATCACAAGCAAGACAAGTGAACTAAGGGAAAGAGCACAAGAAGTTAACCCAGATGTAATCGGACTCACTGAAACAAAACTCTCTGGAATCATAACGAATGCCGTGTTTCCCCAGGAGTATACAGTAATAAGGAAAGAGAGGGAAGGTAGAGGAGGAGGCGGAGTGGCCCTACTCATGAGAAGGGAATGGAGTTTTAAGGAGATGGCCATCCCGGGCTGTGAGGAGTTCAGAGACTACATAGCAGGCACCATAACAATGGGAGGACCAAGAATAGTAGTAGCAGTAATATACAACCCTCCATCAAATGACAGGAGACCCAGTCAAGAGTATGAAAACAACAACAAGGCAGTTAACACTATAATTGAGAGAGCAGCCTCTGCTGCCTGTAGAAATAGATCCCACCTGCTCATCATGGGCGACTTCAATCACGGAAAGATTGACTGGGAGAACAAGGAACCGCATGGAGGCGAGGATACGTGGAGAGCCAAACTATTGGAGGTAGTGACAAGCAACTTTTTAACCCAGCATGTCGGAGAACCCACAAGGATGAGAGGCAATGACGAACCAGCGAGACTCGACCTAGTCTTCACTCTGAACGACTCCGACATAAGAGAAATCGGTTTTGAGGACCAGTAGGAATGAGCGACCACAGTGTACTGGTGTTTGAGTACTTGATTGAAGAAGGGTTATTGAACTCGAGGAGGGATACCGAAACCAAAAGGTTAGCATACCGAAAGGGAAACTATGAGGGGATAAGAAAATTCCTAACAGATATTGCATGGGAAACAGAGCTCAGGGGAAAGACGGCCCAAGATATGATGGATTACATCACGCAGAAGTGCAAGGACGCAGCAAACAAGTTTGTCCCAGTCCAAAAGGAAAACAGAGAAATGAAGATGAGAAACCCATGGTTTAATCAAAGATGTAGGCTAGCTAAGCAGCAAAGTAAAAGGGCATGGAGAAACTATAGGAATAACAGGACACTGGAGAGCAGAGAAAGATACCAGAATGCCAGGAATGAATATGTCAGGATGAGAAGAGGCAGAAAGACAATACGAAAATGACATCGCAAGCAAGGCAAAGACTCAGCCTAAATTGTTGCATAGCCACATTAGGAGAAAAACAACAGTAAAGGAACAGGTTATGAGATTAAGGATAGGGGCGGAAGGATTCACTACAAATGACAAGGAAGTGTGTGAGGAATTGAATAAGAAATTCCAGGAGGTCTTCACCTTAGAACAAGGAGAAATTCCAGAGGTAAGTGAGGGAATAGCTAACCAGGAACCACTGGAAGAGTTTGAGATTACCAGTGGGGAAGTAAGGAAGTGTTTACTAGAGTTGGACGTGACGAAGGCTATAGGCCCAGATGGAATCTCCCCTTGGGTTCTAAAGGAAGGAGCAAGAGAACTGAGCCTACCACTCTCCATAGTGTATAACAAATCACTGGCAACAGGGGAACTGCCAGATATTTGGAAAGCAGCTAACGTAGTCCCGATGTACAAGAAAGGGGATAGACAGGAGGCACTGAACTACAGGCCAGTGTCCCTAACCTGCATACCATGCAAGCTGATGGAGAAGATTGTGCGAAAAAACTAGTGGAGCATCTGGAGCGAAGGAACTTTGTAACACAGCATCAACATGGGTTCAGGGATGGCAGGTCCTGCCTCACAGGGTTACTTGAATTCTACGACCAG
>NC_091185.1:35841649-35874149 GCF_040958095.1 Procambarus clarkii | reverse complement strand
AGTAAACCTTGTTAATTTGTTAAAAAATAACGAGGTTTAGTATCCAAACCCACAATTCAACTCATGCCACAACCAAAAGCTAACCTAACTAATAAAATTTGGCAATTATTTGAGTGTCCAACATCAACATGTTTAAATTCACAAATTTCTCAGCTGTCAACTGACAGCAATCCTCCACCATCAGGAAACATACATCCTATCCTTACTGACATACCTAAATAACATGTCCCTACTCTATCATCAAAGACTAACTATTAAACTCTCTTGGCTCTTCACTAGCCAAGTCCATGTGTCCTCTAGAGCCGGCCACACCGTGCTCAACCATAAACATTAAAGTTATATCTTCAGACTGAACTTTCAGTCATCCGGGAGCGTACTACGGAACTATCAAGTTCACATCCGTGTACTACCTACTCCCCACTCGATGTCAACCTTGACATGCTAAGGAACACACCTAATGTTTATTACATGTATCTAAAAATATAAAAAAAAAAAAATTCCTATACTATATCACAGGTTTGAGCTGACTGTACAGCGAAGTGTCCGCACTCACTAGAAGTGTCAATGTTTATATTGGTCCGCCTCTCCTGTATTCAAACATTCTGAAAAAAAAATAGCACACAACATAATTTTCCATAACCGTTTGTTCGGGGCTGAGACAATTACACAGGGGCATCGATTTTGATTACTGACCAATTTATAGAGTAAAATTTTCATATATTATACCAGAATTATTTTAAATCTGTTTTTCAACATTTAAACAAAAGTGTCCAGATATTCTTTACACAGATGTTCAGAGCCAACTTTGTTGTTTGTATCAATTGTTCATATTGAGTAATCGAGAAAAAAAAAATCGATGCTGCCTGTAGTCGCTGACGATGACGGTGTCGATCTTGCTTCTTCCCATGTGTAGACATCAATACCTGGTCCTCTTGTACTCCCATCCGGTACTCCTGAATGACGACAGAGTGTAATAGAGCGGAGTGCCAAGTGACAGCTGTAGAATACTGTTACTTCGGCCATTAATCTTGCTCTCGACAGTCCACACGCCTTCATATCAATCACAGTTCACACGGCAGTCTTGATGTTAAACTTGACGTCGCAGATGACCACCGCAGAGCAGGACTGGATGTACCAACGGTGTCTCTTAGCAGGAGTGGTGTCAGAAGGTCGTAGAGGCGGGTTCCTTGTTTGCAGAACAGGTGAATCTCGTCTTCCATCATTGCTCACGTCATCTCAGGCGTTTCTTGATGTCACCAGGTTACTAGGCCGTAAACACCAACTGTGTATACCCTCGTACCGCCGACTTTAGGCCAAAGGAGACAATTTTGCGACCTTCTATTGGCGAGTCCCGGTACTCTGTAGGGAAACCGTGCCTTCCACCTGTGACCGCCTTACTTCCGCTTTCTTGTTACTTCAGATGATGTAATCATTAATCTTCCGGCGAAATTCTTGAGTACTGCTACGTGCTTTCCATTTCTTGACCTCTCCTCCAACACTGCTGGAATGGCTGCGGTCTTGATGACGCAGCAGGTGGGTAGTGGTGATCTCGAGACAGCTACCCCGGCGTTGTATGGCACCTCCGGTGACTGCTATAATGTGGACAGCTCGCTGGCCCTGACAACCTCGTTAGTGACGTGAGGCGTCGGCCGGGTGACTCTTGGACAGTCACTCATCCCCAAAGTAACTGATGTATGAATTACTGGGTCTGGTGGGGGGAGGGCTTTGTGTAACGTGCCTCCCCCCTCGGTCTTTACAGACAAGGGTTCACGTGTGGCTGGAACAGCTGGGTCGGTGTACCAATCAGACCTGGGAACAGACATACACAACACACCGGAAGCATAGATATACTCTGGGTTTGGTGGAGGTGGAACCCCAGAGCACGGTAAAAGCTGCTACCTGAGTCAAGTATAGAGACAGTACACCTCATTGCGTTTACAGGAAAATCTAATGAATACTAAATTATACTAACCAAGGAAGTTACTTTACTGTATAGCGCGAGATCTCGTCACCATAGGGTGGCGAGACTGCACCTGACTACTGATGAGCGATGACAGAGGGTCATCCTCATCTTCTGACTCGTCGGTGAAGCCCTGAGTCAGCACTGCTGAGTCAGGAACTAGACCCGCTGAAGGCAGTTCTAATTCCTCTCTAGCATGATAATGTTTCAATTTATTCACATGAATTTTCCTTTCCACCTGGTCCTCGAACACTCCTTTTATAACAAGATTAATCGGCCCCGCCCTTTTAATTACTCAATATGGTCCTCGCCACCTCGGAGCTAGTTTCCTGTTCTGATTGGCGGGCGCAGCCTCATTCACTCTCAATACGAGGCTTCCTTCCGTCAACTCAAGAGGACGCACTTTCTTGTCATAAAAATGAGCATACCGAGTCCGTGCCTTCTTGGACGCTTCAGCTGCAATATTCCATGCATTTCTCATTTTTCCAAGGACCTCTGAAGGATAGTCCTCCCCGTATGCAACATTATGTCTGTTAAGCAGACCTGAGGGGAAATTGCATGAATTACCAGTAAACAAATGAAGTGGTTGGGTGTTAATTGATTGGTGGATGGTAGTATTCAAGGCGAACTGAACATAGGGTAGGTGTTCATCCCAGGTGTTTGCGTCATGTTCAGCAAGGATTGCAAGCATATCCTTGACTGAACGATTAGTCCGTTCCGTCATTCCGTTTGCTTGTGGGTGGTAGGCTGTTGTAAAAGCCGAAGTTGTCTCTAAAATCTTACACACTTCTCTAAATATATTCCCATTGAATTCTTGACCCCGGTCAGAGACTAAAACTTTAGGAGGTCCGAATACAGTAACGAACCTACGCAAGAACGCATCTGCAACCGTACGAGAATCCTTCTGAGGTAATGCAACTAGTGTAGTGTATCTAGACAGATGGTCAACTAGCACCAACACGTATCTGTTACCTGAATGACTGGTGTAAATCAATCAAATCGGCCCCCACACGATCTAACGGCTCACAAATTTCAGGAAATTCCTGAAGTGGGGCTTGTACCTTAAGGGTACCTTTCCTCCTCTGGCAACGAGGGCACGACTTCACGAAATTGATTACTTCAGAAAGTAATCCTGGAAAATAAAATAGAGACTTTGCTTTTAAGTGCGTTTTAAAGATCCCCGGATGCCCTGCAATTTTTTAAGCATGCGCAAGCTTTAACGCTGATGACCGCAACGCGTCCGGAATAACTAGTTGAAATACTGCCCTATCATTCTGGCTATTCACATAATACAGGACGCCCTGTTTCATTTCAAAATCATGAATAGGTAACTTCTTTTTCTTCTTCGGGTATTTTCCTCCTTCTAAATACTCAATAATTTCTTTCCATCTAGGCTCACTCATCTGGTATTCTCTCATTTTATCTGATGGAATGGTTTCATATTTACATTAACTTGAACTGACGCTATGTTTCTACTTAGCGTATCTGGCACAACATGTGCTGGACCAGGCTTGTACAAGATCTGGAATGAGTGGGCCGACAGTTCGTGAGACCAGCGTGACATTCGTGGGCATTTTGTTCGCTTCTTAAATATGTGTGTTAACGCTCGATGGTCTGTGTAGATTACAAAATGCCGCTGAAATAGGTAAGGCTCGAAATACCTAACTGATTCTACTACTGCCAGTGCCTCCCGATCCGTAGCTAAATAGCGAACTTCAGGTCCTTTGACCTTCCTACTGAAATAGGCTACTGGATGGGGTAAATTATCCGCATCTCGCTGAATTAAGCACCCGCCAATAGCAATACCGCTGGCGTCAGTGTGCACTTCCCACTCTTTCTCAAAATCAGGAATAGCCAATACCGGTGTCGTGATTAGTTGGTCTTTCAGTTTGCGATAGGCCTCGTCATGTTCAGATTTCCACACAAACTTCGCATTTTTCTTTGTCAGATCAGTCAGGGGTGCTGAAATGCCAGCGAAACCTTGAATATGACGACGAAAATATCCGGCCGCCCTCAAAAACCTACGCACGTCCTTTGCTGTCCTTGGAGTAGGCATGTCAGCAATGGCGCGGCAAGAATCTGGGTCAGGTCGGATACCGTCTGGGCACACCTGGAACCCCAGAAATTCGAATTTCTGAGCCGCCAGGGTGCACTTCTGAACATTCAGCCTGAAACCTGCCTGATCTAACAACTTCAAAGTCTCAGTCAAGTCCTGTAGGTGTTCCTCAAACGTCCTGGAATATATCATCACGTCATCCAGGTACGCTAAAGAATGCCTACCCAGTACCGGACTAAGAATGAAGTTGATGGCCCTCTGAAACGACGAAGGCGCTGTCTTCAAACCAAACGGCATCCTACGGAATTGATAAGTGTGCCTACCATCCGAGAATGCTGTTTTTTCCCTATCCTGTTCTGCCACCGGAATCGCCCAATACGCCGATTTTGCGTCAAGAGTTGAGAAATACTTAGCAGCACCAAATTGATCTATTATCTCCTGTATTCGGGGCAACGGATACACATCACCATTAGTTAATTCGTTCACCTTCCGGTAGTCAACACAGAAACGATAACTACCGTCCGGTTTCCGAACTAGCACAACAGGAGAGAGCCACGGTGACGTACTAGGCTCTATCACGCCCTGTCTCAACATTTTCTGGCACTCCTCCCTGATAACATTCTTTGTCTGTTCCGGCAACCTCCACTGTCTCGTGTACACAGGCAAATGATCACCAGTTGGAATGGTGTGCTCGATCTTATCAAGGAGACCAATCTGGTCATCCTCTGTCGCAAACAATTTCGGGAATTTCCCTAAAACTCCTCTCAGTGCCTTCCTCTCCGCCTGTGTAACATGTTGCAAATCAAGTCCTGATATTAATTTTTCTACTTCTTCTACATTTTGTGCAACATCTCTCATCTCGTATTTTACTTTGGATGGTGTTTTAGAATTCAACATGTTCAGTGCACTACATTGTGCAGTGACGGCTGGCGTCTCAGCTGACTCATGGTGAAAGATTTCTGTGTCCTCCACCATGGTTCCCTGAGATACCCTATCACCTGCCCTGAAGCGAAAAGTCTTATGTGAAAGATTGACAACTGGAATGAGTGCACCTTTATCGAGCACTACAACTAAGTGATGAGGAATTAATAAGCTGTCACATCTCCCAGCCACCTGACGGGTGGTACCTGGTTGGATGTGACGTCCCACGGCTACTTTAATAAATTTAACAGAATGTGGTGGGCAACTCTGTTTGGTCAATGCATGCAATGCGCATGACCTCTTAACTGTGTCTGGAAGAGACTTAAAATCAATTTTGGATAGTGCGCATTATATTTCAGCTTCCGTTTAATTGAAGCTACAACTGGGGGATGGTCGATCATCTCCACTGGGTAGGAAGTCTGTCCCAACTGCAACCTGCAGTTCCTAGCCCCTTTTTGAGCAGACAAGGAATAATCTCAATTATAATCTCAACGATCTCAATCTTTTCCCCATTGACCGCTGTTAATGTCTTTGCGCAAAGTTTAAGACGTGCATACCTAAAATTGCTGAAGGCTGACTTTTTAATTACCGTTGCCTGACTTCCTGTATCAACAAAAGCTGTCAATCTCACACCTTCCACTTTTACCTCAAAAGTAGGCCTACCCTCACTAGGAGCCTGCTTTCATGCTTTCGTAGCAGTGACTTTACAGTCCCTCTGTATATGCCCGCGCTTCCCGCAGGAGTAACACCTCCGCGGATCCCTGTTGTTACCCCGCGCAGGATGGCTCGAACTTGCAGCTGAAGGCTGCTTCCCGCCTGATGAACCCGCGCCACAGTTACTCGGCTTGGCTCCCTCGCCTTTACTTAACACCTCTACGTATGGCGACAATTGAGTGCCCGGCGTCTCCGTGCGCATCTGTCTGTCTAAGGCTGTGGCGGCCTGGGGTTGGGGTTGAGGTATGGTGTGGGTGGCCTGGGGTTGGGGTGGGTATGGGGTGGCCTGGGGTTGGAATGGGTATGGGGTGGCCTGGGGTTGGAATGGGTATGGGGTGGCCTGGGGTTGGAATGGGTATGGGGTGGCCTGGGGTTGGAATGGGTATGGGGTGGCCTGGGGTTGGAATGGGTATGGGGTGGCCTGGGGTTGGAATGGGTATGGGGTGGCCTGGGGTTGGAATGGGTATGGGGTGGCCTGGGGTTGGAATGGGTATGGAGTGGCCTGGGGTTGGGGGAAGGGTTGGTATGGGAATTGAGGATGGGGTTGGTATGGGAATTGAGGATGTGGTTGGTATGTGAGGTGGGGTTGGGTTTGTTGTAGTGACGGATGAGGTGTACCTGAGCGGTCCCCAGTGGTGTCGGAAGAGGTGCTGTCCTCTACACTTCAACTCCCACTGGTCCCTACTGACTGGTCACTATCTGGGTTAAACATTTCCTGTGATTCCTGGTGTGCTATGTCTCTTCTAAACTACCCTTTAGTACACCCTCGACCCGGACTCACTACAACCGTGATCTTACACAATATAAAAAAAATCACAACTCTTTTCCAAGAGAAAACTACTAAATTCCCAAAATAGGAAATACAGCAATTAATCGAGAGAATCGCTGAAGTGAATTCGATGAATGAGTGTCTGCCCCGCACTTGCGTCTAACCGTGAAATATCCCGCAGTTCTATTGCTGAAACCTAAGTCCTTCACGTTAAAAAAAATTAAAGAATCTAATTTATATAAACCAATTTAAATGATAACGCAACTAACGCGCAGCACTCGTGATGGATTAATAAAGAATATTTACTGTACTTGAATACTAAACGCGCTTGAAGTGAGCAGCGTGGCCACTGATGATTGGTGGAGCGGGACCAGCTGCGCTGAAAAAAAACTAAGTCCCGCGCTTTTTCGCTTAAACGCTGAAAAATCTAAATTTTTGTTCTGAAGGAAAATAACTAGTTTTACGTTAATAAACCGCTCTAGCGATTAATATAGACAACCAGGACATATATTTGCTTACCAAAAATAGATTTTTTATAAAAAAAAAACTGCGTTTTTACTCAAATGCTGGACTCTGCCAATTTTTCTGACTCTGAGGGAAAAAAATTCTATCACCCCAAATATCACAAAACTCCTGTAATTCGCAAAAAATTGGGTTTCTCGTTCACAGATATAAATAAGTTATTATTTAATACTGACGCTGTAGGCCGAACAATACTGACACATCGGGCGGTTTCAACACTCACTAATTCGAATTTTCGTCAAAATCCGAGATTTTCACCTCAAATGGACTCTGACAAAATTACGACACGATTTTCTCGAAAAATAACTAATTCGGCAAAAATGTACTTACCACTGTTTAATGCTTAAGAACAGAATTACGTCCCTTGCGCGCACTAGAGGGTAATACTGGCCCCAGAATATACACGAAACATGAAAATTCGAATTTCCGCCAAAAAGTCAGATTCTAGTCCAAGCTGGACTTAGAAAATTTTCCACCTACGTGTCTGTTTCTACAAAAAAATTCTAAGTCTAAAAAACACAATCCTACCGTCTTACTGGTAAAAACTAGAAAATATCACTCGCATCGACTGGGGAATCCTAATGACCCCCAGATCATACACGTGACCCACGAATACTAATTAATTACAGTTAACGACTTTCCGACGTTGACTTAGCCGAAAACTTATCCCAAAATACTTAGAAATATTTCCATATTTCCATAGCTCTATCAAACATTTACACGAAAATTACTATCCCTTAAACTCCTTCACTTATCTATCGTGACCGACATATAGCCCTAAGTCCAGAGGATTAACTACGCTCTAGAAAACCACACCTCTGACTTAGACTAATACAACAGGGAATAGCAAAACTTAATGTACGCACTTAGCCTAATATGCAAGAAAATGCTAAACACTTGGGAAAAACATATAACCAGGGATTGAATGTAAGGAAAAAAAAAATAATCTCTGGAACAACGCAAATAAACGGAATTACTTTATAAATTTAAGTATACTTAATTCAAAAATACACTCGACTTAATCTTATAATTGCTCCTACCGGCTCGCCGTACCACACCTAGCCTAGGGGTCTCGACCATCTAGGTTCTAACAGAGCGACACGCAGCTTTCAGCAACAATTAAGACTAGGGACGACTCAACCTCCACTAAGTGTGCGATCACTTAGTTGTTGAATCGCTGCTAGGTAGGTTACTAGTCCGTCCCTCGGAGGCCGCAACGCTCTTCACGGATTTACGTTTTTCCTAGCGTTTGGGGTCGTCTAATAACGCCCTCGGACTATCTCCTGGCGTCCTACAGATATATCCGCCCAGACAGCCCACAAGGAACTGCTGTTGAGAGTATGGTGGCTCCCAACACCTCTGAATTAATTGCAATGGGTCGAGTATGGTACCCAGTCCAATCAACTCGGAGCGGTCTCCTTTTCAATAAATCTTAACAGCCTAATCTTACTAACTAAACCTTAATCATATCAGCCCGCATGACCCAAGATTCGCCAATCCCCACTCAAACACACTGTTGTGAGGCACACTGCTAATCCTGGCCCGCGGCTGTCTCCTTAGCATCCGCGCACGTGTTCGAATGGCTAGACGCGTGAGCCTTTCAACAATTTCAAACAAAATTGTTGAAACCACCGCTGTGCACCATTGTAACACGAGGAGGGTGTTCTCGAATTATCTTTCCTTCTACTCCCCCTCTACCCGTATTCTTACTTTTTATTCTCTACAAGGGACTCCAAAACTTTTACTAAAGCCGACTCCACGCCACGTGGTCCTAAGACGATTGACCGACTTAGGATTCTACAACCCGTATGACGTGACCTAGGCTCTAAGCAAAACCCTAGAGTCGCCTCCGCCACCACCACCAGACCAGTAACACAGAGCAATGATCGAGGTCTGGATCGATCATGCTAATTAATCAACCTTGGGGCTTGATCCCCACTAGTAACCGATGACCTTGGAAACTTAGAGTGTGAAATTAATTACACGGGAAAGATGAATTCCGATTCGATGTTAGAATCGGCGCCCAATTCAACTCTGCCTCGTGTGGACCACGTGACCAGGACAAGTTCACATAACTTGAACATACACATGGAAATAATACAAATGCAATTTATTAACTAATTAATTTATTAAAAGAAAACTTAAACAAAATCTAAATATGTTCACTCCCTGTCACTTTAACACTCCCTACTTGGCCTGAACGGCAATGAATTGACTATCCCTATAAGGACTCATAAAGCAACTCTACCTTGAGCGACCAGCTAGATGTTGGGGGCTGGTCTTGGGAGAGGTAAGATGGTTGACCTCTCCCAGTTGATCTGGCGTCCACACTGATCTCTCCTCGTCTGGTCTTCCCAAGACTAGAGCATTGTATTGTTCAGCATCGCTTACCAAGTTACTTAGCCAGGTTTAAGTTATAACAATTAACCTCTGTTGTACTTAATTGATCCAGACTGGTTGAATTATTTTACTGAAGTTAAATTACACAAGCATCTAACGGCAGAGCTGTTCCTGATCACCAAAATGGTTATTTGAACTTTGAGAAATAGTGGACATGTCAACTCTGATGACCTATGACCGCCGGTCACTCTCACCTTACAACTTAGATCTGATTCGTGACGTCACTGATGGTGACTTAACTCAATAATTAGAATACTCTTGATATTGTACCCAGTACTATTATACAATACAATTTTAATACAAAATGAATAAAGGCTAATTTCTCTAAATAATTGAATACTATAAAATGGTTCATTATACGAAGCTATGAACAAGGCGTCGATTATTTTCACAGCGAATTCGCGATCTCTTGACACATATATGCATGCCCGTCCACGTACGTATGCACGCACAAAAGCGTGCACACGCTAAAACTGACAAAACACACACAATCGTTCAGTCAGGAGAAAAGGCATTAACACCTGGGATCAGGGGATACGACCTTACTATCCCCCCCTCTTAACCCCCCCATCTGACCTGACCTGACCTGGTCGCCATCTCCACCCCCCCCCCAGTCCCCCGCATCCCCCATACACACACTCTTCACCTCCCCACTCTCTCCCTCTCCCACTCCCTCTCTCCCACTCTCTATCTCTCTTCCACTATCTCTCCCCCCCCTCTCTCTCTCTCTCCCTCTCTCTCTCTCTCTCTCTCTCTCTCTCTCTCTCTCTCTCTCTCTCTCTCTCTCTCTCTCTCTCTCTCTCTCTCTCTCTCTCTCTCTCTCTCTCTCTCTCTCTCTCTTCCCTTCCCCCTCCCTCTCTGCCCACACACACACACACACACACACATACACACACACACACACACCTCCTCCCCTCTCACCCTCACCAGCTCTCTCCCTCTTTCTCTCCCTCCCGCCTCGCTCTCCATCTCCTCCCCCCTCCCGTTCTACTTTCTTCTCACTTCAGTGGAAGGGTCGGATCGCCCACACCCACCCATTTATCTCTCCCTTTATCAATCCCTTTCTCTCTCTCTCTTTCTCTCTTCCTCTCTCTCTCTCTCTCTCCCTCCCCCATCTCGCTCTGCCCTCCTGGCAAATCCTATCACAGCACAACTATAGGAACAGGGGCAAGCATGGCAGCCAGAGGTACCAGGGGGAACAGGGAAGAGCCATGGTGACGAAATGAAGGAAATGTTCGCCCAGTTTCTGGAGGACATCAAGAGTGAGATGCAAGAAATGATGCAGGAAATGAAGAATGAAATAAGCAACCTGAAAAGAGAGCTGACAGTAGCAAAGGAGGAGATTAGAGCCCTCAAAGAGAATGGTATCGAGGCTGAGAATCAGAAAATCATCCAGGGAGAGGGTGGTAACAGTTTTTTAGATGAGAATGCCACAATAAAAGCAACATTTGCGGAAATACTAAAAAAAATAACTCTGAAGTAATGACTGCAGTGATGGAGGTGGCCATGAAAGCAGCCACCTCACAGGAGGCGGCACACTCCACTAGCTAACTGCTGGAAAGGAACAGATCAGTGGTTGCTGTGGGTATTAAAGAGCAGGAAGGCTCTAATAGGACAGAGTGGAATGACAAGGACAAAGCAGCAGTGAATGAAGTACTAAAGGCACTAGACATGGAAGGGGCTGAGCATAGCATTGAGAAAGTTTTCAGGCAAGGTTGGTACAACAAAGACCGAGACCGAATGATAGAAATAGTGTTTGCAAATGAGAGCACAAAGGAAAATATCCTATCAAGGAAGAGCTCCCTGAAAAACGTGGGAAAATTAAAAAATGTATTCCTCCAGAGAGACATGACAAGGGAGGAGAGAGCAGTGGCAGTAGAAGCAATGAAGAGGCACAGGGCGAGATGGGAAAACCAGGAAGTCACAGATCGCAACACAACACCACCAGAGGCGAGGGGGGAACCCACAACCAGCTACCCAGTAACACCAGAAGGGAGGACAAACCCACCACCCTCCTCTGCATAGAAAACCCCCCTACCCCAAACCCTCCCTGCCCCCACTCAAATGTTCAGCCAAATCTCCCTCCCCCCACACCCAATCCCCATCATTCTACCCCTCCCCTCCTCCTGAGTCCTCCCTCCCCCCCCTTTCCTTCTCGTCCTCCCTCCCCTTTCACCCCATACCCTCCCTGTCCCTCCCCCTTCACTGGATCCCCCGCCCCTCATCTCAGTATCCTCTGAGACCCTGTTATCCATCTCACAGGTCCTCACACCCATGGAACAGCCTCCCCCACCAGCAGAACACTCACCAAGGAGGCGATTTGAGAATGGACAGAAGAAAGTGAGCCTCAAAGCGATTTTCATTAACATAGATGGAATTACAAATAAAGCAAATGAGCTTGGAGAATGGGTACTAGAGGAAAACCCAGACATAATAGCCCTCACAGAAACAAAGCTCACGAAAACGATAGCAAACGCAGTGTTCCCACAAGACTATTATGTTATGAGGAAAGAGAGGGAAGGAAGAGGTGGGGGTGGTGTAGCTCTGCTGGTAAGAAAAGGCTTGGATTTTGAGGAGATGGATATTCAGGGCTGTGAAGGTTTCAGTGACTACATAGCAGGTACCGTAACAAATGGAGGAAAAAAAATTATAGTCGTAGTCATATATAATCCACCACCAAATGACAGAAGACCTAGACAGGAATATGATAGAAACAACATGGCCACCATTAACATAATAGAAAGAGCAGCTTCTGTTGCTAGCAGGAATGGATCTGGACTACTAATTATGGGAGACTTCAACCATGGGAAGATAGATTGGAAGAACAGACCATGGGAAGATAGATTGGAAGAACAGAGACCCGCATGGAGGACCAGAAACATGGAGAGCTAAGCTGCTAGACGTGTCAACAAGAAACTTTCTTAGCCAGCACATCAAAGAACCAACAAGAATGAGAGGAGAAGATGAACCAGCAATGCTTGATTTGATTTTTCTCTAAATGAGAGGGATATAAGGGAAGTCAAGATGGAAGCACCCTTGGGAATGAGTGATCACAGTGTATTCGACTTTGAGTACCTGGTAGAGCTAGGACTTATCTCCCCCAAAAAAGAACTAGGAATCAAAAGGCTGGCATACCCAAAGGGGAATTATGAACAGATGAGAAGTTTCCTAAGTGAAATACCTTGGGACACAGACCTCAGTGATAAGTCTGTACAGGGTATGACGGACTATGTTACCCAAAAGTGTCAGGAGGCAGTAAACAGGTTCATCCCGGCCCAAAGGGAAAAATCCGAGAAGCAACAGAAGAATCCATGGTATAATAGGGCATGTATGGAAGCGAAGAAACTGAACAAAAGGGCGAGGAGGAACTTCCGGAAGAACAGAACACCAGAAAGCAGAGAGAGATACCAGAGAACCAGGAATGAGTACGTCAGGGTAAGAAGAGAAGCAGAGAAAAATTTTGAAAATGATATAGCAAACAAAGCCAAGACCAAACCAAAGCTACTCGACAGTCACATCAGAAGGAAAACAACAGTGAAAGAACAGGTATTGAAACTTCGAACAGGCGAGGACGGGTATACTGAGAATGACAGAGAGGTGTGTGAAGAACTCAACAAGAGGTTCCAGGAGGTCTTCACAATAGAACAAGGTGAGGTCACTGTGCTAGGAGAAAGGGAGGTAAACCAGGTGGCCTTGAAAGAGTTCGAAATTACGAGAGAGGAGGTCAAGAGACACCTGCTGGATCTGAATGTTCAAAAGGCTGTTGGTCCAGATGGGATCTCACCATGGATACTGAAAGAGTGTGCAGAGGCACTTTGCTTGCTACTCTTCATAGTGTATAGTAAGTCACTGGAGACGGGAGACCTACCAGAAATATGGAAGATGACGAATGTGGTCCCAATATAAAAAAAGGCCGACAGGCAAGAGGCACTGAACTACAGGCCAGTGTCCTTGACTTGTATACCATGCAAGGTGATGGAGAAGATCGTGAGAAAAAATCTGGTAACACATCTGGAGAGAAGGGACTTCGTGACAAATCGCCAACATGGGTTCAGGGAGGGTAAATCTTGCCTTACAGGCTTGATAGAATTCTACGATCAGGTGACAAAGATTAAGCAAGGAAGAGAGGGCTAGGCGGACTGCATTTTCTTGGATTGTCGGAAAGCCTTTGACACAATACCGCATAAGAGGCTGGTACATAAGTTGGAGAGACAGGCAGGTGCAGCTGGTAAGGTGCTCCAGTGGATAAGGGAGTATCTAAGCAATAGGAAGCAGAGAGTTACGGTGAGGGGTGAGCCCTCCGATTGGCGTGAAGTCACAAATGGAGTCCCACAGGGCTCTGTACTCGGTCCTATCTTGTTTCTGATATATGTAAATGATCTCCCGGAGGGTATTGCTTCATTTCTCTCAATGTTTGTGGACGATGCTAAAATTATGAGAAAGATTAAAACAGAAAAGGATTGGTTGAGGCTTCAAGAAGACCTAGACAAGCTGAAAGAATGGTTGAACAAATGGTTGTTAGAGTTTAACCCAACCAAAAGTAATGTAATGAAGATAGGCGTAGGGAGCAGGAGGCCAGATACAAGGTATCATCTGGGAGAGAAAATTCTTCAGGAGTCAGAGAAGGAAAAAGACTTGTGGGTTGATATCTCGCCAGACCTGTCTCCTGCAGCACATATCAAGCGGATAACATCAGCGGCATATGCCTGGCTGGCCAACGTACGAACGGCATTCAGAAACTTGTGTAAAGAATCATTCAGAACTTTGTATACCACATATGTCAGGCCAATCTTGGAGTATGCAGCGCCAGCATGGAGTTCATATCTAGTCAAGGATAAGACTAAACTGGAAAAGGTTCAAAAGTTTGCCACCAGACTAGTACCCGAGCTGAGAGGTATGAGCTACGAGGAGAGACTACGGGAATTAAACCTCACTTCGCTGGAAGACAGAAGAGTTAGGGGGGGGGGGTCACCACATTAGAGATTCTGAAGGGAATTGATAGGGTAGATAAAGACAGTTTATTTAACACAAGGGGAACACGCACAAGGGGACACAGGAGGAAACTGAGTGCCCAAATGAGCCACAGATATATTAGAAAGAACTTTTTTAGTGTCAGAGTGGTTGACAAATGGAATGCATTAGGAAGTGATGTGGTGGAGGCTGACTCCATACACAGTTTCAAGTGTAGATATGATAGAGCGCAATAGGCTCAGGAATCTGTACACCTGTTGATTGACGGTTGAAAGGCGGAACCAAAGAGCTAGAGCTCAACCCCCGCAAACACAACTAGGTGAGTACAACTAGGTGAGTACACGCACACATGCACACACACACACACACACACACACACACCTGACCTATGTGGGACGTGACCGGGTGGGACGACCCGCCGTGGAACCACCTGACTGTGCTGTTGAGTGGTGACTGTGATCAGTGGTACAGTGAATTAGTGAACTGTCACATAACGATACAGTGACTGACTCCAGAGCTGTGTGTAGACAGAGAAGAACCGACCTCATCAATCTACCAGCAATTAGAGAATCACCTAGTGGGAGACAACGACGGATATCCATCGTCATCATACATCGCCTGTGCCCTTACTCATCTGGTTGTGTGAGCGAGAGGCAGACTGGTATGTACTCCTCTCTGGTCAATTAATCAGGTGTACAGATTGAGGTAAAGATTATCAAATTCTCGTTCAGGATATCAAATATATTTAAAAATCTCAGAGTAGCTCATTTAGGCAGAGTTAACGCATAAGGGATATCTTGACACATACAAGCACGCCCGCCCACGTACGTATACACCCACACAAGTGTGCACACGCTAAAACAGACACACACACACGTGCATCCACACACACACACACAATTGTTCTGTCAGGGGAAAAGGCAGTAACACCTGGGATAGGACCTTACTATCCCCCCCCCTCTTGACCCCACCACCTGACCTGACCTGACTTAGTCGCCATCTCCGCCCCCCTCCCACCCCCAGTCCCCCGCATCGCCCATACACACACTCTTCCCCTCCCCACTCTCCCTCTCTCCCACTCCCTCTCTCCCACTCCCACTATCTCTCTCCTGCTCTCTCTCTCCTGCTCTCTCTCTCCTGCTCTCTCTCTCTCTCTCTCTCTCTCTCTCTCTCTCTCTCTCTCTCTCTCTCTCTCTCTCTCTCTCTCTCTCTCTCTCTCTCTCTCTCTCTCTCTCTCTCTCTCTCCCTCCCTCCCACTCTCCCTCCCTCTCTTTCCTTCCCCCTCCCTCTCTGCCCACACACACACACACACACCTCCCCCCCCTCTCTCCCTCACCCGCTCTCTCCCTCACCCGCTCTCTCCCTCACCCGCTCTCTCCCTCACCCGCTCTCTCCCTCACCCACTCTCTCCCTCTCCTCTCTCTCCCTCAAGCCTCTCTCTCGATCTCCTCCCCCCACTCCCCTTCTACTTTCTTCTCACTTCAGTGGAAGGGTCGGATCAATTTATCTCTCCCTTTATCACTCCCTTTCTCTCTCTCTCTCTCTCTCTCTCTCTCTCTCTCTCTCTCTCTTCCTCTCTCTCTCTCTCTCTCCCTCCCCCATCCCAACAGGGTCAAGATGGCAGCCAGAGGTCCCAGGGGAGCAGGAAAGAGCCAAGGTGACGAGATGAAGGAAATGTTCGCCCAGTTTCTGGAGGACATCAAGAGTGAGATGCAAGAAATGATGCAGGAAATGAGGAACGAAATAAGCAACCTGAAAAGAGAGCTGACAGCAGCAAAGGAGGAGATTAGAACCCTCAAAGAGAATGGTATCGAGGCTGAGAATCAGAAAACCACCCAGGGAGAAAGTGGTAATAGTTTTCTGGATGAGAATGCCACAATAAAAGCAACATTTGCGGAAATACTAAAAAAAAAAAACTCTGAAGTAATGACTGCAGTGATGGAAGTGGCCATGAAAGCAGCCACCTCGCAGGAGGCGGCACGCTCCACTAGCCAACTGCTGGAAAAGAAAAGATCAGTGGTTGCTGTGGGTATTAAGGAACAGGAAGGATCTAATAGGACAGAGTGGAATGACAAGGACAAAGCAGCAGTAAATGAAGTACTAAAGGCACTAGACATGGAAGGGGCCGAGCATAGCATTGAGAAGGTTTTCAGGCTAGGCCGGTACAACAAAGACCGAGACCGAATGATAAAGATAGTGTTTGCAAACGAGAACACAAAGGAGAGGATCCTATCAAGGAAGAGCTCCCTGAAAAAAGTGGAGAAATTAAATAATGTATTCCTCTAGCGAGACATGACAAGGGAGGAGAGAGCCGTGGCGGCAGAAGCAAGGAAGAGGCGCAGGGCGAGAGGGGAAAACCAGGAAGTCACAGCTCCCAACACAACACCCCCAGAGGCAAGGGGGGAACCCACAACCAGCTACCCAGTAACACCAGAAGGGAGGACAACCCCGCCTCCCTCCTCTGCATAGAAAACCTCCCTACCCCAAACCCTCCCTGCCCCCACTCAAAAGTTCAGCCGAATCTCCCTCCCCCCACACCCAATCCCCACCCTTCTACCCCTCCCCTCCTCCCGAGTCCTCCCTCCCCCCCTTTCCTTCCCGTCCTCCCTCCAATTTCACCCCATACCCTCCCTGTCCCTCCCCCTTCACTGGATCCCCCGCCCCTCATCCCAGTATCCTCTGAGAACCCACCTCACAGGTCCTCACACCCATGGAACAGCCTCCCCCACCAGCAGAACACTCACCAAGGAGGCGATTTGAGAAGGGACAGAAGAAAGTGAGCCTCAAAGCGATGTACACTAACATAGATGGAATTACAAATAAAGCAAATGAGCTTGGAGAACTGGTACTAGAGGAAAACCCAGACATAATAGCCCTTACAGAAACAAAGATCACGAAAACAATAACAAATGCAGTGTTCCCACAGGACTATTATGTTATGCGGAAAGAGAGGGAAGGAAGAGGTGGGGGTGGTGTAGCTCTGCTGGTAAGAAAAGGCTGGGATTTTGAGGAGATGGATATTCAGGGCTGTGAAGGTTTCAGTGACTACATAGCAGGTACTGTAACAAATGGAGGGAAAAAAATTATAGTCGAAGTCATATATATAATCCACCACCAAATGACAGAAGACCTAGACAGGAATATGATAGAAACAACATGGCCACCATTAACATAATAGAAAGAGCAGCTTCTGTTGCTAGCAGGAATGGATCTGGACTACTAATTATGGGAGACTTCAACCATGGGAAGATAGATTGGAAGAACAGAGACCCGCATGGAGGACCAGAAACATGGAGAGCTAAGCTGCTCCCAGCAAACACAAATCATCTACACAACGTTCGCCTATCTCTTGCCATAGGTGTGGGAATGATTTGCATTGAGAATGGTGCAGGAAAGCCTTTGAGAAACTTTTACTCAAAAAATCCAAACACAAAGGTTTAATTATAAATTGTTTTTCTACAATTATTTTCTTCCAAATGTAAAACAAATAGTTTTTACATGTTTAAATATAAAATTTATGGTGTTTTTTTGTAAAATTCATTAATAAATTGTGAATGATATATATTGGCTGAGTGAAACCTTTATAATCCATTTAGTTATAATTTGAACAGAAAAAAGTATTTTTCCAAATTTTCTAAAAATTGCTCTTTTTAACACAATTTGACTCCTTATACATTCCACTAAACACTATATCATGTTTAAATATATAATTTATGTATTATTCTCTAAAATAATTTATATAAATTATATAAGTTGTTGGAAAGTGGTGTTAAGGATTCTGAAAACATTTTGTTGTGTTAATATGTTCTTATTAACTATGTCTCAAGTTCACAGTTTATCAAACAAGAATATTAACATTCGTCAACTCTTAAAATCTTATATGTTATCTTGCTGGTGCAAAAAAGGGTGAATCTTTAGGAACAGCTATAGTATCTATATATCACAAATGGTGTTTTCCCTAACTCAAACAATGTAGGGTTTATTATTCTACACATATTTCTAATGACTCTTAGATGTTTACATTCTCTGAAGTATAATTGTGAAGGCTGTGTCCATCACTCTCAACACAGATTCTTAAACTCGTCTCTGCAGGTTCAACTATATAATTAGTTTCCATTTTGAATTTCCATGGACATTTGTATCCAAAATGAAACCAATGTGGTTTCCTTCAGCGCCTTCAGCCAGCACATTTGCTCATTCATTTCCACAGATTCCAACAAGGTAGGGGATTTACAGAAATTTGTATATTCATATTGTTATATATTAAAAATATGAATGCAGTTCAATATGATAAGACAAATACATGAGTTTATGATAAATTCGTTTTCTGTGATATACCATTGATATGCTCTTTTTTTCTTTAAACGGCAGACTAAACTAAAGTGCTCACATCAACAGATTTGATGTATAAATGGTCAACGCTCAACAGAGTTAGTATAAATGTATTAGTATAAATCTTACTTGTCTCATTGTTAATTCACATTCAATGTCAACTTGTGGTTTTGATGTGGCACGTTTGGCCAAGACACCCCACCCCATTATGCACCCCATACCCATCTTGTGGGCGGTTGTGGAAAGGGTTACAGAGGCACATAATGGGCTCAGGGACTGAACCCCACAATTCATTTAGCTAAGCAAGTTACAATCTTGATGAGCTAGTTACAAAATTCAATATAAGTCATCACATCAACAATGGGTTCGAGATCGACCTCAAGTACAGGTTCTAAATTAAGCAACTGACATATGTGGAGAGCTAGTATCAAAATTTATATGTTTGTCCTGCACACCGTCCCCCATCCAGTGGGCAGCGGTGGATAGGTTACAATCACTTAGTTGTTATCTACAGTTAGCAAACTGGGGATATTTGGCTAAAATTTCTGGTAGCAGATCATTTTGAATGAAATATTGACACATCGCTGGAACATTGGTTATAGAATTGTCTCTAAATTCATGTATCTTTTCGCACTCCATCACATAGTGACGGAGGGTGTGCGAATAATTTTGTTGACACAGTTTACATTTGGTCAGGTCTACATCAGCAGATAATGAGAATTCCCAGAGATACTTGTAACCGAGTCTAAGCCGAGCAGTAGTAACATCTAGAAGTCTGCTGATTTTATTGGATGATCCATAGATGTGTGGCTCCTCTTGTATGATATGTATGATAGATGGAATTACTAGTTCCAGTTTCTAGGCAGGCGATGAGTACTCACAATAACCTTAATTAAGCGTCAAAACAAAAATGTGTATACTCTTTTTACTCTCCTGACCTTAGTTCTCGAGCTATGTATTTCATTTTGGTACCAACGTGTTCGCAATAACATTCTCTAGAAGAAAATCAGCAAAAACGGTCACCAAAAGTTATATGAATACCAGCACCCAATAAATACCTACGTAGATGACTCGCCGTGAGTGCCCAAGAGCAACAAAATGTTTTTACTCTTGGGATTGTTATCACTTCCACACTTGTCCTACAGCGTTAATTTTGGTATCAATGTACTCGCAATGAAATTCCCAACACGGTGATATGAATATAAACGTAGAATAATGGTCGCTGCCCACCCGCAAGAGTGTGGGAAGTGGCGGAACTGTTACCCAGTATTGGTGACAAGACGACACATGGGCGATACAGTGCTTTGAAAGTTTATAATTATATCACTGTCCTGACATTATTATTGTATGTACGTCATTCATTTTTGTGCCAATGTTTTCGCAATAGAATGTTCTATGAGCCCGTAGGTAAAAAAGAGCAACAAAGCGTAAGATAGAATAGCACCATATATAAAACAACGCTGGTACATATCAGTGAGCGTCAAACACACACGAAATGTGTGTGTTTGATGGTGGTCAAACGATGTTTGATGTGTTTGATCAGGTGATGTCCTGATCCGCATAATTAAAGTATGAATTATGTTGAGAAAAAATAAGAAAAAAGGGAAAAAACAGGGGTGGGAGAAACATGACAGAAAAAGAGTAAAAATACAATTTGGTCAACAAAACAGCATTGTTTAAAATAAAAGATATGGATTGACATTTTGGGGGTTAGGTTGGTAGGTTACATTGAGTTAATTAGGTAGTACTTAGTGTTTATCTGTTATAGATAGGAGCTGCCTGGTATGGGCCAATAGGCCTTCTGCAGTTACCTTTGTTTTTATGTTTTTGCCCTGTAACCTAAATGGTTAGAGAGGCACATATATGGGCTTAGGGACTGAACCCCACACTACATTTAGCTAAGCTGGTTACAATCTTGATGATATAGTTACAAAATTCTGTATAAGTCGTCACATTATCAATGGGTTCGAGATCAACCACAATTTCCTGAATAGATATAACAAAGGGGATATTAATAGGGTATTAAAATTGTCAACACAAGATAGAACACGAAACAATGGGTATAAATTGGATAAGTTTAGATTTAGGAAAGACTTGGGTAAATACAGGGTCAGTAACAGGGTTGTTGATTTGTGGAATTTTTCTTAACTTATAAATTTATCTTTATTTATCTTAAACTGGTTGGGAGAGGTACAGTTTTTAACATAATTGGGAAGGTCATTCCACATTCGAGGTCTCTTGATTTGTAAAGCATTTCTAGTTTGACTAAGTCGTACTCTTGGAATGTCAAATAGGTATTTGTTTCTGGTGTGGTGCTCATGGGATCTGTTACAACCTTCTAGGAAGCTTTTAAGGTCAGGATTGACATTACAGTGCAGCGTTTTATATATATAAAATACACATGAGAGTATGTGCAGGGACTTAATATCTAACATATTCAGAGATTTGAGTAAGGGGTCCATATATACTGCCCGGTTGCCTGAAATGCTATAGGCCTACTATAGTGGCTTTAGGTATTGTATGCACTAGCTCTATCTATAAATCCAACATTATGTTTGTAAATCAACTATGTATGTACTTTCCTGAATAAAATTGACTTTACTGTACACTTATATTCTCTCTAAACTTATTTCAATTTCAATTTCAATTTCAATTTCTTATATTCTCTGTGGATTTGTTACCCCTATCGTTTGGGAGAAAAAAAATGACTAATACGTTCGGCGAATGACTTTGACTTCAACTTCACTTTGACTTCGTTCATGTCATCGTATTTTCCGTAATATATAAAGGTTATGACAATGCAATTATATTATTGTGTGCAAATAAGTTTGAAATTTCATGTACCCTAAAAATATTAAAATAAAGAATAAGAATAATTAAATAATTGTTGTAGTAAATTGTCACACGTTCATCATACGCAAACGAACACACAGTTTGGAGCTTCAGTACAAGACCGCCGCCATTTTAAAACACGGCTTCGAATGTAAGTAATGTTTTTCTCGTACTAACACTGTGTTATACAATAGATTTGGTCTTGAATTCACAAATTTAGTTGTTACATCTGACAGAGTATGTTAGACGGTGTAATGCTGGTCCATGTTAACGTATTTGTGGGCTTGGTTGGTTTAAATGTGGAGGCGAGGCCTGGCAGTGCTGGTGTATGTGGAGGCGAGGCGAGGCCTGGCAGTGCTGGTGTATGTGGAGGCGAGGCCTGGCTGTGCTGGTGAGTATGTGGAGGCGAGGCCTGGCAGTGCTGGTGTATGTGGAGGCGAGGCCTGGCAGTGCTGGTGTATGTGGAGGCGAGGCCTGGCTGTGCTAGTGTGTATGTGGAGGCGAGGCCTGGCTGTGCTAGTGTGTATGTGGAGGCGAGGCCTGGCAGTGCTGGTGTATGTGGAGGCGAGGCCTGGCTGTGCTAGTGTGTATGTGGAGGCGAGGCCTGGCTGTGCTAGTGTGTATGTGGAGGCGAGGCATGTACAACACTCCCCAATAGGAAGAAAACCCACTGGGTTCTAGGCTAGGTTAGGCTTATCTGTAATAATTGAATTAAGCCTAGCAAAGCCTAGAACCTAGTTCAGTAATTTAAAAAATGTTGTAACTTGAAAAATGCCATTCAATACATTACACAATTTAAATATTTTCAGGCAATCAACACAACCCTCATGTTGGCTAACCCTCTCTCATGTTGGTCAATAATTTAATTATTTTTTTATGGAGTAATCTTTGCTGTTGAAATGTAGTCTTTTTGAGACTACATTTCAAATGTAGTGTGTGTGGAGGCGTGTATGTTAGGTATTACCTAATATACACGGTGTAATATATCTATCTGTGTGAAATAGATTAAATCCATTTATTTGATATTCAGCTAATAGTTCTGTATTTTCTACATTCATCCATGTTTTGGTAAGTGCAATAATATGTATTGTTTCATTGCAGATTAGAGATTCAAGATAGTTCTAGATTTCCGAAGTACTGAAACGCGCGCCATACAGGCTTGGTGGATCTAGGTGCAAGGTAAAATTATTTACATTTACTTGTTTTGTATTTGTTTTGTATTTATATGCATATATGCATTTATATGCATTATTCTATAGAATAATAGATCTCGTAATAATTTTGCAAAAATAGTGGCATTTACTATTTTTAAAAGATTATTAAAAAATTTACTGATATGGTGCATTCGGAAGGGCGAAGAGGGAGAACGGCCTGTTGACATAGCTCGGGTGCAGGGGGGGGGGGTTGTGTAAAAGCCTGGTTTGTGCCTCGGAGAGGCTATGGGATCCAGTAAGTTCAGTAGAACTTCGGTTTCAACCCTTTTACCCTGTTGTAGCTCAGTCGATTAAGGCAGTGTCTGGGATGCTCCCGGACGCAGGTTCGAATCCTCGTCACGGCCCTTGTGGATTTGTTCATTTGATGCATCACGTTATTGTGATCTGTGTGTGTAATTCTTCACTTGCTACAGCAACAGGAATGTGTGTGTATGTATTTGTGTTGTTGAATATGACCGAAAGTGTAAGATTAATGATTCTAACACAAATCGTCTGAATATTTGTTTTTCTTCACTGTCGAGAGTAGTTAAAAAAATTTACTCGAGTTTATTTTCACACTTTATTTATGGTCCTTAAGTCCCTCTCCTTAATGCTGCTGCTGTTTCTCGCATCTTTGCATCGCTTGTATGTTTGGGGGTTTGGCCTCTTGCTATATATTGATTCCATTTGTGTGTGTTTGGGTCTCAGGCCCTCTCGCAATTTCTGTTGAACAAACCCCTTTTCCTAGTTCTGCATCTCTCCTTTGGTACAAATTTTGTTGTGCTTTTATCATATATTTCACAAAACTTGACATACATTTCATTTACTTCATGTCCTATCAGCAAGTGTTTGTCAAATTCTTTAAGGAAAGTTTATCATCCTGATTGCAGATCTCTAGCGATATTATGCCAACTTCTTGTGGATTCGCAATCATTATTTAATTTACCTTTAGGTGTTCTTTCACCAGCACAGCAACACTGTACCTCTCCCAACCAGTTTAAGATAAAAACTAAGTACTAACTAATTAACTCAATGTAACCTACCTTACCCCCAAAATGACAACCCATGTCTTCTATTTTAAACAATGCTGTTTTGTTGACCAAATTGTATTTTTGTTTTTTTCTGCAATGTTTCCCCCCCCCCCCCACCACTCTACCACCACATTGAGTTTAGTAGCTCTGTGCACGTCAGGTGCTGTTTAATATACAGACCTACTCCTCCATTTGACCTAGTTTCTCTATCACATCTATATCACTTTGTGCTTTAGCCCTGGTGGAGCTTGGTCCACCAGGCTGTTGTTTGGAGTGGCCCGCAGATCCACATACAGTCTGCATATGATATACAGTCTGTTGATCAATTAAACTACAGTAGTTAGTTTTTATCATCCGAATGCACCAATATGTGTTCATTCTTCCCAGATGAAGGAACTAGGTAATATTCATCATCTGAATGCACCATCTGATGCTTTAACACACTCATGATACACGAGAGGTTTAAAAAACTTTTAAAACTTTTAAAACTTTTTGACCTATGTATTTAAAAGCAATTCTAAAGTTAAAAAGTGTAGCATAGGCCCCTCGCAGAATGTTCTTAATATGATCCTCAGGTTATAGTTTTCTATCTAAAACCACCCCTAGATCTCTTTCTTGATCAGAATTCTTTATAGATCTCAGTGGCTCGATCATAGAAACTGCTCTAAATCCTTGTTGGCCTGGATTGTGGAGGTCATTGGTCTCTATAAAACTAGTAATCTGACTCCTGATCACTCTCAAATAATTTTATTATGTGGGATGTTAGTGCAACTGGTCTATAATTCTTTGCCAATGCTTGTGTTGTGTTGTTTTGGTAGTGATGTGCAATGTGTTGTTTTGGTAGTGATTCGTCCAGTTCTGGTAGTAGTGCGGTTGTTGTGTAGTGTAGTACTTGTGTGCTTGTTAATGACTTGTATTCCAGTCTTGTGGGTATCTCCTTTCCCCTACGGGCCAACTGCTTTGTTCTTACCTAGCATTTTGCTTTGTTTGGGTATGAATGTTTGTGTGCCGTATATTTTGCAAAATTTGCCATATATCTCATTATTTACTCCTCTGCCTAGCAACAAGTCTGTCTAATTATACTCATTAACTGTTTTTCAAAGTTCCCCATAGTGTCCTTTATTGAAATCGAGTTCATGAACCGTTTCAATGTTCTTATTTTCTTCTAGATTATATCTTAAAGTATATTTAAATGTTATTGTTATTATTGTTATTAAATGTTATTGTGACATTGCATTGCAATTGAGCTATGTTGTTTACCATACCGTTCATTTCGTGAGTATAAGTATAGATGCCACACTTGTGACAGGTAAAACCATGCCTTTTTTGAAAAACAGCACCGTCTGTTGCACGTAAGAGCAACCCACACTATATTATGTTGCGATATTATTTCAATATTTCCGATTGTATTGATAATTTGAATTTTCATAGATTTCAATTTATTTTCATTTCGATTTAATAATTTTGTGTGACATTGCATTGAAATTGAGCTGTGTTGTTTACCATACTGTTCATTTCATGAGTATAGTTTATTTTTTTATTTTTTTCATTTCATTTTTTTAGCTGTTCTTATTTTTCAGTGATGGGAATATCAGATCATTTGATGTTCCCAATTTTCTGATGGAAGCATCAGACCATTATAGAATGCATCGGATGAGGTAGTTTGGAATGGTGGGGAGGACGAGAGGGGGGTATGGTGGGGAAGACGAGGGGACAGAGGAGAGGGTAATGGTGGGGAGGACGAGGGGACTGGGGAGTTGGGGATGGTGGGGACAGGGGAATGCTGGGGAGGACAAAGGGACAGGTGAATGGGAGATGGTGGGGGAGGAAGAAGGACAGGGGAGGGGAAAATGGTAAGGAGGACGATGGGACAGGGAAGTGGGAATAGTGGGGATGATGTGGGGACAGGGAAGTGGGAAGGACGAGAGGACTGTGGAATGGGGAATAGCAAAGTGAATTAAAATTATATATATTAATTAATTCTTATAAATTTCCAGAAGCCTGTATCAACACCCACACTAATGCAACTGAAAGAGATGTTGAGACAAGTATTGCTGATATGTTGAAGAACGCCCCAAACAAACTCGGTGGAAACAGATACAAGGTAAAGTTTGCCAATTTGCTGTAGTCTAATTCAATTTCTTTTTAGTAATCTTCGAGAACATTTATGCTATGAATAAGATAAAATAATGTAACTGATTTTGATTTATTTACTATTTATTATTTATTATTTATAATTTTGCAAAAATAATGGCATTTACTATTTTAAAAAGCTCGGGTGCAGGGGGGGGGGTTATGTAAAAGCCTGGTTTGTGCCTCGGAGAGGCTATGGGATCCAGTAAGATCGTCCTTAATTTCCTCCCTAGAATCTGGATGTAGCAGGTGCTCAATTGTCAAAAGTGAAAAATTGGTTTTGTCTTCCGAATGCACCATTTCTGTAAATTTGCTAATAATCTTTTAAAAATAGTAAATGCCATTATTTTTGCAAAATTATTATGAGATCTATTATACTAATAACGGTTTGATAAAATACAGTAGACTGCCTACTGGTTTTACCTGTAATAAGGTTTGATACAGATGATTATGATTATGGTTTTGGCCTCCACCACCCTCTCACCTAACTTGTTCCAACCATGTCTACCACGGTTTTGTCTTCCGAATGCACCATTTCTGTAAATTTGCTAATAATCTTTTAAAAATAGTAAATGCCATTATTTTTGCAAAATTATTACGAGATCTATTATACTAATAACGGTTTGATAAAATACAGTAGACTGCCTACTGGTTTTACCTGTAATAAGGTTTGATACAGATGATTAACTTAATCTAACTTAATCTAACCTAAACCTAACTTAATCTAACTTAATCTTAATCTAAACCTAACTTAATCTAACTTTGTCTAAGGTGCTGTCTCTGCCTTACCATTTACCTGATGTTCTCCTATTCCTACAATTTCCTAAATAATCCATCAAGTCTCCATGCACTTATGCAAGCATCTACCTCAGTTTCATTGTAAAATTTTACTCTTAAATCTAATCTTACCCTATTCCATTTATATTTTAAATTTACTTGTATTGATCTATGTCATTTTTTGAAATCAATTATTGATCTCATTTTTGTTCTTTTAATTAAGTTCATACTAATTATAAGTTAAAACTAAGCTTAATAAAATTTATTATCTTTAAGATTATTTTACTTTACAATTATCATTTGTCAAATTTTTTTATATATTCATCTTGACAGTCTCTACTGATTTTTTGTTCTCTCCGCCAAACTTGTGTATCCTCCATGGCTATATAGTGACCTTAATTCTACCCCTAATTGTTTCAATTCCTTGTTTGCTTACATTTATTGTTGTGTCTTGCCATAATTATTCTCTTTTTTAGCAGACTCAATACTTTGTAAGCTCTTATTGTATTGTTATATTATTATATTGTGTTTTGCTATAATTACTTCCTATTTTACAGCAGATTTGTTTTTCATCTGTTCATGTAATTGTTATCTTATTGTATTGTGACATTCTTTTCTATATTGATATATATTTTCTGTCTATTGTTACTTACATTGTACCTGAGAGTACCTGTAAGCAATCTACCTCATTTTTCATTTTTGCTCAATTTTTTTGGTATTGCTTAGTCTTGTTTATATTTTTGTTTTGTATATCTATATCTTGTGCTTTGTATAGTCCATGTTTATATGTTTTTTTCTTTAATCTCATTCATTACCTAGGTTTCCTAGCCTAGCCATACTCCATTGTACCCCTGTAAGCCCCTTTTGTGTTTGTTTGGTACAGTATTGTGTACATTTATTTCTTTTTGTTTTTCTTGTTTTTCCGGCAATCAGCTTTTTTTTTTTATGCAGTCAAGTATAGACCCAGAACTTAACCTCTTATCCACTATCTATGACAATAATCACTTTAATGATCTAAATTGCAGATATTTTGCAGCACATGATGTAAACAATGTATTAACTCATAGTCACAATATCTCTGTAATCAATTTGAACGTTAGATCCCTAGGCAAACACTTTGATGATGTTAGTGCCTTGATTGAAGCTATTGACAACAATTTCTCTTTCATTATACTTACTGAAACATGGTTGAAAGATGATACTACTCAACTCTTTAACATGCCTAACTACTCAGCAATCCACAACTGTCGTCAACTTCAGAGAGGTGGTGGCACTGCTCTTTACTACCACCAAGAACTAACATGCTTAAAAGAAATTAGAACTAGAGACTGCTATGGGGAGTATATCTTCGCCAGCTTCAGAGTCAAGGGTGCCGAGTCTATCCTGTCTGTGGGTGCAGTTTATAGAATTCCTAACACTGATGTGTCCGAATTCAACTCAAACCTTAGAAATCTAATACTTGATAACAGACTGAACAAAAACCACCTAATTATTGCAGGGGACTTTAATATTGACCTCTGCGAGCCAGAACACCCTACTGCTGTTAGCTTCCTCAACTGTATGAATTCCTGCTTCCTCATACCCTTAATCACTAGACCTACTAGAATCACTGATAGCACTGCCACGACTCTTGATCACATCTGGACAAATATAACCTCTCCGCTTACTTCAGGTATAATCACCGATAGCACTACAGACCATTACCCCACATTTCTCTTAACTAACATTAGCAAACCACCTCTTGAGTCAAGAGAGATACGTTTTAGACTACACAATGAAACTGCTATAGACAATTTTATAACTGCTACTGATAATGTCAACTGGGAGTCCGAGTTAGGTAACATAGAGGACATCAACCTAGCAGTTCAATCTTTTCTTCAAATAACTCTTAGCCTTTATAATACCCACTGTCCTATGCTTACAAAACAAGTCACAACCAAAAGGCTTAACAATCCTTGGCTTACAAAGGGAATACTTAAATCTATTAATAAAAAACATGACCTTGAGAAAAAGTATAGGTTAGGGATTGTCTCCAAAGAATTCTCAAAGAATTACTCATTATTGCTATCTAAGATAATTAGACGAGCCAAAACTAAATACTACGAAGATAAATTTACCCAAATAAAGAGCAACATTAAACAAACATGGAGAACAATTTCACAAATATTGGGATCAAAAAAGTCTTTAAATAACAAACCGACTCTCCTGTCTAATAACGATGGTCAGCTTTCAGCCTCTGATTCTGCTATTGAGTTCAATAGGTTCTTCTCTTCCATTGGTTCATCCCTTGCTAATGATATTCCATCTTCCAGTACTGACATTAAGGACTATCTTACAGGGAACTATCCCCAGTCTCTGTACCTAAAGCCTATTAATTCCATTGACGTCAATGAGATAATCCTTTCCCTTAAAACCAAGTCTGGTGCCCTTGAGGAGATACCAACTTTAATCTACAAAAAAGCCTCCAGATCTTTAGCCCCTGCTATTGCTTTGCTCTTCAACAAGTCACTTGAACTCCAAACCTTTCCAGATATTCTAAAAAAAGCGAGAGTAACGCCTGTCCACAAATGTGGTGATCTCACAGATGTTAACAACTACAGACCTATATCAATCCTGCCAAACTTGTCAAAAATTTTTGAAAAACTAATCTATAAGCAGCTTTACTCATATCTAGCCAAACTCAATATACTTAGCCCTTGCCAATATGGCTTCAGGCCCAAAAAAAGCACTAACGATGCACTTATTAGTATGCTTAACTCGATTCATACAGCTCTTGATAAAAATGAGTTCCCTGTTGGGTTATTTGTGGACCTGCGTAAAGCTTTCGATACTGTCAACCACCAAAACCTTCTTCTTAAATTACATCATTATGGTGTCAGAGGACACTCCCTACAATACCTCAAATCCTACCTTACTGACAGGCTCCAATGTGTTTCTGTGAATAATACAATTTCGCCCACCCTACCCATCAACATTGGTGTTCCCCAGGGCAGCATACTTGGCCCTCTCCTCTTTCTCATCTACATTAATGACCTTCCAAATGCCTCCCAACACCTCAAACCAATCCTATTTGCTGACGACACAACCTTCATTTACTCCAGTCCTGATCCCCTTGCTCTAAATGCCACAGTAAATACTGAGCTAAATAAAGTCCATCTGTGGCTAACTGCCAACAAACTCACCCTTAACATTGACAAAACTTTCTATATTCTGTTTGGCAATAAATCCTCTAATCAAATAAATCTCAAAATAAACAATACCCAAATTTGTAACAAATTAGATGGCAAATTCCTTGGCATTCTCATTGACCACAAGCTGAATTTCCAGGGACACATTCTAAACATATCAAAAAAAGTTTCAAAAACTGTGGGCATTCTTTCTAAGATCAGATATTATGTACCACGCCCTGCCCTGGTGACTCTCTATTACTCCCTTATCTATCCATATCTCAACTATGGTATTTGTGCTTGGGGCTCTACTACCCAAAATCACTTACGTCCTCTAATTACTCAACACAAAGCTGCTATTAGGACAATATCCAACTCTGGCCCCAGACATCACTCGGTACCCCTACTCAAATCTCTGAATATGTTGGACATTAAGTCACTGCACATTCACTCATGTGTATTATACATATACAAAACGCTAAATTGTAATGCCAATCCTGATCTCAAAAGCTTCATAGAAGGTTGTAACAGAACCCATGAGCACCACACCAGAAATAAATACAGTTTTGATATTCCTAGAGTACGACTTAATCAAACCAGAAATGCTCTACAAATCAAGGGGCCCAGGATGTGGAATGACCTTCCCAACCATGTTAAAGACAGTACCTCTCTCAACCAGTTTAAGTTAAAAACGAAGCTATTCCTAATAAATTCCATGTAACCTACCTTACCCTTCTATTGTCAACCCATGTATGTTTTTTGTTTTTTTTTTTGTTTTACAAATCAACGCTGTTTTAATGTAATTTTCTGTAATAATTTATAATTGTATTTGTGCTGTTTTTTCAACAATGTTCCCCCCCTCTTTTACCTCTATTTTTATTTGTACTCAACACATTTTTTTCTTTTTACCCATTAGTTTTAAGCTTTAGTCAGTAGTGTTTTTTCCTGCCCGAAACGCTTTGCGTAATAGTGGCTTTAGGCATTGTATGTACTAGCTCTATCTATAAAGCCAACAAACTTTGTAAAATCTCTTTATGTATGTACCTTTGCCTAAATAAAAATTATTATTATTATTATATTATTATTATTATGATTATGGTTTTGGCCTCCACCACCCTCTCACCTAACTTGTTCCAACCATGTCTACCACGGTTTTGTCTTCCGAATGCACCATTTCTGTAAATTTGCTAATAATCTTTTAAAAATAGTAAATGCCATTATTTTTGCAAAATTATTACGAGATCTATTATACTAATAACGGTTTGATAAAATACAGTAGACTGCCTACTGGTTTTACCTGTAATAAGGTTTGATACAGATGATTATGATTATGGTTTTGGCCTCCACCACCCTCTCACCTAACTTGTTCCAACCATGTCTACCACGGTTTTGTCTTCCGAATGCACCATTTCTGTAAATTTGCTAATAATCTTTTAAAAATAGTAAATGCCATTATTTTTGCAAAATTATTACGAGATCTATTATACTAATAACGGTTTGATAAAATACAGTAGACTGCCTACTGGTTTTACCTGTAATAAGGTTTGATACAGATGATTATGATTATGGTTTTGGCCTCCACCACCCTCTCACCTAACTTGTTCCAACCATGTCTACCACGGTTTTGTCTTCCGAATGCACCATTTCTGTAAATTTGCTAATAATCTTTTAAAAATAGTAAATGCCATTATTTTTGCAAAATTATTACGAGATCTATTATACTAATAACGGTTTGATAAAATACAGTAGACTGCCTACTGGTTTTACCTGTAATAAGGTTTGATACAGATGATTATGATTATGGTTTTGGCCTCCACCACCCTCTCACCTAACTTGTTCCAACCATGTCTACCACGGTTTTGTCTTCCGAATGCACCATTTCTGTAAATTTGCTAATAATCTTTTAAAAATAGTAAATGCCATTATTTTTGCAAAATTATTACGAGATCTATTATACTAATAACGGTTTGATAAAATACAGTAGACTGCCTACTGGTTTTACCTGTAATAAGGTTTGATACAGATGATTATGATTATGGTTTTGGCCTCCACCACCCTCTCACCTAACTTGTTCCAACCATGTCTACCACGGTTTTGTCTTCCGAATGCACCATTTCTGTAAATTTGCTAATAATCTTTTAAAAATAGTAAATGCCATTATTTTTGCAAAATTATTACGAGATCTATTATACTAATAACGGTTTGATAAAATACAGTAGACTGCCTACTGGTTTTACCTGTAATAAGGTTTGATACAGATGATTATGATTATGGTTTTGGCCTCCACCACCCTCTCACCTAACTTGTTCCAACCATGTCTACCACGGTTTTGTCTTCCGAATGCACCATTTCTGTAAATTTGCTAATAATCTTTTAAAAATAGTAAATGCCATTATTTTTGCAAAATTCCTGAATATTGTCAAAATGACGGAAACCCATATGTCAAAAACACATGGAGATATACCAATCCTGGAAGACATTCTTCCATCCCCACTTGAAACTGTTGAGCAGGTGGAAAGTCTGTCACATGAGCTAAAAGTTAACAGTGAATATAAAAAGAGTATGGTAAGTGTTGCTTAATTCTTTTAGCCTGAGTATGGTAAGTGTTGCTGAATTTTTTTAGCCTTGTACATATGTCTTTTGATTAGTTTTTTTGCAGATGAAGGAAGGTGGGGTGGCACATAATTGATTGTTCAGTGTTATGTTTAAGGTACAAATAAAA
>NC_091185.1:35834149-35836649 GCF_040958095.1 Procambarus clarkii | reverse complement strand
ACTAGTAAACACGCACACACACACACACACACACACACACACACACACACACACACACACACACACACACACACTAGTAAGGAGGCATTTAGGGAGCTTTACACTGCCTACGTGAGGCCAGTCTTAGAGTAGGCCGCCTCATCATGGAGTCCCCATATGAAGAAGCATATAATGAAACTGGAAAAGGTTCAGAGGTTTGCAACGAGACTCGTCCCAGAGCTACGAGGGATGGGGTATGAGGAGCGCCTGAGGGAACTGTGCCTTACGACACTAGAAAGAAGAAGGGAGAGGGGGGACATGATAGGAACGTATAAAATACTCAGAGGGATTGACAGAGTGGACATAGACGAAATGTTCACACGGAATAGTAACAGAACGAGGGGACATGGATGGAAGCTTAAAACTCAGGTGAGTCACAGAGATGTTAGGAAGTTTTCTTTTAGCGTGAGAGTAGTGGGAAAATGGAATGCACTTTAGGAACAGGCTGTGGAAGCAAATACTCTTCATAATTTTAAAACCAGGTATGATAGGAAAATGGGACAGGAGTCATTGCTGTAAACAACCGATGCTCGAAAGGCTAGATCCAAGAGTCAATGCTCGATCCTGCAGACACAACTAGGTGAGTACAACTAGGTGAGTACACACACACACACACACACAGGTTGTAAGCAGGTTTGTCCCAGCCCGACAGGAAAAAACAGAGAAGCAGAGGAAGAATCCGTGGTTTAATAGAGAAAGTATGAAAGCAAAGGAGCTGAACAAAAGGGCATGGAGGAACTTCCGAAATAACAGAACACCAGAAAGTAGAGAGAGATACCAGAGAACCAGAAACGAGTATGTTAGTGTGAGAAGAGCAGCTGAGAAAAGGTATGAAAATGATATAGCTAATAAAGCCAAGACCGAACCAAAGCTACTACACAGTCACATCAGGAGGAAGACAACAGTGAAGGAACAAGTGATGAAACTTAGGGTGGGCGAGGACAGGTACACAGAGAATGACAAAGAGGTGTGTGAAGAACTCAACAAAAAGGTTCAAGGAGGTCTTAACAATACAACAGGCGCTAGGAGAGGAGGCAGCAAACCAGGTGACCTTGGACAGGTTCGAAATTACAAGAGATGAGGTCAAGAAGCACCTATTGGAGCTGGATGTGAGAAAAGCTGTTGGGCCGGACGGAATCTCACCATGGGTATTGAAAGAGTGTACAGGAGCACTTTGCTTGCCACTCTCCATAGTGTATAGTAGGTCACTGGAAACTGGACCCCTACCAGAAATATGGAAGACTGCTAATGTAGTACCAATATACAAAAAGGGTGACAGACATGAGGCACTGAACTACAGGCCAGTGTCCTTAACTTGTATACCATGCAAGGTGATGGAGAAGATTGTGAGAAAAAACCTAGTAACACATCTGGAGAGAAGACACTTCGTGACAACCCATCAACATGGATTCAGGGAGGGTAAATCTTGCCTTACAGGCATGATAGAATTCTACGATCAGGTGGCAAAGATTAAGCAAGAAAGAGAAGGATGGGCGGACTGCATTCTTTTGGACTGTCGGAAAGCCTTTGACACAGTACCCCATAAAAGGTTGATGCATAAGCTGGAGAAACAGGCAGGAGTAACTGGTAGGGCGCTCCAGTGGATAAGGGAGTACCTAAGGAATAGGAAGCAGAGAGTTACAGTGAGGGGTGAGACCTCAGAATAGCGTGAAGTCACCAGTTGAGTCCCACAGGGCTCTGTGCTTGGACCTATCCTGTTTCTGATACACTTAAATGATCTCCCAGAGGGTATAGACTCATTCCTCTCAATGTTTGCTGACGACGCCAAAATTATGAGAAGGATTAAGACAGAGGAGGACAGCTTGAGGCTTCAAGAAGACCAGGGCAAGCTGCAGGAATGGTCGATCGAATGCCTGTTAGAGTTTAACCAAAGCAAATGTAATGTAATGAAGATAGGGGTAGGAACCAGGAGACCAGATACAAGGTATCATTCCTTGTATCATTCCAAATACTTCAAGAGTCAGAGAGAGAGAAAGACCTGGGGATTGATATCACGCCAAACCTGTCCCCTGAAGCTCATATCAAGAGGATAACATCAGCAGCATATGCCAGGTTAGCTAACATAAGAACGGCCTTTAGAAACATGTGTAAGAAATCTTTCAGAACATTATACACCACATATGTCAGACCAATCCTGGAGTATGCAGCTCCAGCATGGAGTCCATATCTAGTCAAGGATAAGACTAAACTGGAAAAGGTTCAAAGGTTTTCCACCAGAGTAGTACCCGAGCTGAGAGGTATGAGCTACGAGGAGAGACTGCGGAATTAAACCTCACTTCGTTGGAAGACAGAAGAGTTAGGGGGGGACATGATCACCACATTCAAGTTTCTCAAGGGAATCGACAGGGTTGATAAAGACAGGCTATTTAACACAAGGGGCACACGCACTATGGGACACAGGTGGAAACTGAGTACCCAAATGAGCCACCGAGATATTAGC
>NC_091185.1:35791649-35831649 GCF_040958095.1 Procambarus clarkii | reverse complement strand
AGTACAACAAGGACAGAGACCGAATGATAAAGGTGGTTTTCATGAGCGAAATCGCGAAAGAGGAACTGCTAGCAAGGAAGTGTTGTCTAAAAGGTGTAGAGAAGTTCAAGAAAATATTCCTGCAGAGGGATATGACAAGGGAAGAGAGAATACGGACAGCAGACGCGAGGAAGGAGCGCAGGGAGAGAGAAGGAAATCAGAGTACCACAACCCAGAACCCTACAATACCAGAGGGAAGTGGAGAACCCTCCTCAAACAGTGCAACAGCCACAGGGATTGGGGCACCACCCCCACATTCTACCCAACAGACACCCAACCTGCCCCATCCCCTGTCAGCCCCCCACTAAGTACCCACCTAGGGCACCCTCCCCCCACCCACCCCCCTCCCCCCACTCACCCCCCTTCTCCCCCTCACCCCTCTCCCCAGGACCTCCCTTCCCCCCCATCCCCCATGCCCTCCCTTCTCCCACATGCCTTCCCGTCTCTCCCACCCCCATGCCCTCCCTTCTCCCCCTCCCCCCTAAGCCCCCCACTCTCCCCCACCCCACCTAAGTCTTCCCCTCTCCCCCACTCCCCTAAACCCTCCCCTCTTCCTCACCCACCTCAGCCCTCACTTTTCCCCCACGCCCCCCAAGCCCTCCACCCTTTTCTCTCCCCCCAAGCCCCCCCATCTCCCCTATCCCCCACAGCCTCTCCTCCCCCCATGCTTCCCCAACCCTCCCTCTCTTACCCACCCCCTGTACCCTCCCCCTCTTATCCACCCCCTGTACCCTCCCCCTCTTATCCACCCCCTGTACCCTCCCCCTCTTATCCACCCCCTGTACCCTCCCCCTCTCCCCCACCACCCCAAGCCCTCCCTCCTCCACCAATCCCCCCGTGCCAGGTCCCCCCAGCTCCCACTCACCCCAGATCCCAAAGGTCTCCCCCAGAAAAGAAGCAGAAGAGAGTCAGTTTCAGGGTGATGTACTCGAACATAGATGGGATCACAAGCAAGACAAGTGAACTAAGGGAAAGGGCACAAGAAGTTAACCCAGATGTAATCGGACTCACTGAAACAAAACTCTCTGGAATCATAACGAATGCCATGTTTCCCCAGGAGTATACAGTAATAAGGAAAGAGAGGGAAGGTAGAGGAGGAGGCGGAGTGGCCCTACTCATGAGAAGGGAATGGAGTTTTAAGGAGATGGCCATCCCGGGCTGTGAGGAGTTCAGAGACTACATAGCAGGCACCATAACAATGGGAGGACCAAGAAAAGTAGTAGCAGTAATATACAACCCTCCACCAAATGACAGGAGACCCAGTCAAGAGTATGAAAACAACAACAAGGCAGTTAACACTATAATTGAGAGGGCAGCCTCTGCTGCCTGTAGAAATAGATCCCACCTGCTCATCATGGGCGACTTCAATCACGGAAAGATTGACTGGGAGAACAAGGAACCGCATGGAGGCGAGGATACGTGGAGAGCCAAACTATTGGAGGTAGTGACAAGCAACTTTTTAACCCAGCATGTCGGAGAACCCACAAGGATGAGAGGAAATGACGAACCAGCAAGACTCGACCTAGTCTTCACTCTGAACGACTCCGACATAAGAGAAATCGGTTTTGAGGACCCAGTAGGAATGAGCGACCACAGTGTACTGGTGTTTGAGTACTTGATTGAAGAAGGGTTATTGAACTCGAGGAGGGATACCGAAACCAAAAGGTTAGCATACCGAAAGGGAAACTATGAGGGGATAAGAAAATTCCTAACAGATATAGCATGGGAAACAGAGCTCAGGGGAAAGACGGCCCAAGATATGATGGATTACATCACGCAGAAGTGCAAGGACGCAGCAAACAAGTTTGTCCCAGTCCAAAAGGAAAACAGAGAAATGAAGATGAGAAACCCATGGTTTAATCAAAGATGTAGGCTAGCTAAGCAGCAAAGTAAAAGGGCATGGAGAAACTATAGGAATAACAGGACACTGGAGAGCAGAGAAAGATACCAGAATGCCAGGAATGAATATGTCAGGATGAGAAGAGAGGCAGAAAGACAATACGAAAATGACATCGCAAGCAAGGCAAAGACTCAGCCTAAATTGTTGCATAGCCACATTAGGAGAAAAACAACAGTAAAGGAACAGGTTATGAGATTAAGGATAGGGGCGGAAGGATTCACTACAAATGACAAGGAAGTGTGTGAGGAATTGAATAAGAAATTCCAGGAGGTCTTCACCTTAGAACAAGGAGAAATTCCAGAGGTAAGTGAGGGAATAGCTAACCAGGAACCACTGGAAGAGTTTGAGATTACCAGTGGGGAAGTAAGGAAGTGTTTACTAGAGTTGGACGTGACGAAGGCTATAGGCCCAGATGGAATCTCCCCTTGGGTTCTAAAGGAAGGAGCAAGAGAACTGAGCCTACCACTCTCCATAGTGTATAACAAATCACTGGCAACAGGGGAACTGCCAGATATTTGGAAAGCAGCTAACGTAGTCCCGATATACAAGAAAGGGGATAGACAGGAGCCACTGAACTACAGGCCAGTGTCCCTAACCTGCATACCATGCAAGCTGATGGAGAAGACTGTGCGAAAAAAACTAGTGGAGCATCTGGAGCGAAGGAACTTTGTAACACAGCATCAACATGGGTTCAGGGATGGCAGGTCCTGCCTCACAGGGTTACTTGAATTCTACGACCAGGCAACAAAAATAAGGCAAGAAAGAGAAGGGTGGGCAGACTGCATATTTTTGGATTGTCAGAAAGCCTTTGATACAGTACCACACAAGAGGCTAGTGCGAAAGTTGGAGATGCAGGCTGGAGTGAGAGGGAAGGTACTCCGGTGGATAGAGGAATACCTAAGCAACAGGAGACAACGAGTCTGTGTGAGGGGTGAGGCCTCAGATTGGCGAGACGTCACAAGTGGAGTCCCGCAGGGGTCAGTCCTTGGACCTATACTGTTTCTGGTATATGTAAATGATCTCCCAGAGGGTATAGATTCGTTCCTCTCAATGTTTGCCGACGATGCAAAAATTATGAGGAGGATTGAAACAGAGGATGATAGTAGAAGGCTACAAGATGACCTGGATAGACTGAGTGAATGGTCCAACAAATGGCTGTTGAAGTTCAACCCGAGTAAATGCAAAGTAATGAAACTAGGCAGTGGAAACAGGAGGCCAGGCACAGGATACAGAATAGGAGATGAAGTACTTAATGAAACAGACAGAGAGAAAGATCTAGGAGTTGATATCACACCAAACCTGTCTCCTGAAGCCCACATAAAGAGAATAACGTCTGCGGCATATGCGAGGCTGGCTAACATCAGAACGGCGTTCAGGAACCTGTGTAAGGAATCATTCAGAATCTTGTACACCACATATGTAAGACCAATCCTGGAGTATGCGGCCCCAGCATGGAGCCCGTACCTTGTCAAGCACAAGACGAAGCTGGAAAAAGTCCAAAGGTATGCTACTAGACTAGTCCCAGAACTAAGAGGCATGAGTTATGAGGAAAGGCTGCGGGAAATGCACCTCACGACACTGGAAGACAGAAGAGTAAGGGGGGACATGATCACAACCTACAAAATCCTCAGGGGAATCGACCGGGTAAACAAGGATGAACTATTCAACACTGGTGGGACGCGAACAAGGGGACACAGGTGGAAGCTGAGTACCCAAATGAGCCACAGAGACGTTAGAAAGAACTTTTTCAGTGTCAGAGTAGTTAGTAAGTGGAATGCATTAGGAAGTGATGTGGTGGAGGCTGACTCCATACACAGTTTCAAATGTAGATATGATAGAGCCCAATAGGCTCAGGAATCTGTACACCAGTTGATTGACGGTTGAGAGGCGGGACCAAAGAGCCAGAGCTCAACCCCCGCAAGCACAATTAGGTGAGTACACACATACACACACACACACACACACACACACACACACACACACACACACACACTTAATCTAACTCCTGAGGCACATGTAAATAGGATATCGACAGCAGCTTACTCTACACTGGCAAAGGTCAAAACATCATTCAGAAACCTAAGTAAAGAAACCTTTAGGGCGCTTTACACTTCCTACGTTAGACCAGTCTTTAGAATATGCCGCCCCTCTTTGGAGTCCCCCCCCCCCCACGTGAAGAAACACATGAGGAAAGTGGAAAAGATTCGGAAGTTTGTGACGAGGCTTGTCCCAGAGTTACGAGGGATGATCTATGAAGAGCACTTCGAAGGAACTGAACCTTACGACACTAGAAAAAAAAGAAGGAAAAGGGGGGGAGGGAGTGATATGATAGGAACATATAAAATACTCAGGAGGGGGAGGGGGGGATTGACAGAGTGGAAATAGGAAATAGTCGAAATGTTCACAGAGAATAGTAACAGAACGAGGGGACATTGGTGGAAGCTGTAAACTCAGATGAGTCACATGAGATGCTTGGAAGTTTTCTTTTAGCGTGAGAGAAGTGGAAAAATGGAATGAACTTAAGGAGCAGGTTGTGGAAGCAAACTCTATTCATAATTGTAAAACTATATATGATAGGGAAATAGGACAGGAGCCATTGCTATAAACAACTAATGGTTAGAGAGGCGGGATTCAAGAGTCAATGCATCGATCCTTCAGGGTCAAACAGGTGAGTACAATTAGGTGAGTACACACACTCACAGAAATGAGAACCTTAGTGAGAAGAGAAGCAGAGAGACAGTATGAACACGACATTGCAAATAAAGTCAAGGCCTAACCAAAACTGCTGTATAGACACATCAGGGGGAAAACAACAGTCAAAGAACAAGTGATGGAACTGACAATGGAAGAGGATGGGTACACAGAGAATGACAAAGCGGTGTGTGTGAATAAGTCATCAAGAGATTCGAGAAGTCCCTGAACTAAAGGGTGGCGATAAACCATGCAGCTCCAGAGTCCACATCTAGTCAAGCACAAACGAAGTTAGAAAAAGTTCAGAGCCATGCCACAAGGCTAGTCCCTGCGCTGAGAGATATGAGCTACGAGGAAAGAATACCGAAACCAAACTTCTAAGATATTGAAATGACCAGAGATGAGGTCAGGAGGTATCTGGTATATCTGGGAGTAACAAAGGCTGTTGTACGTGACAGAATCGTGTCATGGATGCTAACAGAGACTACTGAAGCATTTTGCATGCCACGCTTCATGGTGTCTAGCAAGTCACCTGAAAGAGGAGGCCTACCAGAACGTTGGAAGATAGCTAATGTAGTTCTAATATACAGAAAATGATGATAGGCAATAGGCGCTAAGCTACAAGATGGTGTCCCAAACTTGTATACAATGCAAGATGACCAAGAGGTTTGTGAGAAAAAAGCTTTTAGCACATCTGGAGAGAAGGGACCTTATAACACACCATCATCATGAGTTCAAGGATGGCAAGTCGTGCCTCACAGGTTTAATAGAATTCAATGACCAAGCAACGAGCATTAGGCTAGAAAGAGAAGGATGGGCAGAGAGCATTTGCTTGGATTATCAGAATGTTTTTGCTAACGTACCCTTTAAAAGGATGTTGCATAAGTGGGCGAAACAAGCTGAAGTAACCGGTAGGGTTCTCCAGTGGATAAGGGAGTACCAAAACAACAGGAAGCAGAGAGTTACTACGAGTGGAGAGTCCCCAGAATGTCGTGATGTCACCAGTGGATTCCCACAGACTTTCGTACACGGACCAATCCTGTCTCTGGAATACGTAAATGATCTTCCAGAGGAAATAGGCTCATTCCACTCAATGTTTGCTTATGATGATGAAATTATGAGAAGGATTAAAACACAGGAGGGCAGGAAAGGAATACCAGATGACTTCGACAAACTGAATGAATGAACCAACAAATGGCAACTAGAGATTAACTCAAGGAAGTGTAAAGTGAGGAAGGAAGGGGTATGGAGCAGGAGATGTGTATTTAAAGCATGAAATCCTTCTAGAATCAGAATGAGAGAAAGATCTGGGAGTTGATATCACGCAAGACTTGTCACCTGAAGCCCACATCAAAAGAATAACATCAACGGCGTATGCAAGGCTCGCGAACTTAAGAACTGCCTTCAGAAACGTGTGTAAGGAATCATTCAATATCTTGTATACCTCATATGTCAGACCAATACTGGAATATGCGGCTCTAGTGTGGAGTCTACATCTAGTCAAACACAAACGAAGTTAGAAAAAGTTAAGAGGTATATCACAAGGCTAGTTCCCGAGCTGAGAGGCATGAGCTACGAGGAGAGAATATTAGAGCCAAACTTCATGAAACTGATGACAGAGTTAGGGTAGACATGATTACCAACTATAAATTTCCCAGAGGAATTGACCGGGTAGATAAAGATAAACTGTTTAGCACGGGTGGTATGCTAACAAGGGAAAATAAGTGGAAAGTTATTGCTCAAATTAACCACAGGGACGTTAGAATGAACTTTTTCTGTGTCAGAGTAGTTAACAGATAGAATACATTGGGCAGTTAGTATTACAGGCGGATTCCATACTCAGGTTCAATAATTTAGCCCAGTAGGCTCAGGACTTTGTACACCAGTTGAATAACAGTTAAGAGGCGGGACCAAAGAGCGAAATCTCAACCACTGCAAGCACAACTAAGTGAGTACACACATACAGCTGAAGAAAATTTCATACTACAATTAATAAGGGAAGCTACAGGAGCATTACCCAGGGTTCAACAGGCAGTGCCTAGAGGCACAGAGAAAAAGCAACAGATCAGGGAAGAAATGATGAGAACACACCCCCAAGACGGAAGTCACAATATACGTCTTTTGTCAATATACTTCCATCTAGGGTGTGACTAGACGGAAGTCACACCCTAGACACAAGTCACAATATATACAAAGAGGCCAGAAATGAGTACTCTGGATCTAGGAGAGTGGCAGAGAAGCAGTACAAGAAGGACAGCATGTAGGGCTAAGCTCTAACCATACCTGCTCCAAGAACAAGATTAATGTGAACACATGCAGAGGAATGTGAACACATGCACAGGAATGTGAACACATGCACAGGAATATGAACACATGCACAGGAATGTTAACACATGCACAAGAATGTGAACACATGCACAGGAATATGAACACATGCACAGGAATGTTAACACATGCACAAGAATGTGAACACATGCACAGGAATATGAACACATGCACAGGAATATGAACACATGCACAGGAATATGAACACATGCACAGGAACGTTATCACATGCACAGGAATGGGGACTTCACATGAACACGAAGAGTCCCTCAAGGATGTACAATGACTGGCCAACCATGTCAGACAATATTATTTTTGTTCTCAGTGTCTTCGATTTGATTCGCCAAGAGTTAGTTGATGGCCGGCGCTTGCTGCAGAGTTACTTGGAGCTTGACATGACCATAACTCATGTTTCGAAAAATCTAGTTGCAGGCACAGGCGTGTTGGGCTGAATAACGCCTGCAGCATTATTTATTACCTGGAAAACTCCCGGAGAAAACCCAAAAATCTGTGTGTAAGTCTGGGTAGAGCGGAGCTTAGGGGGAGGCGGCGTCCACTCCAGCTTCAGGCGACAGTGATGCTCAATCCTCACTTCTGCCGACCCAGCATCTGCTAGGCTGGCGTCCTGTCATCTTAGGACTCCCAGCCGTGGGCAGCGATCTCCAGGCGGACACCTTATAGCTACGTTAATGTGGCGTGTGGCTGTGGTGGTGATTAGTGTCTGGGGTGTGTGTGTGGTGTTGATTAGTGTCTGGGGTGTGGTTGTAGTGGTGATTAGTGTCTGGGGAGTGGTTGTGGTGGTGATTAGTGTCTGGGGTGTGGTTGTGGTGGTCATTAGTGTCTGGGGTGTGTTTGTGGTGGTGATTAGTGTCTGAGGTGTGGTGGTGATTAGTGTCTGGGGTGTGTTTGTGGTGGTGATTAGTGTCTGGGGTGTGGTGGTGATTAGTGTCTGGGGTGTGGCTGTGGTGGTGATTAGTGTCTGGGGTGTGGTCGTGGTGGTGATTAGTGTCTGAGGTGTGGTGGTGATTAGTGTCTGGGGTGTGGTTGAGGTGGTGATTAGTGTCTGGGGTGTGGTTGAGGTGGTGATTAGTGTCTGAGGTGTGGTGGTAATTAGTGTCTGGGGTGTGGTTGAGGTGGTGATTAGTGTCTGAGGTGTGGTGGTGATTAGTGTCTGGTGTGTGATGGTGATTAGTGTCTAGGGTGTGGTTGTGGTGGTGATTAGTGTCTGGGGTGTGTTTGTGGTGGTGATTAGTGTCTGAGGTGTGTTTGTGGTGGTGATTGGTGTCTGAGGTGTGGTTGTGGTAGTGATTAGTGTCTGGGGTGTGGTGGTGATTAGTGTCTGGGGTGTGGTTGTGGTAGTGATTAGTGTCTGGGGTGTGGTTGTGGTAGTGATTAGTGTCTGGGGTGTTGTTGTGGTGGTGATTAGTGTCTGGGGTGTGGTTGGCTAATTAACTAATACGTGGCGAGTGGTTGGGTTGCAAACCAGTAGGGGTATGTTGCAAATACTTGACAGTTTGGGCAAGGCGTGGTGAGGAGATCTGGTGGGTCACGGGGCGTAGTGAGGAGATCAGGTGGGTCACGGGGCGTGGTGAGGAGATCAGTTGGGTCACGGGGTGTGGTGAGGAGATCAGGTGGGTCACGGGGCGGGGTGAGGAGATCTGGTGGGTCACGGGGTGTGGTGAGATCAGGTGGGTCACGGGGCGGGGTGAGGAGATCAGGTGGGTCACGGGGCGGGGTGAGGAGATCAGGTGGGTCACAGGGTGTGGTGAGGAGATCAGGTAGGTCACGGGGCGGGGTGAGGAGATCAGGTGAGTCACGGGGCGGGGTGAGGAGATCAGGTGGGTCACGGGGCGTGGGGAGGAGATCAGGTGGGTCACGGGGCGGGGTGAGGAGATCAGGTGGGTCTCGGGGTGGGGTGAGGAGATCAGGTGGGTCACGGGGCGGGGTGAGGAGATCAGGTGGGTCACGGGGTGTGGTGAGGAGATCAGGTGGGTCACGGGGCGGGGTGAGGAGATTAGGTGGGTCACGGGGCGGGGTGAGGAGATCAGGTGGGTCACGGGGTGTGGTGAGGAGATCAGGTGGGTCTCGGGGTGGGGTGAGGAGATCAGGTGGGTCACGGGGCGGGGTGAGGAGATCAGGTGGGTCACGGGGTGTGGTGAGGAGATCAGGTGGGTCACGGGGCGGGGTGAGGAGATCAGGTGGGTCACGGGGCGGAGTGAGGAGATCAGGTGGGTCACAGGGTGTGGTGAGGAGATCAGGTGGGTCACGGGGTGTGGTGAGGAGATCAGGTGGGTCACGGGGCGGGGTGAGGAGATCAGGTGGGTCACGGGGCGTGGTGAGGAGATCAGGTGGGTCACGGGGCGTGGTGAGGAGATCAGGTGAGTCACGGGGCGGGGTGAGGAGATCAGGTGGGAAGAGGTGGAATGTTCAAAAGGAGGAACGAGAGAAGGGAGAGAGTAAGTTTGAGACAGGGTGAAGGTGGGTGAGAGGGGTGCAGGGTGAAGGTGGGTGAGAGGGGTGCAGGGTGAAGGTGGGTGAGAGGGGTGCAGGGTGAAGAAGGCGGGTGAGAGGGGTGCAGAGTGAAGAAGGTGGGTGAGAGGGGTGCAGGGTGAAGAAGGTTGGTGAGAGGGGTGCAGGGTGAAGGTGGGTGAGAGGGGTGCAGGGTGAAGGTGGGTGAGAGGGGTGCAGGGTGAAGGTGGGTGAGAGGAGTGCAGGGTGAAGGTGGGTGAGAGGGGTGCAGGGTGAAGGTGGGTGAGAGGGGTGCAGAGTGAAAAAGGTGGGTGAGTGGGGTGCAGGGTGAAGGTGGATGAGAGGGGTGCAGGGTGAAGGTGGGTGAGAGGGGTGCAGGGTGAAGGTGGGTGAGAGGGGTGCAGGGTGAAGGTGGGTGAGAGGGGTGCAGGGTGAAGGTGGGTGAGAGGGGTGCAGGGTGAAGGTAGGTGAGAGGGGTGCAGGGTGAAGAAGGGGGGTGAGAGGGGTGCAGGGTGAAGAAGGGGGGTGAGAGGGGTGCAGGGTGAAGAAGGGGGTAAGAGTGGGTGATGGGGGAAAGAATGGGTTAGGAGGGAAGAAAAGGATCGAGAGAGGAACAGAGAGAAGGAGAAACAGAGGACAGAGCTGGAGATGGGGGAGAAAGAGGGAGATGAGGGAGGAAGGGGGAGATGGGGGAGAAAGAAGGAGATGAGGGAGGAAGGGGGAGATGGGGGAGAAAGAGGGAGATGGGGGAGGAAGGGGGAGATGGGGAGGAAGGGGGAGGAAGGGGCAGATGGGGCAGCAAACGGAGGGAGTAAGGACTAACAACCCCGGGCACCGCCGGGTAAACTTCTTTGTTATATAGAAGAGTAACCCATACGTTTAATCTAGTATCTTCCGCAGCCGGTGTATACTCAGGGTGGTGTATACTCATGGTGCTGTATACTCATGCTGGTGTATACTCATGCTGGTGTATACTCATGCTGGTGTATACTCATGCTGGTGTATACTCATGCTGGTGTATACTCATGGTGGTGTACTCACCTAGTTGTACTCACCTTGTTGTGCTTGCGGGGGTTAAGCTCTGGCTCTTTGGTCCCGCCTGCCAACTGTCAATCAACTAATGTACAGGTTCCTGAGCCTACTGGGCTATATCATATCTACACTTGAAACTGTGTATGGAGTCAGCATCCACCACATTACTTCCTAATGCATTCCATTTGTCAACCACTCTGACACTAAAAAAGTTCTTTCAAATAACTCTGTGGCTCATTTGGGCACTAAGTTTCCACTTGTGTCCCCTAGTGCGTGTGCCCCTTGTGTTAAATAACCTGTCTTTATCTACCCTGTCGATTCCCTTGAGAATCTTGAATGTGGTGATCATGTCCTCCCTAATTCTTCTGTCTTCCAACGAAGTGAGATTTAATTCTCGTAGTCTCTCCTCGTAGCTCATACCTCTCAGTCTGGTGGCAAACCTTTGAACTTTTTCCAGTTTAGTTTTATGCTTGACTAGATATGGACTCCATGCTGGAGCCGCATACTCCAGGATTGGTCTGGCATATGTGGTATATAATGTTCTGAAAGATTCCTTACACAAGTTTCTAAATGCCGTTCTTATGTTAGCCAACCTGGCATATGCCGCTGATGTTATCCTCTTGATATGAGCTTCAGGGGACAGGTCTGGCGTGATATCAACTCCCAGGTCTTTCTCTCTCTCTCTGACTCCTGAAGTATTTCGTCTCCCAAATGATACCTTGTATCTGGTCTCCTGCTTCCTACCCCTATCTTCATTACATTACATTTGCTTGGGTTCAACTCTAACAACCATTTGTTCGACCATTCCTACAGCTTGTCCAGGTCTTCTTGAAGCCTCAAGCTGTCCTCATCTGTCTTAATCCTTCTCATAATTTTGGCGTCGTCAGTAAACATTGAGAGGAATGAGTCTATACCCTCTGGGAGATCATTTACGTATATCAGAAACAGGATAAGTCTGAGTACAGAGCCCTGTGGGACTCCACTGGTGACTTCACGCCAATCTGAGGTCTCACTCCCACACTGTAACCCTCTGCTTCCTATTGCTTAGGTACTCCCCTATCTACTAGAGCGCCCTACCAGTTTCTCCTGCCTGTTTCTCCAGCTTATGCATCAGCTTTGTATGGGGTGCTCTGTCAAAGGCTTTTCGACATTCCAAAAAAAGTGCAGTCCGCCCATCCTTCTCTTTCTTGTTTAATCTTTGTCACCTGATCGTAGAATTCTATTAGGCCTGTAAGGCAAGATTTTCCCTCCCTGAACCCATGTTGATGGGTTGTCACGAAGTCTCTTCTCTCTAGATGTGTTACTAGTTTTTTTTTCACAATCTTCTCCGTCACCTTGCATGGTATACAAGTTAAGGACACTGGCCTGTAGTTCAGTGCCTCTTGTCTGTCACCCTTTTTGTATATTTGGACTACATTAGCTGTCTTCCATATTTCTGGTAGGTCTCCCGTTTCCAGTGACTTACTATATACTATGGACTGTGGCAAGCAAAGTGCTCCTGCACACTCTTTCAATACCCATGGTGTATACTCATGGTGGTGTATATTCATGGTGGTGTATACTCATGGTGGTGTATACCCATGGTGGTGTATACCCATGGTGGTGTATACTCATGGTGGTGTATACTCATGGTGGTGTATACTCATTCCGGTGTATACTCATGCTGGTATAAACTCATGGTGGTGTATATTCATGGTGGTGTATATTCATGCTGGTGTATATTCATGCTGGTGAATACTCATGGTGGTGTATACTCATAGTGGTGTATACTCATGGTGGTGTATACTAATGCTGGTGAATACTCATGGTGGTGTATACTCATAGTGGTGTATACTCACGGTGGTGTATACTCATGCTGGTGTATACTCATGCTGGTGTATACTCATGGTGATGTATACTCATGCTGGTGTATACTCATGGTGGTGTATACTTATGGTGGTGTATACTCATTCCGGTGTATACTCATGGTGGTGTATACTCATGCTGGTGTAAACTCATGGTGGTGTATATTCATGCTGGTGTATATTCATGCTGGTGAATACTCATGCTGGCCTACATTCATGCTTGTGTGTATTCATCTTTGAATAACCCTTGATGAATAACCTATACCTAAAATAGGTTCATCTTCATCTAACCCTTGTGTAGTCGACATCCCATGAAGTCACCGAAGACATCACACCACAGAGTGAACGCGACGCCAACTCTCTATCTCTCTCTCCCACTTAACACACTTTCAACCATACTATATTTTGCTCAGCAAGGTCTTCAGTTACGGCCCGTGGGTGATCCTTAAGACCATACAGCACGGGTTGTTCCCCCGTCTGACTGTTGTAACCTCAACATGATCAACACCCCGACGGTGTAGTTCCTAAGACGCTCAAACTATCATGCAATGTTGTGATCAGAACCTTTTACCAGAATTAGAACGTTGAAGCCTTTTGCAGCTGATTACTGAAATAAATGCTGGAATCCTTTGATGACTTCCCATTTAGTGTTTGTGTAATAGATATTATATATTGGAGTTGAAGTCCTTGAAGGAGATTTTAAGCGATCCGCTCTCCTCCTCGTCAACACTCTCAGTGATCACTATAGATAAGGTAAGGTAATTATCAAAAGAAGGCACCAAACCGGGAAGGCTATGTAGCAGCATCAAACTGCGAAATAATCAGAGCGCGCTAAAAATCACCAAGAATGCCAATACGAGAACAAAAACGCATAAGGCGAACAATATCAAAAGTATCCGATTCACCTAGAATTCTATCGAGGGACAAGTGACCGCGAGGGACGGTCGGAAAGTAAGACACACACTCGTCCTAGAAGGCAGGACATTCAACAAGGATATGCACAACTGTAAGAGGGACAACGCAATTCGGACAATAAGGAGCAGGGCGGCGCTCCATTAAGTGACCATGGGATAAGCGAGTATGGGCAACCCGCAGCCGTGCTAAGCAGTTTCCCATCGCCAGTTACGGTGGTAGGAGGAAGGCCACGGGGACACACTACGTTTGAGAGTACGCAATTTGTTACTAACCACAGAGGACCAACAATCCTGCCAACGGGAAAGGATGGAGGAATAAAATACCTTTACGGGAGATGGGACAAGAACGGATAGCTTCCTTAGCAGCATCCGCACGCTCATTGAAAGAAACACGAATATGGCTGGGAACCCAGCAAAACTCTACTGATTTAAATTTACTAGAAATAAGAAACAGCCAATGTTGAATCTCGATGACCACTGGATGGACAGGATTAAAGGACCCTAGAGTCATGAGGGCACTACGAGAGTCAACTACAACCACAAAGCAGGAATGATAAGGAGAAAGCAAGAGACGGAGAGCATAGAGAATAGCATAAAGTTCTGCTGTAAAGACGCTAGCCTCCGAAGGGAGGCGACACATATAAGTACGGTCAGGAAAAACAACAGAGTAACCCACACCGTCCGCAGACTTAAACCCATCGGTGAAGAAGGAGATAGAGTGGGAGTGCGATGTAAAGTGCTCAAGGAAGAGGCTTTTCAGAATTGTTGGAGGGGTAAAGGCTTTAGTAATACAAGTCAAAGCCGTACAAAACTTTGGAAGGGGGACTCTCCACGGAGGCAAGGAAGAAACAATATGAGGAGAAACATTAGAAATATGAACAGAAAGAGAATCCTGTAAGCGAGATAACTGGACATTAAGAGGGAGACGATGAAGAGGAACAGGAGCTACAGGAGGAGGACAAGTCAAAGCACGACAAAGACGAGAGGAAGGATGTTGAAAGGACCGCGCATGATAGCGAAGACAGTAGCGATCACGGCGGTCCTGGAGAGAGAGAAAGCCAGTGTCAACATACAAACTAAGGGCGGGAGTCAACCCGTTCTCGCACTTTCTTACAGTCAATATTGACTTATTAAATAAGTGCATATGTGACATACTAATTTATTGTGAATATTTTAGTTTACCTTGAAAAGCTTCATAGAAAACACCGACCTTACCTAACCTTCTTAGTATGTTAAGATAAGCATCTTATTGCTTCGTAATTACAATTATTACTTTACCTATACCTATAATAGGTTAAGTAATAATTGTAATTACGAAGCAATAAGATGCTTATCTTAATATACTAAGAAGGTTAGGTAAGGTCGGTGTTTTCTATGAAGCTTTTCAAGGTAAACTAAAATATTCACAATAAATTAGTATGTCACAAATGCACGTATTTAATAAGTCAATATTGACTATACGAAAGTGCGAGAACGGGTTGCGGGAGTCGAACGAAAGGCACCAGAGCTGAGACGCAACCCAGTATGGTGGATCGCTATGGGTGATGACCATTGTGATGATGAGAGAGATGAGGGGACATTGTGATGATGAGAGAGTGAGGGAACATTGTGGTGATGAGAGCGATGAGGGAACGTTGTGGTGATGAGAGAGATGAGAGGACATTGTGGTGATGAGAGCGATGAGATCAGAGATGAGAAGATGAGAGAGATGAGGGAACATTGTACTTGGTAACTCAGAAATGGTTTTGTGCTGTTAATAATTATGTCAAATGCTTTTTTGTACTTTAATTCCATTTTTTTAATAATTGATAAAAATATATCTGATGATAATACTTAATAATTATGATTAAAATTTTAATTAACAGAGAAGTTCAGTGACTTCCGGGCTGTGTTTCTCCATATAATTCACCACACTGTAACCCAAACCAGTTCATATGGTTTCGTACCAGCAGAACAATAAAATTAAACATCAGAATACAGCCGGACAATGTCTATGTTGTATCTACTAATACTAAGGGTTCAGAGTTTCACCATCTGCAATCATCTTCAGACCAATCACATCTATAATACTTAATTAGTCTGCCTCTGTGGCAACTTTGGAAAATTTTGTTGATGACTCAGTTCCAAGTGACTTTAGAAAAGGCAGAGAACACAAACAGGCTGAAGAGATAAATGTATATGATTATTTTCTTTATCTGTCGTGAGGCACATCCACCAGGAAATAGATCAACACAGATAATTAGAATTTATTTTGTTTCTTCAATTGGAGAATGCTAGGATTCAATCATCTTTTTAGTATTATGTCATTATCAAAGACTAGGCAGTGATCTCAATGTATTGCTAAACCTAAACCAATGACAGAACGTCATCCAAGTGGTAAGCACCTTGTGGCACGAATATAGAATGAATTATTGCATAGGTTTAGTCGAACGAACCATGAAGGTTTTATTACCAATCTGTCAAGATCATCGCATTTTCCGATGATTATAGACGAAGCATGAAACCCTTGTTACATGTGGTACTTCAGGTTATGGTGGTGCTTGAGGCCACCAGACAGGGCACCAACAGGAACATTGGACGGCCACATATGGCCTAGTATCACGCACCAACTGGTGCCGGAACCAGAGAGATTGGTATAGAATGAGTAACTTCCAGCATAATGAAAACAATTTATGGCATGCTGACAGGAGATGCTAACACGAAGACGGAGAAACATACGTTGAAAGTTATTTACATCCTGAGTGCACATATCAGTAACATTGTATCAATGATTGTTGACAATATTTTACTGTAGTGACAATATTTTACCGTGTTACCCTGTGTCAGAGCAGTACAGTAAAGTACCCGGGTTTGGGCAACAGCGTAGAATTGATGCAAATGAACAGTTGAGAGACACGAAATGATTAGTACAAATGGAAACAAGATTTTTCGTTAACACATTTTGAATCAATTTTACTTAAGAAGAAAACCGTTATATTGATTGGAAACTAGACAGTTTAATTCAAATGTTTCAGGCCGATTGAGAGCTGTTTAACCTGTACATATATTTACAATTTATTATTTGCAAATCAAGGAACTTACAGTTCAATCTTATAAATAAATTACCAGATTGGTCGTTTGCAACGAATTCATGAAAGGTCCAATTCAAGAATAGCAAAGACTAGATGTTTATGCAATATTTACCAAACTTCGTTAGCTTCAATTGTCATCAGAGCTAATGAAAAGACGTAATTAAATCAAATCTTTTAGCATTAGAGATAGTAGTTATATAAGCCATACTATTCTCACTCAGTAGGTGTTCTCCCTATCAGATCCTCTACTTATTTTTTCCATACCAAAACTAGAAATATATGAATTTTCCGTTACGTAAGTCAGCAAGATACTAGAGATTTAAACCAGACCTATAATAGAGACTTTCTAAAGTTTTAAGAAAATTTGACGGTAATAAAGTTGGTTTAAAAAAATAGGGTCACTGCATCTTCCAGGACTATCAAGGGCCATAGATGTGGCACCCTTTGGTAAAATAGAGCACAAACCACAAAAAAAGCACATTTCTAGAGGAAATCTTCTCAAATTCCAGGCCGATTAGGGCAATCTATCGATGTTTCTTCACACCGACCACATCAAAATACCTGGTGCAGTAACCGGGTACCAAAAGGTAACTCGGCTGGCGAGTTGTTACCAACTCTTTCGTAACTGGGTTCTTTTAAGCTACGATCCAACTCAAGTTCAGAGATCCCTAAACTTAGTGGGTATGTAGTGTAATGTTTAAGGTGTGAAATAAAATTACACTTACAAATATCACTTATCTACAATTATCATTATATACAAGCTTCTAAGAAGGTCATTACTAGCGCATCACTAGCCCTCACACTAGCTGCAGTTATGGTGACGTCTTAAAGCTCCCCCACTAGCTCACTCGCTAGCACACTCCATCAGTGAAGCCAGCAGTACTCCACTTGCCCTCTGGCTGGCACACTCCATCAGTGAAGCCAGCAGTACTCCACTTGCCCTCTGGCTGGCACACTCCATCAGTGAAGCCAGCAGTACTCCACTTGCCCTCTGGCTGGCACACTCCATCAGTGAAGCCAGCAGTACTCCACTTGCCCTCTGGCTGGCACACTCCATCAGTGAAGCCAGCAGTGCTCCACTTGCCCTCTGGCTGGCACACTCCATCAGTGAAGCTAGCAGTACTCCACTTGCCCTCTGGCTGGCACACTCCATCAGTGAAGCCAGCAGTGCTCCACTTGCCCTCTGGCTGGCACACTCCATCAGTGAAGCTAGCAGTTCTCCACTTGCCCTCTGGCTGGCACACTCCATCAGTGAAGCCAGCAGTGCTCCACTTGCCCTCTGGCTGGCACACTCCATCAGTGAAGCTAGCAGTTCTCCACTTGCCCTCTGGCTGGCACACTCCATCAGTGAAGTCAGCAGTGCTCCACTTGCCCTCTGGCTGGCACACTCCATCAGTGAAGCCAGCAGTGCTCCACTTGCCCTCTGGCTGGCACACTCCATCAGTGAAGTCAGCAGTGCTCCACTTGCCCTCTGGCTGGCACACTCCATCAGTGAAGTCAGCAGTGCTCCACTTGCCCTCTGGCTGGCACACTCCATCAGTGAAGCCAGCAGTGCTTCACTAGCCCTCTGGCTGGCACACTCCATCAGTGAAGCCAGCAGTGCTTCACTAGCCCTCTGGCTGGCACACTCCATCAGTGAAGCCAGCAGTGCTTCACTAGCCCTCTGGCTGGCACACTCCATCAGTGAAGCCAGCAGTGCTTCACTAGCCCTCTAGCTGGCACACTCCATCAGTGAAGCCAGCAGTGCTCCACTTGCCCTCTGGCTGGCACGCTCCATCAGTGAAGCCAGCAATGCTCGACTAGCCCTCTGGCTGGCACACTCCATCAGTGAAGTCAGCAGTGCTCCACTTGCCTTCTGGCTGGCACACTCCATCAGTGAAGCCAGCAGTTCTTCACTAGCCCTCTGGCTGGCACACTCCATCAGTGAAGCCAGCAGTGCTTCACTAGCCCTCTAGCTGGCACGCTCCATCAGTGAAGCCAGCAGTGCTCCACTAGCCCTCTAGCTGGCACGCTCCATCAGTGAAGCCAGCAGTGCTCCACTAGCCCTCTGGCTGGCACACTCCATCAGTGAAGTCAGCAGTGCTCCACTAGCCCTCTAGCTAGTACGTCTCAAGGTCAACCAGTGTACTTCTTCACTCTGCTGCCAGACATCAGCTGCCAGACATCAGTAGCTCATCACCTCCCAGAACAGCAAACTAGAAAATGGGAAACTGATATTAATGGGAGGGTCAACTGTTTAACTCGGAACCTAGATCATAGATGGCGCCGAGGTCCGTCACACGAGTCATGTTTAGGGGGAAAAGAAACCCCCGAAAGACCTAAATGGTTTGAGCCCCAGACAGAAGGAATGCGTCCCATGTGCCAACTATCAGACAAGCAGCGTTCTTTCAGAGCTTCACAAGGTCGTGTTATTAACGGTAAGGAGAAGAACAAGGTTGATAGCACGAAATAATCAAGGGGGCAGAGAGAAAGAGTGAGCAAGGAGGCAACAAAGGGGATCAGTCTTAATCAAAGTGCCACAGTGATTAGTTGTTTGACCTAGACGGCTTCTGCTGCAGGTCTACCATATACAATTCGAAGTATTATCCTACTTGATAATGCTTCCTATCAATGCAATATTTAAGAAACAGCCCGTCCTCCTGTTTAGGTAGTACTTATAACAACGATGAGGATCATTGTACATATATTAACGTAAAAGAAGAATACAAATTGGAAATCAGTACTATTGCTTTTGTCAAACCGGAAACGTTTAGCTACTGATGTTGCAATGAAAATTTAACCGAATCTAACTTAACCTTCCTAGGCCTACTACCAGCTCTCTGATGCTTAATATAGTACATATATGCGCTATACTAGGCCTATCAATATTTAAGTTTGGTTTGTAGCTATTTGTTTCAGACTCTATAAAGTGAATAGTACAAAATTCTACTTTCTAACTGCCAATTACTTCTATGCATTTACGATAGTGCACACAGTTACCATATGTACTGTCTAAACAATAAGATGGGTTGTAAGAATATGACTCAGAAGAAAGGACTACAAAATGGCTGAGAAGAACCGGGACCAATTAAAACTTGTCAATAAATTCGCAATAATTACAATCAGTGAAATTGGCGACGGGCGGGCGGGGCGTTGAGCAAAATATAAACATTGAGAAGAAAACATCTGTGACGGTCTTTAAATAAATATTATTATAAATGAAATATTACTTCTAAGCAGCCATCTGCTCACTTAGTAATATTATATTAGTATGAGGCATACGAAGAGTTAGCAAATATTCTGGAAACCTTCTGGAATATTATAAGGAAGAGCTAACTCGCATGGGCCAGCAAGGCAACTGAAACTTCCTAATTTTAATACGTTCTTAAGTTTTATTTCTTATGGTATTTGAGGATTAAAATATATCTTCGTTTTATATTCAACTCATCTATCAGGAACTTGTATTACACACACACACACACACACACACACACACACACACACACACACACACACACACACACTGTGGCAACCATGGAAGGTTGCTTGAAGGTTACGCAACCACGTACAGACCAGATCAACCTTGGAACATTTAATCATTTGATACAGAACCAGAGGGTGTGTGTTCCTCAGACCAGGATCCCCTGATTTAGAGAAACATCAAGTCCAGATTATAATGAAAGGATGTCTCCTATATTCTGTTTGTACTTAATCCTTATTAATTTAATAATTAATCCTTAATTATATAATAATTATATAATTATATAATAATAATAAATAACCCTTAATAAATAATGTTTGTACTTAAGAATGAAGTCTAATATTACAGGGTTGATGCTACAGACGTTATGTCCTTGTTAGTTAATGAAGTCTAATATCTATTTATTTATCAACAACAGATGATATTCGAAGCCCAATGAATAATGCTTGGTCTTCAAGCTATTGTTGATAAATGTATTTTAAGCATTAAAGGTATTAAAGAATTGTGGGATGAGTATTTTTTGGAAGTAACTATAATTGATGATTATGGACAGTTGAAAAAATAATTGTTCATGTCTTAAGGGAACCCCTTGCATACATATTATTCGATATATATGTGTTATTCTCAAATATATATTTATTAATCACAAAAATCAGTCATACTTCTAAACACACACAAAAAAATTGATAATATTGAAAAAGGCATAAAATATATCAAGACAACATGAACTAATTTGAGGACCAAGACATTATTACTTTTCAAACCAATTTAGATAATGAATTTCTTTTCTCTAATCTGAAACCGGTGCTTGTTTTTTTGTAAACAAATACTTAATTCGGGGTTCAACTTTAAATAAACAGACGGATTTAATTTTCAACTGAAAGGAGACGAGTTCTGTCTTTACTCTTCTTACAGGTTATATGAAAAAAAATTCTCACACGTGTAAGAAGTTGATAACTACAGCAATATAATTCTTGCTTTCCTGTGAATGACAGGGTGGAACGATAAGGAAAAAACGCCATGCCATTACGATTATATAACCCTTGGAAGGGGTCAGGGACGAGGGGAAAGGAATGGGACCCAACCACTTGGACGGTTGGGGATTGAATGTCGACCTGCATAAAGAGAGACCGTCGCTCTACCGTTCAGTCTAGGTGGTTGCTGTCAATGACATGATAATCATCATTCACAGAAATCCAGAACTTATCCAGGGAAAGGTTGGGATATCTCATCATGCGTGAACCATCACACTGCAGCTCACAAAGTTTGTTCTCTTCTCTTATATGCAAGTTCTCGTGATGAACGAAGCATTCGCAGAACTGATCCCTCACCCGAGCACGCACTTGAGAGTGAGGGAAAATATATAACATTAACAATAACACTAAAAGAAGCCCAACAATATATTATAAAACCGCAAAAACGTGATAAATGGACATAAAAAAACGCAAAAACAAGAGAGAAAAATGGACATTCATTATAAAAACTAATTTAATGTATATATATATTAAAATTGAGAATTGTAATGAAACACAAGAATTACTAAAAAAAAAAAATACACTTGCACATGATAAACATGATGCAATGTATCACTATATCTCGTGGAACCCCCTTATATAATGACCACTTGTGGAACCCCCCTTATAATACGACCTCTCGCAGAACCCCTTTATATAAGAACCACTTACGGAACCCCCTTTTAATACGACTTCTCGCTGATCCCCCTTATATAACGAACTCTCACAGAACCCTCTTATATTACGACCTCTTGCAGAACCCCCTCTGTATAACGACCTCTCGCGGAACCCACCTTATATAACAACCTCTCGCAAAACCCCCTTATAATACGACCTCTCGCAGAACCCCCTTATATAGCAACCTCTTCCAGAACCCCCTTATTTAATGACCTCTTGCGGAACCCCCTGATATAACGCCCTCTCGCGGAACGCTAGGGTTCCGTGTAGCCCCGGGTGGGGGAGGGGGGAACACTGTTCCGTTAGTGTGGTGTTTCACGATCCCTTTTGGTGCTCCTCAGGTTGGGTCCCCCTTGTGTTCTCCGGAGGCGTTCTTGACGCACTAATTGTCTTGTTATGGCAGACAGTAAGTCACGATAACTGGCTGATAAATATACGCTTTACCCAAATGTTTGAAAATAATTGGAGAGACGACTTTCTGTTCGTTCTGGACCATTATTACGTAGCTTAATGGTCTGACCTGGACTATTAACATGCCGTATAGTGTGTCAGTGCCTGGATTATTATCATATCACCATTATCATGTTACCATAATTAAATCCATTATCATTTCATCATCATAATTATCAGTATCAACGACTTACTCGTCATTGTCTGCTTCATTATATTATAGCACTCAATATTGCTTCCGTATGAAACAACATTATCAACATCATCATCATCACTATCAACATTATAACCATCAATATCAATCTCATCATTATGACAGCCTCATCATCATCAATTAACAGTTCAAATAACATCATTCGCATCATACTCGAAACATCATCATTATTCATATCATCATCATCATCATCGCGAAGATAACTTTTTTTGTTAATATGTTCAGTCCTCTTTACAACAATATATTATTTATTACCGCCCTAAAAATGTTGTATTCTTCATGCAACTTTTTATTAACTACAGATGCAAATGAATTAATTATTCATCCACACCTGGTGAATAATTAATTACATGAGTTGACTTTTTTTGCAACTCAATATTTCTTAAATTGCAATTATGTTATTCCATATTTTCTGAGTTGTTACATTGCCAGCAATTGCGGTCTTTTGGCTGTTCAAATGTGTGCACAGAAATGTAATAATGAAGGCGAAAAATAATGAATAAGAGAGAGAGAGAGAGAGAGAGAGAGAGACAGAGAGAGAGAGAGAGAGAGAGACAGAGAGAGAGAGAGAGAGAGAGAGAGAGAGAGAGAGAGAGAGAGAGAGAGACAGAGAGAGAGAGAGAGAGAGAGAGAGAGAGAGAGAGAGAGAGAGAGAGAGAGAGAGAGAGAGAGAGAGAGAGAGAGAGAGAGAGAGAGAGACAAAGAGAGAGAGAGAGAGAGAGAGAGAGAGAGAGAGAGAGAGAGAGAGAGAGAGAGAGAGAGAGAGAGAGAGAGAGAGAGAGAGAGAGAGAGAGAGAGAGAGAGAGAGAGAGAGAGAGTGAGAGAGAGAGAGAGAGAGAGAGAGAGAGAGAGAGAGAGAGAGAGAGAGAGAGAGAGAGAGAGAGAGAGAGAGAGAGAGAGAGAGAGAGAGAGAGAGAGAGAGAGAGAGAGAGAGAGAGAGAGAGAGAGAGAGAGAGAGAGAGAGTCGAAGTTAAGCGCTACGTGGGGATTTTATATTTTAGAATTTCGTCACCGGAGTGAATGGAGATTCTCAAATGCACCCTCTCATATCCACACCACCATCCCCCACACCTACACACACACACAACCCATCAACATATGTTCAGGGAGGGTAAATCTTGCCTTACAGGATTGATAGAATTCTACGATCAGGTGACAAAGATTAAACAAGAAAGAGAAGGGTGGGCGGACTGCATTTTTTTGGACTGTCGGAAAGCCTTTGACACAGTACCCCATAAAAGGTTGATGCATAAGCTAGAGAAACAGGCAGGAGTAACTGGTAGGGCGCTCCAGTAGATAAGGGAGTACCTAAACAATAGGAAGCAGAGAGTTACAGTGAGGGGTGAGACCTCAGACTGGCGTGAAGTCACCAGTGGAGTCCCACAGGGCTCTGTACTTGGACCTATCCTGTTTCTGATATACGTAAATGATCTCCCAGAGAGTATAGACTCATTCCTTTCAATGTTTGCTGACGACGCCAAAATTATGAGAAGGATTAAGACAGAGGAGGACAGCTTGAGGCTTCAAGAAGACCTGGACAAGCTGCAGGAATGGTCGAACAAATGGCTGTTAGAGTTTAATCCAAGCAAATGTTATGTAATGAAGATAGGGGTAGGAAGCAGGAGACCAGATACAAGGTATCACTTGGGAGATGAAATTCTTCAAGAGTCCGAGAGAGAGAGAAAGACCTGGTGGTTGATATCACGCCAGACCTGTCCCCTGATGCTCATATCAAGAGGATAACAGCAGCAGCATATGCCAGGTTGGCTAACATAAGAACGGCCTTTAGAAACTTGTGTAAGGAATCTTTCAGAACATTATATACCACATATGTCAGACCAATCCTGGAGTATGCGGCACCAGCATGGAGTCCATATCTAGTCAAGCATAAGACTAAAATGGAAAAGGTTCAAAGGTTTGCCACCAGACTAGTACCCGAGCTGAGAGGTATGAGCTACGAGGAGAGACTACGGGAATTGAACCTCACTTCGTTGGAAGACAGAAGAGTTAGGGGGGACATGATCACTACATTCAAGATTCTCAAGGGAATCGACATGGTTGATAAAGACAGGCTATTTAACACAAGGGGCACACGCACTAGGGGACACAGGTGGAAACTGAGTACCCAAATGAGCCACAGAGATATTAGAAAGAACTTTTTTAGTGTCAGAGTGGTTGACAAATGGAATGCATTAGGAAGTGATGTGGTGGAAGCTGACTCCATACACAGTTTCAAGTGTAGATATGATAGAGCCCAATAGGCTCAGGAACCTGTACACCTGTTGATTGACAGTTGAGAGGCGGGACCAAAGAGCCAGAGCTCAACCCCCGCAAGCACAACTAGATGAGAACAACTAGGTGAGTACACACACACACACACACACACACAAATGTAACCAATGTAACGGTTCTATTGTTACGTAAAGTATGGTGACAAATAAACACAGACACTAAGATACTATATATATATTTGGTCGAATATACAGAAGTACACAGGTGATACTTTGGTGTGAGTTGAGCGCACTGAGCGTCAGTACAGAAAGTGAAAGAAAGTAGAATTGACCAAAGAGCCAGAGCTCAACCCCCGCAAGCACAACTAGGTGAGTACACAAAACAGGGGAGAGTTAGGGAAGATATGATCTCCATAAAATTCTCAGAGGAATTGACAGGGTAGATAAGGATAAACTGTTTAACAGGGGTGGTACGTGAACAAGGGGACACAGGTGGAAACTGAGTACCCGAATGAGCCACAGGGACGTCAAAAAGAACTATTTCGGTGTCAGAGTAGTTAAAAGGTGGAATGCATTAGGCAATGATGTGGTACAAGCTGACTCAATAAGTAGTTTCAAATGTAGATAGGATAGAGCCCAGTTGGCGCAGGAATCTGTACACCAGTTGATTGACAGTTGAGAGGCGGGACGAAAGGGACAGTGCTCAACCCCATCATGCATAACTAGGTGAGTACAACTAGGTACACACACATACACACATTACATTATAATGTAATGAAGACAGGTGTAGGGAGCAGGAGACCAGATACAAGGTATCATTTGGGAGATGAAATGCTTCAAGAGTCAGAGAGAAAGACCTGGGGGTTGATATCACGCCAGACCTGTCCCCTGAAGCTCATATGAAGAGGATAACATCAGCGGCATATGCCAGGTTGGCTTACATAAGAACGGCCTTTAGAAACTTGTGTAAGGAATCATTCAGAACATTATATACCACATGTGTCAGACCATTCCTGGAGTATGCGGCTCCAGCATGGAGTCCATATCTAGTCAAGCACAAGACTAAACTGGAAAAGGTTCAAAGGTTTGCCACCAGACTAGTACCCGAACTGAGGGGTATGAGCTATGAGGAGAGACTACTGGAATTAAACCTCACGTCACTGGGAGACAGAAGAGTTAGAGGGGGACATGATCACTACATACAAGATTCTCAGAGGAATTGATAGGGTAGATAAAGTCAGACTTTTTAACACAAGGGGAACACGCACTAGGGGACACAGGTGGAAACTGAGTGCCCAAATGAGCCATAAAAACGTTAGAAAGAAATTTTCCAGTGTCAGAGTAGTAGACAAATAAAATGCATTAGGAAATGATGTGGTGGAGGCTGACTCCATACACAACTTCGAGTGTAAGTTAGGTTTTTGTTCTGTTGTAGTAAGGTAGCATAAATTTGGTCTGGAGGACAGTACCTTTTAATTATTTAGCTTTTTATTCACTGGTGTTATTTTAAGTGATTGCCATGTTAAATAGTATCGATATTACATGCATTTAGTTTGTTTCTTAAAAATATTATATTTTATATATATATTTATGCCTATGTCACCAATTATCACCTGTTGTGATAATTGTTTTTCTTTCTTGTACTGTATCACGGGGCACCCTGGTAGATCATATTTAGATATAGACCGTTTCCCTAGACTATTATTAACACTGTACCCGATAATACGAGCGGTGTGTACGATCGGTAACACCACCCGTGCTGAGGAGTTTGTCTTTGTCCACCCTGTCAATTCACCTGAGAATTTTGAAGGTAGTTATCATGTCTCCCCTTACTCTTCTGTTTTCCAGGGATGTGAGGTTCAGCTCTTTTAGCCTTTCTTCGTAGCTCATTCCTCTCAGTTCCGGGATGAGCCTGGTGGCATACCACCGGATCTTCTCTAACTTTGTCTTGTGTTTAACTAGGTATGGACTCCAGGCTGGAGCTGCATACTCCAGGATTGGTCCTACATAAGTGGTATACAGGGTCCTGAACGATTCCTTACACAAGTTTCTAAGGGCAGTTCTTATGTTGGCCAGTCTAGCATATGCCGCTGATGATATTCTTTTGATGTGGGCCTCTGGGGACAGGTTCGGTGTGATATCAACCCCCAGATCCTTCTCTCTATTTGACTCTTGCCGGCTATCACCTCCCAAACGACACGTTGTGTTCAGCCTCCTGCTCCCTTCGCCTAATTTCATTACCTTACACTTTCCTAAGTTGAACTTTAGCAGCCATTTTCCAGACCATTCCACCAGGTTGTGCAGGTCATCCTGTAGTCTCTGTCTATCTTCATCCGTCTTGACTCTTCTCATAATTTTTGCATCATCAGCAAACATTGAAAGGAACGAGTCTATACCCTCCGGAAGACCGTTTACATATATTAGAAACAGGATGGGTCCAAGTACTGAGCCCTGTGGGACTCAGCTGTTGACATCTGGTTGATACCTGGTTGATGGGGTTCTGGGAGTTCTTCTACTCCCCAAGCCCGGCCCGAGGCCAGGCTCGACTTGTGAGAGTTTGGTCCACCAGGCTGTTGCTTGGAGCGGCCCGCAGGCCCACCCCTGGAAACACAAACCGAAACTGTCTCTATTTTCCGCTTGTTATAACTTGTAATAAAGTTGTTACATCTTGGCTTAGCCTGTTTATGACGTATTATAACGTTGTTACAACTTGCTATATTGGTTGTTATAACTGGTTAGGAGGTGTTAAAACTTGTTCGAACGTTGTACCAACGGCGTAGTTTCGGTGTGTGTTTGGCGGGACATACCCACCACAGCCCGGTTGGTCCGGCACTTCTTGGAGGAATAAATCTAGTTTCCTCTTGAAAATGTCCACGGTTGTTCCGGCAATATTTCTTATGCTTGTTGGGAGGACGTTGAACAACCGCGGACCTCTGATGTTTATACAGTGTTCTCTGATTGTGCCTATGGCACCTCTGCTCTTCATTGGTTCTATTCTACATTTTCTTCCATGTCGTTCACTCCAGTACGTTGTTATTTTACTGTGTAGATTTGGTACTTGGCCCTCCAGTATCTTCCAGGTGTATATTATTTGATATATCTCTCGTCTTCTTTCTAGTGAGTACATTTGGAGGGCTTTGAGACGATCCCAATAATTTAGGTGCTTTATTGCATCTATGCGTGCCGTATATGTTCTCTGTATTCCCTCTATTTCAGCAATCTCTCCTGCTCTGAAGGGGGAAGTGAGTACTGAGCAGTACTCAAGATGGGACAACACAAGTGACTTGAAGAGTACAACCATTGTGATGGGATCCCTGGATTTGAAAGTTCTCGTAATCCATCCTATCATTTTTCTGGCTGTCGCAATATTTGCTTGGTTATGCTCCTTAAACGTTAGGTCGTCAGACATTATTATTCCCAAATCCTTTACATGCTGTTTTCCTACTATGGGTACATTTGATTGTGTTTTGTACTCTGTATTATGTTTAAGGTCCTCATTTTTACCGTACCTGAGTACCTGGAATTTATCACTGTTAAACATCATGTTATTTTCTGATGCCCAGTCGAAAACTTTATTAATATCAGCTTGAAATTTTTCAATGTCCTCAGCCGAGGTAATTTTCATACTGATTTTTGTGTCATCTGCAAAGGATGATACGAAGCTGTGACTTGTATTTTTGTCTATATCTGATATGAGAATAAGGAAAAGCAGCGGTGCAAGGACTGTACCCTGAGGTACAGAGCTTTTCACTGCACTTGGACTAGATTTTATATGGTTGACAGTTACTCGCTGAGTCCTGTTTGACAGAAAACTGAGTATCCAGCGTCCTACTTTACCGGTTATTCCCATTGACTTCATTTTGTGTGCTATCACGCCATGGTCACATTTATCGAAAGCCTTTGCGAAGTCCGTGTATATCACATCAGCATTCTGTTTCTCTTCTAATGCGTCAGTGACTTTGTCGTAGTGCTCAAGTAGCTGTGAGAGGCACGATCTTCCCGCTCGAAATCCATGTTGGCCTGGGTTGTGAAGGTCATTGGTCTCCATGAAATTGGTGACCTGACTCCTAATCACTCTCTCAAATACTTTTATGATGTGCGATGTTAGTGCAACTGGTCTATAATTTTTTGCCAATGCTTTGCTCCCTCCCTTGTGTAGAGGGGCTATGTCTGCTACTTTAAGTGCATCTGGTATCTCCCCCGTGTCCAAGCTCTTCCTCCACACTATACTGAGTGCCTGTGCTACCGGCACTTTGCATTTCTTTATAAATATTGAATTCCATGAGTCTGGACCTGGTGGCCGAGTGCATGGGCATGTTTTCAATTTCTTTTTCAAAATTTAGTGCGCTCGTGTTTATATCAGTTATATTTACAGGGGTTTGAATATCCCGCATAAAGAAATTGTCTGGATCTTCCACCTTCATGTTGTTTATTGGAGTGCTAAACATGTCCTCATACTGCTTTTTTAGGATTTCACTAATTTCTTTGTCATCCTCCGTGTATGAACCTTCACTTGTACGAATAGGTCCAATACTGGCAGTGGTTTTTGCTTTTGATTTCGCATATGAGAAGAAATATTTTGGATTTTTCTTTATTTCCTGAATTGCTTTCTGTTCTAACTGCCTTTCTTCAGTTTCATATGAGTGTTTCAATTTCCGCTCGATTTCTTCAATCTCCCTATTTAAATTATTCCTTCTTTGACGGGAAATTCGTGTCTGCATAAGCAGTTCCGTTATTTTTTCCTGCGTTTATACTGTCGTCTGCGTTCTCTTTCTACGTTAGATCTCTTTCTGGCTTTCCTCAAAGGAACATGTTTCAGACAGACTTGATACGCTTCTGAAGTCAGTTTTTCTATTCCTTCTGTAGGACTTGTATTATTTAGAACAGTTCCCCATGGAATGTTTGTAAGTTCCCTGTTTATTATCTCCCAGTCTATCCTTTTATTATTAAAATTGAATTTACTGAATAGCCCCTCTCGCTTTATTAACGTTTTAGGTCTATTCTGAGTATTGATGGTAGTTTGCACTTCAATGAGTTTGTGATCTGAGTATGTGGTATCTGATATCGTAATGTCTCTGATAATGTCTTCATTGTTCGTAAAGACCAGATCTAGAATATTTTCATTTCTCGTTGGCTCCGATATCTGCTGATTGAGTGAAAATTTGTCACAGAATCTAAGTAGTTCTCTAATCTGTGGTTGGTTAGGTCCTGATAGATTTCCTGGTATAATATTATTGTTTGCTATTTTCCACCTGAGACTAGGCAAGTTGAAGTCACCTAGGAAGATAATATCAGGTATCGGGTTCTCCAAATTATCAAGGCTATTCTCTATTTTGCTTATCTGTTCTGTGAATTCCTCAGCCGTTGCATGTGGCGGTTTGTATATTAGTATAATCACTAAATTTATTTTCTCTATTTTTAATCCCAGTACCTCTACCACCTCATTTGTAACGTTTAGGAGCTCCGAGCATACAAGGTCTTCCCTAATATACAGACCCACTCCTCCATGTGACCTAATTTTCCTATCACATCTCGCCACTTTGATGTCCCCCCCACCGTTGCTCACTGTTTCCTGTTGCTTAAGTACTCCCTTATCCACTGGAGCACCTTACTTTTCACTCCTGCCTGTTGCTCCAACTTTTTTTAAGTGTATTCACATAGTTGTGTTTGCAGGGGTCCTTTGCTCCTTCGGCCCTCCTCTCAACTGTCAATCAACTGTTTACTATTTTTTTCCACACCAGACACACACACACCCCAGGACGCAGCCCATGACAGCTGACTAACTGCCAGGTACCTTTTACTGCTAGGTAACAGGGGCATTCAGGGTGAAGGAAACTTTGCCCATTTGTTTCTGCCTCGTGCGGGAATCGAACCCGCACCACAGAATTACGAGTCCTGCGCACTATCCACCAGGCTACAAGGCCCCTTTCTACGAGGTGTGTTTGTGTACTCACCTATTTGTGCTTGCGGGGGTTGAGCTTTGGCTTTTAGGTCCCGCCTCTCAACTGTCAATCAACTGGTGAACAGATTCCTGAGCCTACTGGACTCTATCATATCTACATTTTAAACTGTGTATGGAGTCAGCCTCCACCACATCACTGCCTAATGCATTCCATCCGTTAACAACTCTGACACTGAAAAAGTTCCTTCTAACGTCTCTGTGGCTCATTTGGGTACTCAGTTTCCACCTGTGTCCCCTTGTTCGCGTTCCACCAATAGTTTGTCCTTGTTTACCCGGTAGATTCCCCTTAGGATTTTGTAGGTTGTGATCATGTCTCCCCTTACTCTTCTGTCTTTCAGTGTCGTAAGGTGCATTTCCCGCAGCGCGCGCGCGTGTGTACTCACCTAGTTGTGTTTGCGGGGGTTGAGCTCTGGCTCTTTGGTCCCGCCTCTCAACCGTCAATCAACAGGTGTACAGACTCCTGAGCCTATCGGGCTCTGTCATATCTACACTTGAAACTGTGTATGGAGTCAGCCTCCACCACATCACCCCCTAATGCATTCCATTTGTCAACCACTCTGACACAAAAAAAGTTCTTTCTAATATCTGTGTGGCTCATTTGGGCACTCAGTTTCCACCTGTGTCCCCTTGTGCGTGTTCCCCTTGTGTTAAATAGACTGTCTTTATCTACCCTATCAATTCCCTTCAGAATCTTGAATGTGGTGATCATGTCCCCCCTAACTCTTCTGTCTTCCAGCGAAGTGAGGTTTAATTCCCGTAGTCTCTCCTCGTAGCTCATACCTCTCAGCTCGGGTACTAGTCTGGTGGCAAACCTTTGAACCTTTTCCAGTTTAGTCTTATCCTTGACTAGATATGGACTCCATGCTGGTGCTGCATACTCCAGGATTGGCCTGACATATGTGGTATATAAAGTTCTGAATGATTCTTTACACAAGTTTCTGAATGCCGTTCGTATGTTGGCCAGCCTGGCATATGCCGCTGATGTTATCCGCTTGATATGTGCTGCAGGAGACAGGTCTGGCGTGATATCAACCCCCAAGTCTTTTTCCTTCTCTGACTCCTGAAGAATTTCCTCTCCCAGATGATACCTTGTATCTGGCCTCCTGCTCCCTACACCTATCTTCATTACATTACATTTGGTTGGGTTAAACTCTAACAACCATTTGTTCGTCCATTCCTTCAGCTTGTCTCGGTCTTCTTGAAGCCTCAAACAGTCCTCTTCTGTTTTAATCCTTCTCATAATTTTAGCAACGTCCGCAAACATTGAGAGAAATGAATCGATACCCTCCGGGAGATCATTTACATATATCAGAAACAAGATAGGACCGAGTACAGAGCCCTGTGGGACTCCACTTGGGACTTCACGCCAATCGGAGGTCTCACCCCTCACCGTAACTCCCTGCTTCCTATTGCTTAGATACTCACTTATCCACTGGAGCACCTTACCAGCTACACCTGCCTGTCTCTCCAGCTTGTGTGTGTGTGTGTGTGTGTGTGTGTGTGTGTGTGTGTGTGTGTGTGTGTGTGTGTGTGTGTGTGTGTGTGTGTGTGTGTGTGTGTGTGTGTGTGTGTGTGTGTGTGTGTGTGTGTGTGTGTGTGTGTGTGTGTGTGTGTGTGTGTGTGTGTGTACTTAACTAATTGTACTTACCGAATTGTGCTTGCGGGGGTTGAGCTCTGGCTCTTTGGTTTCGCCTCTCAACGGTCAATCAACTAATGTGCAGGTTCCTGAGCCTACTGGGCTCTATCATATCTACACTTGAAACTGTGTATGGAGTCAGCCTCCACCACATCACTTCCTAATGCATTCAATTTGTCTATTACTCTGACACTGAAAAAAATCTTTCTTCGTGTGTGTGTGTGTGTGTGTGTGTGTGTGTGTGTGTGTGTGTGTGTGTGTGTGTGTGTGTGTGTGTGTGTGTGTGTGTGTGTGTGTGTGTGTGTGTGTGTGTGTGTGTGTGTGTGTGTGTGTGTGTGTGTGTGTGTGTGTGTGTGTGTGAATGTGCGTATGTGCTTGTAGGTGTGCACAAGTGTGCGAGTTAGCATCTTTATGTACGTGTTTCACAATTTGTGTTTTTGTGCATTTTCTTATGAGTCCTTAATTACATACACATAGAACAATAAACATGTATCCAAGTGTTAGTAAATGTCATTATAAACGCTACTCCTCCAAGTATCCCACAGCTCCAAACTTGTATACAAGGCGTAAGAAATTTACACATTTTATGTAACTACTTCTTTAAGTTATCTTGAGATGATTTCGGGGCTAGCGTCCCCGCGGCCCGTTCCTCGACCAAGCCTCTTTTTTGTTACACACCACCAGGAAGCAGCCCATAGTAGCTGTCTAACTCCCAGGTACCTATTTACTGCTAGGTGAACAGATGGGTGAAAGAAACTCTGCTCATTTGTTTCCACCTCCACCGGGGATCGAACCCGGAACCTCCGGACTTCGAATCCGAATCGCTTTGCACTCAGCTGTCAGGCCCCCCTAACTTATGGAGACAATTTACAAGAAAAGAGGAAGATTTCTAAATTACATCTCTTTACGTTATTATCCAACTCAGATGGCCAGCTTTGATGTGGAATTCAGTTTACGATTCACAGATGTACAAGGTGACATGTAAACAGCATTGTAAATATTGTTGTCACTTTTAGCGAGATCGTTAATAAGTATGTTTACGAGCTGGAGGCGAGGGCCTCAAGTATCACGCAATTGTCTCTACTTCCAAGAAGATTTAATCTGGTCTTCGTTGCTACTTTTAATAGAAATAAAAACTCCCATCCTCCAAGCAAAAATATAATTTGTTATTGCTCTAAATATATCAATGTACTGATTTGTTTTTGGGGGCTGACATCATTGGTAATATGAATATTATACAGTTAACATAGAATTTGTTACTGTTTTCAAAGTAAGGACACAAAAAACAAAGCTTAGGATAAAAAATTTAGCTGGTCAGCCTTTGGTCAACATAATGAATGTGAATAAAATTACTTCCGTAGTAAACTCTTTAACAACAATGCTTTAGAACCAGAGCGTTAAGAACTGATCATCACAGAACATAGAAACACAGCCCCAGAGACACACGTGTGAGTATGTGTGTGTATTCACATAGTTATACTCACTTAGTTGTGCTTGCGGTGGTTGAGCTCTGCTCTTTCGGCCCACCACTCAATCAATCAACTGATACTAACTACTACTTACTACAGTAATTGTTATTTCATATACACTCACACACAAACACACACACACATATTCTATCTATCTATCTATTTCTAGTATATGTTAACGACATGTTTACAAGAGTAGTCCTACATGTCGATGTTCGCGGATGACGCAAAGTTGATGAGAAGAGTTGTGACAGATGAGGATTGTAGGATCCTGCAAGAGGACCTGAACAGGTTGCAGAGACGGTCAGAGAAATGGCTACTGAAGCTCAATACGAGGAAATGTAAAGTTACGGAAATGGGACTAGGTGATAGGAGACCAAAGGGACAGTACACAATGAAGGGGAACTGCCTACCTGTGATGACGCAAGAAAGAGACCTGGGCGTGGACGTAGCACACACACACACACACACACACACACACACACACACACACACACACACACACACACAACGGCGCCTGACACCTCGGTAACTACTGTGGCAGATGGAACGGTTATTGTCCTCCTCCTCCTCCTGCATGTGTGAGTGTTCGCCTGACACCTCGGTGACTACTGTGGCAGATGGAACGGTTATTGTCCTCCTCCTCCTCCTGCATGTGTGAGTGTTCGCCTGACACCTCGGTGACTACTGTGGCAGATGGGGCGGTTATTGTCCTCCTGCTCCTGCATGTGAGAGTGTTTGGGCGTCTGACCTTGTGAGGCGGGGGTGGTACTGGCAGGGTCAGTCATGTGTTACTTACGATGTTTCCTGGTACTGTGAGAGGGAGGTGGGAGGGTAAAACACAGCTCTTTTAATACTTACCTAGTTGTACTTACCTATTTGTGCTTGCGGGGGTTGAGCTATCTGGTCCCGCCTCTCAACTGTCAATCAACTAATGTACAGGTTCCTGAGCTTACTGGGTTCTATCATACCTACACTTGAAACTGTGTATGGAGTCAGACACCACCACATCACTTCCTAATGCATTCCATTTGTCTACTACTCTGACACTAAAAAAATCCTTTCTAATGTCTCTATGGCTCATTTGGGCACTCAATTTCCACCTGTGTCCCCTAGTGCGTGTGCCACTTGTGGTAAATAGTCTGTCTTTATCTACCCTATCAATTCCTCTGAGAATCTTGTATGTGCTGATCACGTCCCACTTAACTCTTCTGTCTCCCAATGACGTGAGGTTTAATTCCCGTAGTCTCTCCTCGTAGCTCATACCACTCAGTTTGGGTACTAGTCTGGTGGCAAACCTTTGAACCTTTTCCAGTTTATTCTTATGCTTGACTATATATAGACTCCAGGCTGGGGCCGCACACTCCAGGATTGGTCTGACATATGTGGTACATAATGTTCTGAAAGTTTCCTTACACAAGTTTCTAAAGGCCGTTCTTATGTTAGCCAACCTGGCATATGCCATTGATGTTATCCTCTTGATATGAGTTTCAGGGGATAGGTCTGGCGTGATATCAATCCCCAGGTCTTTCTCTCTCTCTGACTCTTGAAGTATTTCATCTCACAAATGATACCGTGTATCTAGTCTCCTGCTCCCTACACTTATCTTCAATACATTACATTTGCTTGGGTTAAACTCTAACAACCATTTGTTCGACAATTCCTGCCGCTTATCCAGGTCTTCTTGAAGCCTCCTCTGTCTTAATCCTTCTCATAATTTTGGCGTCGTCAGCAAACATTGAGAGGAATGAGTCTATACCCTCTGGGAGATCATATACGTATATCAGAAACAGGATTGGTCCGAGTACAGAGCCCTGTGGGACTCCACTGTTGACTTCACGCCAATCTGAGTTTTCACCCCTCACTGTAACTCTCTGCTTCCTATTGCTTAGATACTCCATTATCCACTGGAGCGCCCCAGCAGTTACTCCTGCCTGTTTCTCCAGCTTATTCATCAGCCTTTTAAAGAATAATGTGTCAAAGGCATTCCGACATTACAAAAAAATGCAGTTCGCCCACCCTTCTCTTTCTTGCTTAATCTTTGTCACGTGATCGTAGAATTCTATTAAGCATGTAAGGGAAGATTTTCCCTCCCTGAACCCATGTTGATGGGGTGTCACGAAGTCTCTTCTCTCCACATGTGTTACTAGGTTTTTTCTCACAATCTTCTCCATCACCTTGCATGGTATACAAGTTAAGGACACTAGCCTGCAGTTCAGTGCCTCTTGTCTCGCACCATTTTTGTATATGGGGACTACATTAGCAGTCTTCCATATTTCAGGTAGGTCTCCCATTTCCAGTGACCCTATACACTCTGTATAGTGGCAAACAAAATGCTCCTGCACACTCTTACAATACCCATGGTGAGATTCTGTCCCGCCCAACAGCTTTTCTCACGTCCAGCTAAAATAGGTGCTTCTTGACCTCATCTCTAGTAATTTCGAACCTTTCCAAAGTCGCCTGGTTTGCTGCCACCTCTCCTAGCGCCGTGACTTCTCCCTTTTCTATTGTAAAGGCCTCCTGGAACCTTTTGTTGAGTTCCTCACACACCTCTTTGTCATTCTCTGTGTACCTGTCCTCACCCATCCTAAGTTTCATCACCTTTTCCTTCACTGTTGTCTTCCTCCTGATGTGATTGTGTAGTAGCTTTGGTTCGGTCTTTGCTTTATTATCTATATCATTTTCATCTCTTTTCTCAGTTGCTCTTCTCACCCTAACATACTCGTTCCTGGTTCTCTGGTATCTCCCTCTACTCTGGTATTCTGTTATTACGGAAGTTCCTCCATGCCCTTTTGTTCAGCTCCTTTGCTTTCATACATTCCTTATTAAACCACGGATTTTTCTTTTGCTTCTATGTTTTTTCCTGTCGGGCCAGGACAAACCTACTTACAGCCTCCTGACACTTTTGGGTGACATAGTCCATCATGTCTTATACGAACTTGGTTCTGAGTTTTGTGTCCCATTGTATATCCCTTAGGAATATATTCACCTCCTCATAGTTTCCCTTTTGGTACGCCAGCCCTTTGTTTCCCGGTCCCTTTTTCGGGGAGATAATTCCTAGCTCAACCAGGTACTCAAAGCTCAATATACTATTATCACTCATTCCCATGGGGGCTTCCAACTTAACTTCAATTATATCCGACTCTTTTAGGGTAAATATCAGATCAAGCAAGGTTGGTTCATCCTCTTCTTTCATTCTTGTCGGTCCCTTGACGTGTTCACTTACAAAGTTTCTTGTTGCCACATCCAGCAGCTTAGCTCTCCATGTGTCTGGTCCTCAATGTGGGTCTCTGTTCCCCAGTCTATCTTCCCATGGTTGAAGTTTTCCATGATTAGTAGTCTGGATCCATTCCAGCTTGCCACAGAAGCTGCTCTCTCTATTATATTAATGATGGCCATGTTGTTTCTCTCATATTCCTGTCTGGACCTTCTGTCGTTCGGTGAGGGGTTATATATAATCACTACTATAATTTTCTGTCCTACAGTTACTATTTTGTTTTTGTGTGTGTGTGCCAGAAATGTAGTCACTGAAACCTTCACAGTTCTGATTTACCATCTCTTCAAAACTCAAGCCTTTTCTTATCAGCAAAGCTACACCACCTCCTCCTCTCCCTTCTCTCTCTTTCCTCACTACATTCTAGTCCTGTGGAAACACTGCGTTTGTTATTGTTTTCGTTAGCTTTGTTTCTGTTAGTGCGATTATGTCTGGGCTTTCTTCTAGTGCCCATTCTCCAAGTTCACTTGTTTTATTTGTAATCCCATCTATGTTAGTGGACATTGCCTTGAAGCTCACTTTCTTCTCTTCATTTTCTTGTCCCCTTCTTGGTGAGCATTCTGCTGGTGGGGAAAGCTGTTCCGTGGGTGAGAAGATCTGTGAGGTGGTTTGCAGGGTCTCAGAGGATTTTGGAGTTGGGGGTTCAAGGGAAGGGCGGACAGGTAGGGTGTGGGTTAAGGAGATAGGGGGGACATGGAGGATACGGGGTGAGGGGGGAGGAGGGAATGGGAAGGTATGGGATGAAGGGGGAGAGGGGATAGGGGGGGAAGGCGTGAGGGGGGACATGGTGGGAATAAGAAGGGGTGACATTGTCAGAATGAGGTGAGGGGGGAGGGAGGGTTTTGTTAGCATTTGGGTGGGGGCAAGTAGGGTAAGGGGAAGGGAGGGTTTCTATTCAGAGGAGGGTAGTGGTGTTTCCTTCCCCTATGGTGTTGCTGGGATGCTGGTTGTGGGTTCCCCCTCTTGTCTCCGGGACTGTTGTATTCGGGGCAGTGATTTCCTGGTTTACTCCTCTCTCCCTGCGCTTCCTCTTTCCCTCTGCTGCCCTGGCTCTCTCCTCCTTCGTCCTGTCCCTCTGCAGGAATACTTTCTTGTATTCCTCCACATACTGAAGACGACTCTTCCATTCTAGAATAACCTCCTTCGTGGACTCATTTGTAAACACCACCTTTACCAGGTGGTTTCTGTCCTTGTTGCACAAGCCCAACCTGAAATCCTTCTCAATGTTTTGTTCAGCCCCTGCCATCTGCAACCCCTTCAGCAGCCCAAGTACTGCCTCTCTATCCTTGCTATTCCATTCTTGCCTATTGGATCCTTCCTGTTCTTTGATGCCTACAACTACCACTGATCTTTTTCTCTCCAGCAGCTGACTGGTGCACCTTGCTGCTTACTGTGAGGTAGCTGCTTGCATTGCTACCTCCCTCACTGTGTCCATTGCTTCTGAGCTCTTTCTCAGTATTTCCGCAATTGTTTCAGGTACAGAGGTATTTCCTTACAATGCAACATTCCCACCTTCCCTTTGGATGATAATCTGATGCTTGGTCTCTTTATTTTTCTCTGTGAGGGATTTGATCTCCTCCCTTGCTGATGTCAGCTCACTTTGCTGGTTGTTAATTGAAATCCTCATTTCATGTCTCTCTGACCTGAATTCCTCCAGAACTTGGGATAACATTTCCTTCGTTTGGTCGACTTGACTAATCATTGTGTCCCTGTTGCGTCCTCCTGCCATTTTGTCCGTTTTCCTGATATGTTTTAAAGGTGGGGTAGAGAGACGGGGGGGGCAGAGAGAGAGAGAGAGAGAGAGAGGGAGAGAGAGAGAGAGAGAGAGAGAGAGAGAGAGAGAGAGAGAGAGAGAGAGAGAGAGAGAGAGAGAGAGAGAGAGAGAGAGAGAGAGAGAGAGAGAGAGAGAGAGAGAGAGAGAGAGAGAGAGAGAGAGAGAGAGAGAGAGAGAGAGAAAGTGAACAGAGAACAGAGAGAATGAGAGAGAAAGTAAGGGATTTGGTAAAAGGAGTTTGTATTGTACTCACCTAATTGTACTTGCGGGGGTTGAGCTTCGGCTCTTTGGTCCCGCCTCTCAACCATCAATCAACTGGTGTACAGATTCCTGAGCCTACTCGGCTCTATCATATCTACATTTGAAACAGTGTATGGAGTCAGCATCCACCACATCACTTCCTAGTGCATTCCATTTACTAACTACTCTGACACTGAAAAAGTTCTTTCTAATGTCTCTGTGGCTCATTTGGGTACTCAGCTTCCACCTGTGTCCCCTTGTTCGCGTCCCTCCAATGTTGAATAGTTCATCCTTGTTTACCTTTTCGATTCCACTGAGGATTTTGTAGGTTGTGATCATGTCCCCCTTATTCTTCTGTCTTCCAGTGTCGTAAGGTGCATTTTCCGCAGCTTTTCATCATAACTCATGCCTCTTAGTTCTGGGACTAGTCCAGTAGCATACCTTTGGACTTTTTCCAGCTTCGTCTTGTGCTTGACTTGGTACGGGCTCCATGCTGGGGCCGCATACTCCAGGATTGGTCTTACATATTGGGTGTACAAGATTCTGAATGATTCCTTACACAGGTTCCTGAACGCCGTTCTGATGTTAGCCAGCCTCGCATATGCCGCAGACGTTATTCTCTTTATGTGGGCTTCAGGAGACAGGTTTGGTGTGATATCAACTCCTAGATCTTTCTTTCTGTCCGTTTCATTAAGTACTTCATCTCCTATTCTGTATCCTGTGTCTGGCCTCCTGTTTCCACTACCTAGTTTCATTACTTTGCATTTACTCGGGTTGAACTTCAACAGCCATTTGTTGGACCATTCACTCAGTCTATCTAGGTCATCTTGTAGCCTCCTACTATCATCCTCTGTTTCAATCCTCGTCATAATTTTTGCATTGTCAAAAACATTGAGAGGAACGAATCTATACCCTCTGGTAGATCATTTACATATACCAGAAACAGTATAGGTCCAAGGACTGACCCGTCGGGACTCCACTTGTAACGTCTTGCCTCACCCCTCACACTGACTCGTTGTCTCCTGTTGCTTAGGTACTCCTTTATCCAATGGAGTACCTTCCCTTTCATTCCACCCTGCATCTCCACCTTTTTCACTAGCCTCTTGTTTGGCACTGTATCAAAGGCTTTCTGACAATCGAAAAATATGCAGTCTGCCCACCCTTCTCTTTCTTGCCTCATTATTGTTGCCTGGTCGTAGAAATCAAGTAACCCTGTGAGGCAGGACCTGCCTTCCCTGAACCCATGTTGATGCTGTGTTACAAAGTTCTTTCGCTCCAGATGCTCCACTAGCTTTCTTCACACAATCTTCTCCA
>NC_091185.1:35761649-35786649 GCF_040958095.1 Procambarus clarkii | reverse complement strand
ATATTCCAATTTTCTGATGGGAACATCAGACCATTTGGGAAGGCATCGGACGAGGGAGTGGGGAATGGTGGGGATGATGAGGGGACGGAAGTGAGTGATAGTGGGGAGGACGAGTAGTCATAGGACCAAGTAGGTTCTAGTCAGGTTAAGGGGAGAGATAAGGACAAAGTGATAGTGATAAAGATCTTGAAGGGGGTACAGATGGAGAAAGCTCAACAAAGTATAGAAAAAGTTTTCAGGCTTTGCCATTACAAATAGGACAGAGACAGGTTGATAAAGGTAATTAGATGAGAAAGGTCAGCTCATCTCATTCCTTCAGAAAGGAAGGAGATGAGAACGAACGAGAACACAAAAGAGGAACTTCTAGCAAAGAAGAGCAGACTATTACCTGTATTGAAATTCAAATCGGTATTCCCTCAGAGGGATATGGTAAAGGATGAGAGAATGAGGACAGCAGACACAAGGAAAAAGCGCAGGAAGAGAGAAGGAAACCAAGGAATCACACCCCAAAACTCTACAATCCCAGCGGAGAGTGGTGAATCCTCCACAAGTAGTTCAGCAGCCCCAGTGAGAGGAGAATCACTCCCACCTTCCACCCAACCGAAATACTTCCTGCCTCAACCCCTCCCAGGTCCCTACAAATGGCCCACCCAGTCCCCCCCATTACCCCAACTATCCCTCCTCTCCCCAAGCCCTCACTTTGCTCTCATCCCTTGAACCACACATCCTCAGAAACCATGTGTAGTATCGCATAGCACATCAGCCCCACCCATGCAGCCCAGTCCATGGAGCAACTGTCTGTACCAGTGGAACAGCAATCAAAAGTAAGAGTGAGGATGGACATGAAAGTGAGCCTCAAAGTGATGTACACAAACATAGATGGGATTACAAAAAAAACAAGTGAACTTGTAGAAAGAACACAAGAAGAAAATCCAGGTGAAATAGCAGACATATAAACAAAACTCTCAGGCATCATAACAAATGCAGTGTTTCCACAGGACTACTTATAGTAAGGAAAAAGAAGGAAGGAAGAGGAGGAGGAGGAGTGGCTCTGCTGATAAGGAAGGCATGGAGTTTTGAAGAGATAAACATCCCAGAGTGTGTAGAGTTTAGAGACTACATAGCATACTGTATGAAAATGGGAGGACCAAGGATAATGACAATAGTAACATATAACCCCCCCCCCCCCAGTTAAATGACAGAAGACACAGAAAGGAGTATGACAGAAGCGACATTGCAACCATTAACATAATAGAAAGAACGGCTTTTATTGCCTGCAGGAAGAAATCTTAACTGTAGATCATGGGTGACTTCAACCATGGGAACGTAGACTGGGAAAAAAGAGAACTACACAGAGAACTATTCTGTGTAGAACGTTAAACGTGAACGTTCTGTCCATGTTTATCTCTATGGAAAGAAACATAGAGCTAAACTACTAGACGTTACGACAAGAAACTTTCTATGATAACAAGTCAATGGGCCCACAAGAATCTGATGAAATGATGAACCAGCCACACTTGATCTGCTATTTACCCAGAACGAGTCAGACGTAAGGGAAGTCAGTTTAGAACCCCTCCCCCCCGCCATAGGAATGAGTGACCACAGAGTTCTAACATTTGAGTATCTGTTGGAAGTAGGATTAACCCATCCATGGAATGGACCGAAAAGTAAAAGGCTAACAAATCTCACCATAGGGGAACTATGATGAGATTAGAAAAATTCTAATAGAAATACCACGAGAGACAGAACTTGGTGGAAAGTCTGTTCAAGGAATGATGGACTACACTACCCAGAAGTGTCAGGCGGCCGAACACAGGTTCATCCCGGCTAAGAAAGGAGAACCCGAAAGCAAAAGGGTTATCCGTGGTTCAATAAGGCATGTAAGGCAACTACGTACAAGGGTATGGAGAAACTACAGAAATAACAGGATACCAGAGAGTAGAGAGAGATACCACAGGGCCAGAAATGGGTACCTCAGTGTAACGAGAGGAGTAGAGAGGCAGTGTGAAAATGATGTAGCAAATAAAACCAAGACCTGACCAAAACTGCTGATATATCCACATCAGGAAGAAAATAACAGCGAATGAACACGTGATGAAACTAAAAATGGTAGAGAATGGGTACACAGAATGACAGAGAGATGTTTGAATAACTCAACACGAGAATCCAGGAGATCTTCACAATAGAGCAAGGAGAAGTCCCTGAATTAAGTGGGGTGGCGATATACAAAGCAGACTTGGAAGGTACTGAAATTACCAGAGATGAGGTTAGGAGGTATCTGCTCGATCTAGCTGTGAATAAGGCTGTTGGACCTGATGCAATCTTACCATGGATGCTAAAAGCGAGGGCAGAAGCTCTTTGCATGCCACTATCTATGGTGTATACCAAGTAACTGGAAACAGGAGACCTACCGGAGAGTTGGATGACAGCTAACAAAGTCCCAATATTCAAAATGAGTGATAGGTAGGAGGCCCTAAACTACAGGCCGGTGTCCATAACTTGTATACCATGTAAAGTGATGGAGAAGATCGTGAGAAAAAGACTGGTAGCACATCTGGAGAGAAAGGACTTTGTATCACACCACCCGCATGGGTTCATGGATGGCAAGTTGTTCCTCACAGGTTTAATAGAATTGAAATGACCAAGCAACAAGCATTAAGCAAGAAAGAGAATGATGAGCAGACTGCATTTTCCCCGACTGAAAGAAAGCTGTTAACATGGTACCTCATTAGAGACTGTTGCATAAGTTGTAGAAACAAACTGGAGTAATGGTAGGGTGCTCCGATGGATAATTACCTGAACAACAGGAAGCAGAGAGTTACTGTGAGGGGTGAGACCTCAGACTGGTGTGACATCACTAGCGAAGTCCCACAGGGTTCTGTATTCGGACCTATCGTGTTTCTGATATACGTAAATGATCTCCCAGAGGGTATAGGCTCATTCCGTTCAATATTTGCTGACGATGTCAAAATTATGAGGATTAAGACAGAGGAGGAGGACAGCAAGAAGCCACAGGGTGACCTGGACAGACTGAAGGAATTGTCCAACAAGTGGCTACTAGAATTAAACTCGAGCAAGTGCGAAATTATGACGATGGGCTTAGGGAGCAGGAGACCAATCACAAGGTTTCAGCTGAGAGAGAAACTCTTTGATGAGTCAGGAAGAGAGAAAGATCTGGGGGTTGATATCACACCAAACCTGTCCCGTTAAACCCATATCAATTGGATAACATAAGCGGCGTATGCAAGGTTGACCAGCATAAGAACGGCTTTTAGAAACTTGTGTAAGGAATCATTCAGGACATTGAATACCTCATATCTCAGACCCATACTTTAATATGTAGCTTCAGCGTGGAGTGCACATCTAGTAAAACACAAAACGAAGTTAGTAAAGGTTCAAAGATATAACACCAGGCTAGTTCCTGAGAAGAAATGAAAGAGATACGAGGAAAGATTATTGGAACTAAACCTCACGACACTGGAAGACAGAAGAGTTACAGAAGATATGATTACTACCTATAAAAGTCTCAGAGGAATTGACAGCGTGGATAAATTGTTCCGCACGGGTGGAACACGAACAAGGGGACGCAGGTAGAAACTGAGTACCCAAATGAGCCACAGTGACGTTAAAAATAATTTTTTAAGCGTCGTAGTAGTTAACAGGTGGAATGCATTAGGCAGTGATGTGGTGGAGGCTGACTCCATACACAGTTTCAAATGTAGATATGACAGAGCCCAGTAGGCTAAGGAATCTGTACACTAGTTGATTGACAGTTGAGAGGCAGGACCAAAGGGTCCAAGCTCATCACCTGCAAGCACAAGTAGGTGAGTACAAATAGGTGAATACACTTACACACAAATGCCTCTATACATGAAATATTTGTGGAAATACTGAAAAAGAGCTCGGAAGCAATGGCCACAGTGAGGGAGGTAGCCATGCAAGCAGCTACCTCACAGGAAGCAACAAGGTACACCAGTCAGATGCTGGAAAAAGATCAGCGGTAGCTGTAGGCATCAAAGAACAGGTGAGATCAAATAGGCAATAATGGAGTTGTAAGAACAGATAGGCTGTGAATGGAATATTAAAAGGATGGAAGGGGCTGAAAAAAAACATTGAGAAGGTTTTCAGGTTGGGCTGGTACAACAAAGGCAGAGACTGCCTGGTAAAGATTGTGTTTGCAAATGAGACCACAAAGGAGGATGTTTTTGAAAGGTAGAGCCATCTGCAATATGTGGAGGAATACAAAAAAGTATTCCTCCTGAGGGAGAGGACAAAAGAGGAAAGAGCCATGGCGGCAGAGGAAGAAGCACATGGTGAGAGGAGAAAACCAGAGAAAATCCCTCCTCCCTCCTTTCCCTCCGCCCCAGTCATCCCTCCTCCTTCTTCCCATACCCTCCCTGTCCTCCGCCATTACCCCATGTCCTCCATGGTCCCCCCTCCCTCCTTACCCCACACCCTCCCTGTCCCCCCCTTCCCATCACCCCCCCCCCCACATTTTACCCTAGTATTCCCTGAGACCCTGTTAACCACCTCTCAAATCTTCACACCCATGGAACAGCTTCCCTTATCAGCAGAACGCTCACCAAGATGGGAACAAGAGAATGAACAGAAGAAACTGAGCTTCAATGCAATGTACACTAATATAGATGGGGTTACAAATAAAACAAGTGAACTTGAAGAATGGGCACTAGAAGAAAACCCAAACATAATAGAATTCACAGAAACAAAGCTAACGAAAACCATAACAAATGCAGTTTCCACAGGACTACTATGTAGTGAGGAAAGAGAGAGAAGGAAGAAGAGGAGGTGGTGTAGCTCTGCTGATAAGAAAAGGCTGGAATTTTGAAGAGATGGTTGTTCAGGGCTGTGAAGATTTCAGTGAATACATAACAGGTACCATAGCAATTAGAGGACAAACATTATATTAGTAGTCGTATATAATGCCCAACCAAATGACAGATGACCCAGGTATGAACATGAGAGAAACAACATGGCCACCATTAATATAATGGTGGCCATAGCCTACAGAGCAGCTTCTGTAGCTAGTAGGAACGGATCCAGACTACTAATCATGAAGGACTTCAACCATGGGAAGATAGATTGGTAGAACAGATTCCCACATGGAGGACCGGACACATGGAGAGCTAAGCTGCTGGACGTGGCAACAAGAAACTTTCTAAGCCAACACATCAAGGTACCGACAAGAATGAGAGGAGAGGATGAACCAGCTATTCTTGATCTGATATTTACCCTAAATGAGTCGGATATAAGGGAAGTTAAGTTGGAAGCCCCCTTGGGAATGTGTGGTCACAGTGTATTGATCTTTGAAGCCTGATAGAGCAAGGATTTATATCCAAAAAAAAGAACCAGAAAACAAAGGGTTGGCATACCGAAAGGAAAATAATGAGGAGATAAGAAAATTTATAAGGGATATACCATGAGACACAGAACTCAGAACTAAGTCCGTACAAGACATGATGGACTATGTCACCAAAAAGCGTCAGGAGGCAGTAAACAGGTTTATCCCGACCCGAAAGAGAAAACCGAGTAGTAAAAGAAGAATCCGTGGCTTAATAGTGCGTGTATGGAAGCAAAGGAACTGAAGAAAAGGGTGTGATGATGTGATGTCCTCACCCATCCTAAGTTTCACCACTTGTTCCTTCACAGTTGTCTTCCTCCTGATGTGACTGTTGTTACGGTGCCCTCTCCTATCTCTTTCGTTTGCCTGCTTTAAGAGTCATATCAGCTCTCCCTACTGATTCTCTGAGGTTCAGGGAGTCTAATGATATATGTGGCGACCAGACCGACTGCCAGTAAAGGGAAGGAAGTTACATTATAAGTTGTAAATAAAGGGAAATTGGCGCCCTGTTATAAAATGAAAGAGTATCCCCTAATGCAGATATGACCTTTTGGAAGGGACACTAGCCGATCGCGGATTGGCCGACTTAGGTCGCGGGCGACAAATCAGGGCCCGCCGTGACGTCACCGAGTGCCCCGGGCGGCGCCAACGTCAGAAGTGACCCGACCTTGGAAGCGACAGGACGCACCTTGGTCTGCTCTCCAGGATTAGAGGCTCTACAAGCCTTTCTTAGTGGATTAGTGCTGGCTATTGCAGCCCATCGGATATATTGGAGACCCCGCGCTTCTGGGAAGCAAAAGGAACCAAGTTTATTGAGCGAAAGAGGGCCAAACTTGGAAAATATTCGGCGACGACGTAGGGCGGCGACGTTGGACGTTGAGGGTCAGAAAAGGTGTGGCGGGCAAGCCTAGCTGTGACCGGGTCACATCCACTGAGGGTCTTGGAAGGACGACACCGTGCCTAGGACAAGGAGCAACGCCTTGTGGAAGGGGCGAGTGTGGGAAAAATAGTGATTAGCTCAGCGCCCATCGATGAACCAGGATTGGAGCAGCTGAATCTCAGGGATTGGAACGGCGACGACGCGAAGGCTCCACGACACCTGAGGACCTGTGGAACGTCCTGGATCGTCAAGGATCGACCCAAGGAGGCGTGGGAACCTCACACCATCGAGGGACAGGCGTCGTGAGCCAGGAATGTAAGGTAGATCATTTTCCCTCCCATTACCCCTTGTGTGAGTAGGCTACTTAGGCCACAATAGTTACTTATGTGTGTGGCAACAGGACATTAATACTTTAGTAGTAGAGTAGGCTGCAAGGCAGCTTGTGTCCAGGACTGTCAGAGAGGACAGTGTGTATGGATGGCAGGACAGTGAAGAAGAGGCGCCGACGTGGTGAAGAGGCCCTCCTGTGAGAGTGTGGGATTCCTGTCTCTCTGCCCAGTTGAAGGAGTGTTGGAGGTCGTGGAAGAAGAGGCTGACGATCTCCAGACTTATTATCCATATTTCCATATTCATGTATTACTTGTGATTGTGTGTGTGTTCATGTAATTTGCATCAGTAAATTCACACATTTTATCACTGTGTTTAAGTGTGCCTCCATTTATGATAATTCTCTATGAGCATACACGAAGGTTATCATAGTACCACCTAGGGGACACAACGTTCTCTATAGAATATTCTCTATAGAATATATTCTTATTGCCTGGAGGGTGGTAAAGACAGCACAGACTTTCATAAAAGTGTACCCTTAGCCATCCGATCAGTATCGGTTCCTGAATGGTGGCAACTATTAACGTAGTGGCTAGAGAGAGGTAAAGCCACACAGACCTTCCTGGGAGTGTACCCCGGGCCGACAGTCTAGTAGCAGATCTGTGGGAGTAGCAACCTTCTGGCTACAAACAATATATAATACACCCACTGAAATGCATTGCTGGGGTGCAGATATAATAACCCAGCTGGCGACCTTGTTAAGAAGAAGATAGAGAATACAGGCGGGAAAGGAGTTCCTGCAACCTTTTTGTCTGGCAGGCAAGACTCATGGAGGTTATGGTTATAAGGTAAGCCTGAGTCTTCCTTCACTCCCCCACGGGTCTTGGCCGGACCTGTTACCAGCAGTTTCCCCGTGTTTGACTGAAGGGCTTCCAGGGTGAATCAGTGGCACCCCTTTTGTGGTGGAAGCAAAGACCTGCGGAGGTGGGCATTGTTGGTCCTCTCTTGTGTGACCAAGGAGACTCCAGTGCATCCAGGGAGTCGGAGGGGCTGAGTATTTGGGCCTTTTGAACCCCTAGCAGATAAGTGTTAGCAGAGCCCCGGACCACCCACCCTCCACGTGTACCCGGGGGATGTGACCCGGTCACACTGTGTAGTAGCTTTGGTTCGGTCTTGGCTTTATTAGCTATATCATTTTCATACCTTTTCTCAGCTGCTCTTCTCACACTAACATACCCGTTCCTGGTTCTCTGGTATTTCTCTCTACTTTCTGGTGTTCTGTTATTACGGAAGTTCCTCCATGCCCTTTTGCTCAGCTCCTTTGCTCTCAAACATTCCCTATTAAACCACAGATTCTTCTTTTGCTTCTCTGTTATTTCTTGTCGGGCCGGGACAAACCTGCTTACAGCCTCTTGACACTTTTGGGTGACATATTCCATCATGTCTTGAACGGACTTGGTTCTGAGTTCTGTGTCCCATTGTATATCCCTTAGGAATTTATTCATCTCCTCATAGTTTCCATTTCGGTACGCCAGCCCTTTGTTTCCCAGTTCTTTTTTTGGGAGATAATTCCTAGCTCAACCAGGTACTCAAAGCTCAATACGCTATGATCACTCATTCCCAGGGGGCTTCCAGCTTAACTTCCCTTATATCCGACTCATTTAGGGTAAATATCAGATCAAGCAAGGCTGGTTCATCCTCTCCTTTCTTTCTTGTTGGTCCCTTGACGTGTTGACTTAGAAAGTTTCTTGTTGCCATGTCTAATAGGTTAGCTCTCCATGTGTCTGGTCCTCCATGTGGGTCTCTGTCCCCCCAATCTATCTTCCCATGGTTGAAATCTCCCATGATTAGTAGTCTGGGTCCATTCCTGCTAGCCACAGAAGCTGCTCTCTCTATTATATTGATCGTGGCAATGTTGTTTCTCTCATATTCCTGTCTGTTTCTTGTGTCGTTCGGTGGGGGGTTATATATGACTACTACTATCATTTTGTGTCCTCCAGTTGCTATGGTGCCGGATATGTAGTCACTGAAACTTTCACAGTTCTTTTTTACCATCACTTCAAAACTCCAACCTTTTCTTATCAGCAAAGCTACACCACCTCCTCCTCTCCCGTCTCTCTCTTTCCTCACTACATACTAGTCCTGTGGAAACACTGCTTTTGTTATGGTTTTTGGAAGCTTTGTTTCTGTGAGTGCTATTATGTCTGAGTTTTCTTCTAGTGCCCATTCTCCAAGAGCACTTGTTTTATTTGTAATCAAATCTATGTTAGTGCACATTGGCTTACAGCTCACTTTCTTCTGTTCATTGTCTTGTCCCCTTCTTCGCGAGCATTCTGCTGGTGGGGAAAGCTGTTCCCTGGGTGAGAAGATCTGTGAGGTGGTTTGCAGGGTCTCAGAGGATTTTGGGGTGGGGGTTCAAGGGAAGGGGGGACAGGTTGGTTGAAGGTTAAGGAGATAGGGGGACATGGAGGATACAGGGTGAGGTGGGAGGAGGGATAGTGAGGGTATGGGATGAAGGTGGATGGGGGACAGGTTGGGAAAGTGGGAGGGGGGGCATGGTGGGAATGAAGGAGGGGTAAAAGGGTCAGAATGGGGTGGGGGGGGAGGGAGGGGTTGGGTGAGCATTTAGGTGGGGGGCAGGTAGGGTGTGGGGAAGTGAGGGTTTCTATGCAGAGGGGGGTGGTAGTGTTTCCCTCCCCTCTAGTGTTGCTGGGATGCTGGTTGTGGGTTCCCCTCTTGTCTCTGGAACTGTTGTGTTGGGGCTGCGATTTCCTGGTTTACTCCTGTGTCCCTGTGCTTCCTCCTTGCCTCTGCTGCCTTGACTCTCTCCTCCTTCGTCCTGTCCCTCTGCAGGAATACTTTCTTGTATTCCTCCACATACTGTAGACGACTCTTCCTTTCTAGAATAACCTCCTTCGTGGCCTCGTTTGTAAACACCATCTGTCCTTGTTGTAGCAGCCCAAGCTGAAAACCTTCTCAATGTTTTGTTCAGCCCCTTCCATCTGTAACCCTTTTCAGTAGCCCATGTACTGCCTCTCTATCCTTGTTATTCCATTCTTGCCTAATGGATCGTTTGATGCCTACAATTACCATGAATTTTTTTCTCTCCAGTATTTGACTTGTGCACCTTGCTGCTTTCTGTGAGGTAGCTGCTTGCATGGCTACCTCCCTTACTTAGTCCATTGCTTTTCAGCTCTTTCTCAGTGTGACGATAATCTCTTTCAAGAGAGATTGAGCCTGCTCTTCCCTCCAAACTACGTCCCAGTAACAAATAATATTGAAGATATATCCAACAAGTACAACAACAAGTTTTGCCCAGGGAGCAAAACGTATCCAACACCGGCGCACCTGCTCGCTTCCGCCCCGTGAACCGGCAAACTGCTTGTCCAATGCCTGCCTGTCGCTGATTGGCTGGTGCCCGTCGCACCTGCCCACCACCCGCCACACGAGCTGATGTCTGGGCCACCGCGACCTAGGGAAGGCAGAATATATCATGCTCCACACAAGTTAACACGTCTCATTGGTAGACTAAGCCTTGGCTTACGTGTACTAAGGGAGGTGGCAGCTTGAAGCCAATATTCCTGCACTAATATATTTACTTTGCTATTATTCACTTGTCTTAACGTAACTTTTTATTTGCCAATGATTATTCTTATTATTTTGTTTGATTGATTTATCTGTTACAATTTTTATGCCCAATTTTATTCATGTCTTGCTTTTCTAACGTAATTAAAATTTCATTGTTAAATTTACTTGTGTTTTGTGTGTCTTCCCATTACCTTACCACAGACGAAAGTTCCAGCTTTTCTCTTTTTTTTTCTTTATGTGACGAGGCCATACCCCTAGCTTTTGAAACAGCCGAACACCAACGTGTTACCGTCACATAAAGTGGGGGCCTGCCCTAGGAGCTTCACTCAGGTACTGGTGCCAAGTAGTAATTTATGGTAAGCGTATTTGGCTTTGGTAACGTAGCTTTTACTATTTTTCATATTCAATTTCATTTTTATATGGTGCTGTGTGTATTGTGCATTCCGAGAGTAGCATATGGTGAAGGTGAGACAACTTTGGATTACGTGGTGACTGTAGGCATCAGTCATACTCTTAATTGGTCATCTCTCCCTCCATGTTATTACTCGTGTTTACCATCTTTTGTCCCTTGGATATTTCTCATATTTTCGACAGATCATCATATTGGTACCCTGGTACTGTGGTCTGCCCCCAGGTCAAGTGCACCTAATCTTCTGCAATCTGACTGTAGGAGGATAAAGAGGGCCATAGTTCCTCTAGCACGAAATTTAGTTGCTGAATTGGGACCTCAGCAGTAGTTCTCGTCACCAGTTGACACCTCGCACCCCTACACGTCAGTCAGAGATGATGATACAAACAATGGTAGGAAATTAGCTTTCTTTTTCAGAGCACAAAAGTTCGCTAATTCTGTAAGTATCATATTAATTTCAGTGGGAAAAACTTGCTTATGTCCTATAGAGACTCGGCAAGGTATGCCTACATCCTTGGACTACCAATTTTACTTTTTAGGCAGTTAACTGTTTCATTTGTTTTAGAAACTCAGTTTCACTTGTTTAGTAGGATTTTCTTGCCCTTATCCTCTTACATGAGTACCGGGTACAAGATTTCCTGCGACCTTGATTTAAATTAATCATTTAACATCTTGTACTTAACTTTAATTGTTAAAGATTCCACAGGATAGGTACCAGTTGCCACGTTGTCCTGTTTCTGACATTCACTATATCACAACGGTATATTCGTTGTGCATTTATTTGCTAATTTCACCATGTTTCGTCTCCAAGCTTTCCGTGCAGATCCAGCAGGTGAAATAGGGACTTTAAGTCGTGCCAAGAGGACTGAATTACAAACTCTTGCACATGAGTATCAACTAGAAGTTCCCTACCAAGCCAACAAAAATGAACTACACAACCTGTTACTGGATCATTTCTTAGAGCAAGGTAAGATAGACTCTGAAACTCATGAAACTTACTATATTGCAGATAAAACTGATTTGGCAACGATGAAACTCAAACTAGAGCTGGCCAAGATTGAACGTGAGCAACAAAGAGAAGCAGCTGCCATACGAAGGGAAGAACAAGAACGTGAAATCGCCTTCAAGGAACGTGAAGCTGCCTTGAGGAAAGAAGAACAAGAACGTGAGGTTGCAATACTCCGCGAGCGGGAACGAGTACAGCTTGAAACAAAACGACGCGAATTGGAGATTCAACACGAACATGACAAGCAACAAGCGACTCTGGCTATAGAGTGTCGTCAACGAGAATTCGCGTTGGAAACTTCACACCTCGCTCAACGCCAGCAAGCTACTGCCAATCTTCCCATCCGTTTTAATATATCACATGCAAGTAAGTTAATGCCATCATTTGTAGAAGCAGAAGTTGACGTGTTTTTTACCACCTTTGAAACCCTTGCTAATCAACTTCGTTGGCCTGCCGACCAATGGGCCACACTTCTCAGAGTACATCTTACAGGTAGAGCTGCAGTCACACTCGGTACTTTGGCGTCTGAGAATGACTACCAGACTCTGAAACAAGCAGTGTTGGACGCCTACCTTCTCTCCACAGAAAGTTATCGAAGGAAATTCCGTGACCACCTGAAGGCAAGTACCACTACCTTTCTCGAGTTTGCTAACGCAAAACGGAGATATTTTATGAAATGGCTGGAAGCAGCACATGTCTCTACTTTTACAGAACTCGTCAACCTGATGCTAGTTGAAGAATTCTTGAGGCGTGTGCCGCCTCCTGTCCGTCTATATTTAGCAGATAAAGAAGAAACCGACTACCTGAAGTGTGCTAAGTCGGCTGACACTTACAGCCTCATCCACCGGCTGACACCAGAACCATCCTCCAGTAAGAAGTCGTGGTACAGTTACGAGAAAGTGAGTACCGATCAAGCTGGCTCGCAATTGTACTGCAAGTATTGTAGACTCTATGGACATACCATAGATAAATGTGGTAAGTCTCAATACAAAGGAACCACCGACACGCAAAAACCCAAACCATCTCCTCCTAAGTCCGGTAAGCCTGTGATGAATGTTGGTGTTCATGTTAATGATCTTTCTCTTTTCAGTAACCACCTGTATACTGGAACTGTCTCTGCCAACGGTTCAAATCCGGAGGGACGTTTCAAATTGAAGATCTTGAGGGACACAGCGGCTCTTCAATCGATCATCTTGAAGTCGGCTGTGCCCAACATCGCCTACACCGGAGAAACTGTCTTCATCACTGACTTCACTGCTACCACTCCTTATCCTCTCGCCAGAGTCCACCTGGATTGTCCCTTCGTGAACGGAGAAGTCCAAGTCGCCGTCAGGGAAAAGCCTTTTCCCATGCCTGGAGTGCAACTTCTCCTAGGCAACGACTTGGCAGAAGACCTGCAACCGACCAACCTGATCGTCATGGACAAACCCCAGGTGTGTAACTCTGTGCCAAATAACCCTATTCTAGCGTATGTTCCAGCAGAGGTACAAGAGAGTGATGAAGTTTCTCCTCCGGTTCTCGTGACCACCCGTGCACAAGCCGCACGACCACAGCCAGCTGTCTCTACTGCTACCGCTGTCCCTCAAGACCCTCAGAAACTACCCCCGAATCTGACCAAGTTGGAGTTCCGTAAGTTACAGAGGGAAGATCTTACCTTAACACCATTATTTTTCCAGGCTGAGACTCAACCCGACAGTATTCCTGGGTTCTTCCTAGAGAACGACTTGCTCTACCGCAGATATAGACCCAGTAAACTGAAGGATGAGGACGATTGGGCCAACATCGAACAACTTGTAATTCCTGCCAGCCTGCGGCCCACTATTCTACACCTGGCCCACGGAGCACTCTCCCACTACGGATTCAACAAGACTTACCATGGAATTCGTCAAGACTACTACTAGCCAGGTATGGTAAATAGCGTCAAACAGTACGTAAAACAGTGTCATACATGTCAGATGGCAGGTAAACCGAACATCTCTATTCCCAGAGCGCCACTGATTCCCATACAGGTGCCTGCGGAACCTTTCCACAGACTTATTATAGACTGTGTTGGTCCTTTATCTCGGACCAGTTCAGGTAACGCCTATATCTTAACCATCCTGTGTCCTACCACCAGATTCCCCATAGCAGTTCCAGTGAAGAACATTACGGCTGCTACGGTTGTGAAGCACTTATTGAAGATCTTCACCCAGTATGGATTTCCCAGGGAGATTCAGAGCGACTGTGGTACCAACTTCACCAGTGATCTCTTCAAAAGGACACTGGAGGAGTTCAACATCAAACAGGTATTGTCCAGCCCCTATCATCCTGCTTCACAGGGTTCTCTTGAGCGTAGTCATCAGACTATCAAAGCACTCCTGAAAAAGTTTTGTAGTGAAACCTCTAAGGATTGGGATAAGCAAATAGATCTGATAATGCACATTTATAGAAGTCTTCCCAATGAGTCCCTAGGAGTATCTCCTTATGAGATGCTCTACGGCCGTCAGTGCCGTACTCCCCTCAAGGCTTTCAAAGACTCTCTACGAGATGCCACCTTCAGTGAGCATCAGAATGTGCCCCAGTTTCTTCAAAACCTTCAACACATTCTAAAGAGAGTCCACAGTTTTGCCCATGATAATCTGTTGAAAGCTCAGGAGCGGATGAAGACTCATTACGACCAGACCAGCAAAGTAAGAAAATTTAAGCCGGGAGACTTCGTGCTAGCTTACTTCCCTATCCCAGGTTCTCCTTTACAAAACAGGTTTTCAGGACCCTACCGCATCAAGGAGTGCAGAAACAACCATAACTACGTTCTAGAGACTCCAGATAGGCGGCGGAAGACCCAGCTGTGCCACGTCAACCTCCTGAAGCTATATAATGGTACTCCTCCCACTGTCATGTTAAACTACTCTACTTTTACAGAACCATACATCCACAGTGAGACCTTCCCTGCTTCTCCTCCCGGAACCACTAACAAGGAGTCTGCGCTTTCTAATTCAGAAATCCTTAATGATCTTCCCAACTACTTTCAGGATAATCATAGTGCACCTCTCGTCAAGATCTTCAGAGAACATCAGGAGTTGTTCCGAGATGACCCCCAAGAGTGTAATGTTACCCAGCACGACATCCAACTGCTCCCCGACACCCGGCCGATTCGTCAACCCTTCTACCGAATCAGCCCTAGCAAGAAGGAAGTCATGCGTGCTGAGGTGCAGTACCTTTTGGATCATGGACTGGCTACACCTTGTGAGTCCCCCTGGGCCTCACCCTGTATCTTGGTGCCAAAACCCCAAGGTAAGGTAAAGCTATGTACTGACTATCATAAGTTGAATAACGTGACAGTAAAGGATGCTTACCCCTTGCCAAGGATAGATGACATTCTTGACGCCATTGGTAATGCCCAGTACTTGTCCCAAGTGGACTTGCTTAAGGGGTATTATCAAGTGTGCTTAACTGAGCGAGCTAAAGAAATATCTGCCTTTATCACTCCTTTTGGACTTTTCAGATATGAACGCCTTCCTTTCGGACTATGTAATGCCCCGGCCACCTTTCAGAGAGCTGTCAACCGTGTCATCCAGGGCTTGGATAACACATACGCCTACTTGGATGATATCGTCGTAGCATCCAACACCTGGAGTGAACATCTGCTCCAGCTGCGACGTCTGTTCGCCAAGCTCCTGACAGCCGGCCTCACCATCAACCTGGGCAAGTCCACCTTCGCGAAAGGTAAAGTGCGTTATCTGGGTCATGTTATTGGGAGTGGCAGCCTAGCTCCGTTAAACTCACACACTCAAGCCATCCAACATTATCCACAGCCTACCACCAGGAAGCAGCTCCTGCGCTTCCTTGGTCTTGCCTCCTACTACCGTAGGTTTGTGAGAAATTTCAGTACAGTCGCCACACCTCTAATCCTATTAACCAGTCCCAAGCAACGGTATAAGTGGACCATGCAGCAAACCGTTGCTTTCGAACAACTCAAATTCCTCCTCTGTTCTAATCCCATTCTCGCCTCGCCAGATATCACCAAGCCTTTCGTCCTTCATGTCGACGCCAGTGGTACCGGCGTTAGTGGTGTCCTGATGCAGCAACGAGGCGAGGAGGTTCTACCTGTCAGCTACTACAGCTACAAATTGAAACCACACCAGAGGAACTACAGCACTATTGAAAAGGAGCTACTATCCATCGTCCTGAATCTCCAACACTTCGCTCCGTACCTACAAGGTGCCAGGTCTACCACCATCTTCTCAGACCACAACCCTCTCCGCTTCTTACATCAAGCCCAATTCACTAACCAGCGTCTTCTACGATGGGCTTTGTATTTACAAGATTTCAACCTGGAGATCCGCTATATAAAGGGTTCTGACAACATCATAGCCGATGCCCTCTCCAGAGTTTATGAAGTAGAAGCGACTCCACCTATTACTCCACCACATAACGACGTACTTCTTCCAGAACTGCAGGCTTCGGGGGAGAGTTGTGACGATAATCTCTTTCAAGAGAGATTGAGCCTGCTCTTCCCTCCAAACTACGTCCCAGTAACAAATAATATAGAAGATATATCCAACAAGTACAACAACAAGTTTTGCCCAGGGAGCAAAACGTATCCAACACCGGCGCACCTGCTCGCCTCCGCCCCGTGAACCGGCAAACTGCTTGTCCATCGCCTGCCTGTCACTGATTGGCTGGTGCCCGTCGCACCTGCCCACCACCCGCCACACGAGCTGATGTCTGGGCCACCGCGACCTAGGGAAGGCAGAATATATCGTGCTCCACACAAGTTAACACGTCTCATTGGTAGACTAAGCCTTGGCTTACGTGTACTAAGGGAGGTGGCAGCTTGAAGCCAATATTCCTGCAATAATATATTTACTTTGCTATTATTCACTTGTCCTAACGTAACTTTTCATTTGCCAGTGAATATTCTTATTATTTTGTTTGATTGATTTATCTGTTACAATTTTTATGCCCAATTTTATTCATGTCTTGCTTTTCTAACGTAATTAAAATTTCATTGTTAAATTTACTTGTGTTTTGTGTGTCTTCCCATTACCTTACCACAGACGAAAGTTCCAGCTTTTCTCTTTTTTTTTCTTTATGTGACGAGGCCATACCCCTAGCTTTTGAAACAGCCGAACACCAACGCGTTACCGTCACACTCAGTCTCTCTGCAAATGTTTCATGCACAGAGGCATTTCCTTCCAATGCAGCATTCCTACCTTCCCTTTGGATGATAATCTGATGCTCGGCCTCTTTTTTTCTCTGTGAGGGATTTGATCACCTCCCTTGCTGATGTCAGCTCACTTTGCACGTTGTTAATTGTATTCCACATTTCATGTATCTCCCTCCTGAATTCCTCCAGAACTTGGGTTAACATTTTGTTTATTTGGTCACTTTGACTATTCCCTTTGTCCCTGTTGTGTCCTCCTGCCATTTCGCATCTTTTCCTGGTATGTTTTGATAAAGTTAGGCGGGGGGGGGGGGGGGGGGTGCAGTGTGTGTGTGTATGTGTGTGTGTGTGTGTGTGTGTGTGTGTGTGTGTGTGGTGTTAGAAAAAAATCAGTGGATTGAATAACAGTTGAGAGGCGGGCCGAAAGAGCGGAGCTAGATTCCCGCAAGCAGAACTAGGTGAATACAACTAGGTGAATACACACGCGAACGCGCATTCTACTGGGGCCAGGCAGCCGAGCGGACAGCACGCTGGACATGTGATCCTGTGATCCCGGGTTCGATCCCGGGCGCCAGCGAGAAACATTGGGCAGAGTTTCTTTCACCCTATGCCCCTGTTACCTAGCAGTAAATAACTAACTGGGAAGTAGTCAGCTGTCACGGGCTGCTTCCTGGTGTGTGTGTGTGTGTGTATGTGTGATGTGAAAAAAAATAGTAGTAGTTAGAAACAGTTGATTGACAGTTGAGAGGCGGGCCGAAAGAGCAGAGCTCAACCCCCGCAAGCACAACTAGGTGAATACTCCCCAACATCAATGTTGCTTAACACACACACACACACACAACTCCTAAACATTAATAACGAAAGAAAAATATGACATCAATTTCATTTGATTAAAAAGTGGGTGAAGAATGATTGGTGTTGTATCCCTTGAGTTATAATATAACAATCCAATCTTCCTATTTCTCTGTTTACCCTGGTCTTTAAGCTGTGGATTAAGTTAGCTTCAAGAACTCTTCTTTCAGCGCATTCCACTTGTCTCATCAATAAGTTGAGAACGCAAATTAAAATCTGTCAAGATTTAAACATTACAACATTGATATAAATCTGTTTGTAAAATAAAACGAAAAAGTGGAACCTAACTTACTCTATTAAGATTTCCTGCCCAATTAATACTCGAAGAGGAAAGGCCATTGACTGGCGGAATACTAAGTATGTCACCAGCGTAAGTTTACTCCGGCCAAAAGTTATAGGAATTCCTGGGAAATGTTGCAACAGTTTTGAGAAATAAACTTTTTGTCGGCTGATTTGGATAAGTTTTTGTTAACCATTTTTCCTTTGCCACTAAGTACTGTACCATGATAGCCTTCATGTGTGATAGTAACTATATTCCTAGGTCACTAAATTAACAGATAGAAAATATCACATTCATTCTTTGTGTCAAGTGATTCGCCGGCATATTTAGTGAGTGAGAAAGTTTTCTTGTTTAGAGTGCACTTATTAAAAAAGTGACTCGAGAGTCTGTTATCATTTAGAGTGAATGTCGAGTGAATGATTGTTTTTGTGACAAAGAGTTAATCAAGATGGCCTTATGATACTGATGATTTTTTATCAATGTGTTAAAATTTGATAACAATTGATAATTTCACTAATTTACCAACTATTGATAACTCGTTGCGCACAATGTCCAAGATCAATGGCAATTCAACGCCGAAACGACGTCACCAAAGTTGATTCAACGGTGAATTACAGATGATAACGTTGATTCAACTGGTAATTATCGTGGTCTCTTGGATGTTGTGCCCATAACGCAACTTCCAGTCATTATGTAAATTTATTTTTTGGTGGTCGAGCATGTCCCGAGGGATGATATTTTGAGTCTTAAAGTTTAACATTATTATATAGCATTACTGGAAATATATTATATAGTATTACTGGATATATATTATATAGCATTACTGGAAATATATTATATAGCATTACTGGAAATATATTATATAGCATTACTGGATATATATTATATAGCATTACTGGATATATATTATATAGCATTAAAGGAAATATATTATATAGCATTAAAGGAAATATATTATATAGCATTAAAGGAAATATATTATATAGCATTAAACGAAATATATTATATAGCATTACTGGATATATATTATATAGCATTAAAGGAAATGTATTATATAGCATTAAAGGAAATATATTATATAGCATTAAAGGAAATATATTATATAGCATTAAAGGAAATATATTATGTAGCATTAAAGGAAATATATTATATAGCATTACTGGATATATATTATATAGCATTAAAGGAAATGTATTATATAGCATTAAAGGAAATATATTATATAGCATTACTGGATATATATTATGTAGCATTACTGGTTATATATTATATAGCATTACTGGATATATATTATGTAGCATTACTGGTTATATATTATATAGCATTACTGGATATATATTATATAGCAATACTGGACCAGTCGGTGCCCGAGTCGTTCCAGTGCTCATGCCCCTGAGCACTGGGTCCTGGGCTCTGGGGCCTGAGCTCTGGAGCCTGATCACTGGGGCCTGGGGTCTGAGCTCTTGGGCCTGAGCACTGGGGCCTGGGCACTGGGGCCTGAGCTCTGGAGCCTGAGCACTGGGGCCTGAGCTCTGGGGCCTGGGCACTGGGGCCTGAGCACTGGGGCCTGAGCTCTGGGGCCTGAGTACTGGGGCCTGGGCACTGGGGCCTCAGCTACTCACCTAGTTATACTCACCTAGTTCTGCTTGCTGGGGTTGAGCTCTGGTTCTTTGGTCCCACTTCTCGACTGTCAATGGTGCGCAGATTCTGGAGTCTATTGGTCTCTATCAAATCTAAATTTGAAAATGAGTATGAAGTCAGCCTCCACAACATCACTGCTTAATGCATTCCACTTGTTAATTACTCTAACTCAGAACCAAATCTTTCTAATGTCTCTGTGTCTCATTTGGGTACTAATTTTCTACCTGTGTCAACCTGTTCGTGTTTCCTCCGTGCTAAATAGTTTGTCTTTGTCCACCCTGTCAAGTGGAACAGGTTGGACGTAGAAGTCGTTGAAGCTAATTCCATTCAACGTTTTAAATGTAAATATGATAAAAGCCTGAGAAATGAGTCATTGCATTAATCTAAAATTGTTCGGAAGGCGGGGCTAGGAGCATAACTCGACCCTACAAGCACAGCTAGGTGAGATCATCTATATGAGTAAACACACACACACACACACACACACACACACACACACACACACACACACACACACACACACACACACACACACACACACACACACACACACACACACACACACACACACACACACACTGTTTTATTCTCAAGTTGAAGTCGTTTACAAAGAAGGGGCCAGATTCAGGAAAGATGTTCTCGTTCGTAAGTACTTGCGTAAGTGCTTTCGTGAATCTGGCCCTAGACCCCGAGAGAGCCTCGTAAACTAAGCTAACTGCTCATCAGAAGAGTTCTCACCATTTACAACCTCAGTGTAATATTGGCCTGGATATGAGGGTTGCTGGTATCTCCTCCTCACCATCATCACTATCACCATCTTTATTGTCGCCTCCATCACTATCACCATCTTTATTGTTACCATCATCACCAACACCATCTTTATTGTCGCCTACATCACCAACACCATCTTTATTGTCATCTACAACACCAACACCATCTTTATTGCTGCCTCCATCACCAACACCATCTTTATTGCTGCCTCCATCACCAACGCCAGCATCCAGCTGCTTCATGATCTAAGAACCATAGCATCAAGGACAACACGATCTGTAAATCGAAATATTCAGTTAATGAATCGTGAATCACATTCAATACCAACATGTACCCCAAACGGCTTATACAGTAATGTTTGAACCACAAATAACAGTTACATATGACTGCAGGATATGCGAATCAAAGCCAAACTGTATCACCATGAACCAGACCCGCAAAACAACTGAGTGACCCTGCACTGTACAGTCTCTCCCATCACACAGAGTACAAGAAGACATTTATTTAGATTGTGGCTATTGTGGCGAGCGGAAGGGAACGGCAGCAGGCTCGCCTCACAAGGGTAACTCAATCTTTTTTTTTTTTAATCTGGAAAGTTGAGTGGGTTTTTTTATCGTTCGTGGTGGATGGGAGGGGTCAAAAGTGATGTGTATGTTTTGTTTTCGTTAAAGCGGTTGTGTTTTTATCATGCAGGAATATTTTGTTTGTTCTTGTTTTATACTGTATTCGAGTCGATAGAGTTTATTGAAAACGGTACCAATTTATGACAAAATATATGATTCTAACATGATGTAAGCACATGTAAGCACACATAACTCTATACCATACGAGCGAACGGGTCTGTTTCTCTGTATGTTTGTGTGTTCAAAGTTGGAGGTAACACGCTTTGGAATAGAATCACCCAAATTGGCAGAGGGAATTGTCTAGGGTATGGGATGAACATAGACTTCTCAGGGTGGCCCGCTGCCCCCCGGCTACACAGCAAAATATTTTCAAAGCAAACTTTCAAAACAATATAGTAATGTGCACCATTATTCACTAAGTTTGATAAAAACTTATCTATAAACTATCTATTTATAGACTGTAAACTATAGACTATAAACTATTATCTACTATCTATAAACCTAGCAATTTTTGTAAAATTTCTTGTATGTACCTTACCAAAATAACCATTTATTTATTTATTATTTATTTATAAAATTAACAGCAATTTCCTGCTGTCGACAATGTGCCCGTACTCGCATAAAACTGGCGATTCCTGCACATTGTGAAAGGTTTCTCAAGCCAGAGTCCTTTATCAAAGTAAGGGGTAACTGTTATATATTTTCTTTTAGTATTTCACCCTAGTAAGCTCCTCTCGCTGGCCACCACGCACACCTTAGACAATTATATATTTTACAAGAGAAAGACAGGCAAACGGACTCAAAGACAGTCAGACAGACGCAGAGACAGAGATAGAGTCAATACACAGATAGTAGATAGGTAAATGAATAGATAGTTGGATAGATAGGTGGATGGCCAGATAGATAGGTGGATAGACAAATGGATCGATGGGTGGATTGGTAGAATGATTGATAGAAAATGGATAGATAGTTAATGGGTTAGATGGATAGAAAGAAGAGTAGTAATTGATAGAAAGATGAGTAGGTGTATGGACAGATAAATTTATAAATTGGTAGGTAGATGGATAGATTTTTTTACAGATGGATAGAAAGTTTGATCGATAGAAAGCTATAAGAATAGATTGATTGATGGACAGATGGGTTCACAAATGTATGGATAGAAAGATGGATGGATAGATACATAGAGAGATGGACAAAGAGGGGGATAGATAGGTAGATGAGGGATAGATAACTGGAGAGATGGTTAGATGGATGGACTGATAAACGGATAGTTGGATGAATATACAGATATATAAATGGTATATTTTGGTCGCAGTCTTTCTTGTAAACATATGCTGTTAAATGTGAGAGAAGGGTAAGATTAATGATTTTAACACGAATCTTCTCGATATTTCTTATGTTTTTCTTCATTGTGGAGGGAAGTTGAAAAAGTATCTCCCCCAAAGATCATTTTCACACTATATTATTGTCAGACGCCTAGGGAAGCGTTTCGCAAGGCACTTCTTACATTTTCAAAGATCAATTTTCCATACTCTTCTATGGTTATATTCGCTTGGGGTGAGATGGTATAGGACATGATTGAGATGAACAAATGGATCAATGCCACAATGGGTATAAAAGGCCATTGCATGTTTTATCTTCTTGCTTCTGTGTTTGTTCGGGGTCTTGAAGTGGGTAGAATGTAATTATGTGATAATTGGTTGTTGATTGTTAGTTTTGACTTTGATGTGTAGGGCCTTGCTGATGTCGAATCTCCTGTTGTCGCTGTACATGTCGATAATTTCTGTGTTGCTTGTTAAGATTTCTCTGGTGATGTTCTGGTAGTGTGAGAAGATTATATGCTCCTTGATAGAGCCCTGTAGCTTGTGCAAACAAGCATTGTGTTGTGAAACATGTCTAAATGAAAACCGCCTTCCAGAATTCACCAATATATATAGGGGTACCACCTCTGGTCGTTTGTAGGGACCCTTAAGCCTCGAAGAAGACGATATGCAGCACCCGGGAGAGCCTTGTCGGGATCTCACGTGCACTGGCACATATTGTCTTCTCCTACCACTCCTTACATATTTATATATAGAGGGAACTCTAATAGTAGGCATCCATCAGTCTCGGGAGACTATGGAGATGCGCTATGGTTGTCGGTCTGAAGTGGCCTCTCCAGGGCACAAAGCCTGGGTAGGTTCATATTGAGGAGAAGCTGTCACCCAGGACGACTCAAACAGCCGCTGGTAATTGTGGCACCTGGTGCGGAGCATCTTCACCTGCAGGTACCGGGACCTTAGGGCGACTAAACCCTACACAAGAGGAATCCAGGCCCTTACCGCCAGCAAGTCACCGTCATCCAGGGGAATCTCCGACGAGGGAACTTTATTGTAGAAGATTACATGCTTACAAAATGTGACCTTAAAACATACACGACACTACCAATAGAAGTAAAATGAAAAACACTAGAGGAACCAACGTGATACCTTAATAAATGTCACAGATAGATTAGATCATTGTTGCAAGTCAAACACCTCTTCGAATTCCTCTGAAGTTGGACTCGTGCCCAAGATGCAACAGCCATCTCCCTTCTGAATCGCGACACTGAGGCGCTGGAACAAGAAGCTTTTCGTTCTCTGGTCTTCTGTAATGCCTATAGATTTGTAGCCTAATTCCTTTAGGAAATTCAATGCACAATTTTCCCACGAACTCTAATAGTAGGCAACCGATCGGAACAAAGCAACCGATCGGAACAAAGCTGTAGCAGTGTGCCAGAACTCTGTATTTGATGGATTTCTGTGTTTCCATAAATCTAGACAACGAATATGTAATATTTTTTTTTATAATTTTGTTTAATCTAAAATAATAATCTAAAATTCATATCTAATGAAACGTTTTGCCTTAAATACATGCGCATTCTTTGTCAGAGAATTTACAATGACGAATGCAGATATTATGAACAGCTGAATAGTTCAACTGGATCCTCCTTGTTGACTACAAAGCGAGCAAGTCATTAGCATGAGGGAATTGTTACGGAGCAGCTTCTATTTTTCTCCAAATCCGGCTTTAAGAGTCATATCTGCTAATCCTGCTGATTCCCTGAGGTGGAGGGAGTCACTTGATATATGAGGCGACCAGATTGTTCACCTAATTAGGGGAGAAATTTGTGTTTATAAGTTTGTATGTACGGGGGAAAGTTTTGCCCTTGATACAAAGAAAATGGCGCCCCTTACCTGCAAATCCGCCATTTTGTGGACGACGACAGCCGGCTGCTGATTGGCTGGCTGAGGTCACGTGCCGCGGCCGATCAATCAGCGCCCGCTGTGATGTCACCAAGAGCCCCTGGCGGCGTCGGTGAAGGTGTCGCATAGAGTTGACCTGACAGTGGACGCGATAGGACGTGCGTTGATCAGCGCTCGAGGTTGGAGGATCTGGGAGTCTCTTTCAGTGGATCATTGGCAGCCATCGCAGCCCACCATTATTACTGGAGACCCTGTGCTTCTGGGAAGGAAGAAGATGCCAAATTTATTGGGCAAAGAGGTGCCAAAACTTGAGGAATCGTTCGGCGACCACCTTGGAGGGCCCCGCCTGATGCCCGAGGATCTGGATGCTGTGGCGAGACAGCCTGCAGTGACCGGGTCACATCCGCTGATAACGTTGGAGGGAAGACACCGTTCCTAGGTCGAGGAGCAAGGCCTTTGTGGAAGGAACGTGTGTGGATGGTGACTGACTCAGCGATCACTGGTTGGACCAGGATTTGGAATATCTGAACTTTGGGAACGACACGGCGAGGACACCTGGGGACGTGCAACACATTACTGGATTGTCAAGGACCGACTCAGGAACTGTGGGAACCTCACACCATCGAAGGACAGGCGTCGTGAGCCAGGAATGTTGAATGTAGATCATTTTTCCCTCACATTACCCCTTGTTGATTAGGCTAGCTAGGCTAGGCTGCAGGGCAGTTTGTGTTCACGACTGTTGAAGAGGACAACGTGTGTGTGGACGACGAGACAGTTGGAGAGGCGGTGACCGACGTTGACGAAGCGGCCCCTTGTGAGAGGGTGTGAGACCCCTTTTAAATCTGTCCAGCTGACGGAGTTGCCGGAGGTCATGAGAGAAGAATTGCTGACGAT
>NC_091185.1:35621649-35756649 GCF_040958095.1 Procambarus clarkii | reverse complement strand
TCACGACCGGACATAATGAGGTGATAGCCGAGGCTATATGAACCACCCCACCGCCGGCACTCGGATAGTTATCTTGGGCATAGCATTTTACCAAATCACCTCATTCTTTGGGGCACACGTGAGGAACACAAATGCGAACAAGCCTGAATGGTCCCCAGGACATATGCAACTGAAAACTCACACCCCAGAAGTGACTCAAACCCATACTCCCAGAAGCAACGCAACTGGTATGTACAAGACGCCTTAATCCACTTGACCATCACGACCGGACATAATGAGGTGATAGCCGAGGCTATATGAACCACCCCACCGCCGGCACTCGGATAGTTATCTTGGGCATAGCATTTTACCAAATCACCTCATTCTTTGGGGCACATGTGAGGAACACAAATGCGAACAAGCCTGAATGGTCCCCAGGACATTTGCAACTGAAAACTCACACCCCAGAAGTGACTCGAACCCATACTCCCAGAAGCAACGCAACTGGTATGTACAAGACGCCTTAATCCACTTGACCATCACGACCGGACATAATGAGGTGATAGCCGAGGCTATATGAACCACCCCACCGCCGGCACTCGGATAGTTATCTTGGGCATAGCATTTTACCAAATCACCTCATTCTTTGGGGCACACGTGAGGAACACAAATGCGAACAAGCCTGAATGGTCCCCAGGACATATGCAACTGAAAACTCACACCCCAGAAGTGACTCGTTGCATATGTCCTGGGGACCATTCAGGCTTGTTCGCATTTGTGTTCCTCACGTGTGCCCCAAAGAATGAGGTGATTTGGTAAAATGCTATGCCCAAGATAACTATCTGAGTGCCGGCGGTGGGGTGGTTCATATAGCCTCGGCTATCACCTCATTATGTCCGGTCGTGATGGTCAAGTGGATTAAGGCGTCTTGTACATACCAGTTGCGTTGCTTCTGGGAGTATGGGTTCGAGTCACTTCTGGGGTGTGAGTTTTCAGTTGCATATGTCCTGGGGACCATTCAGGCTTGTTCGCATTTGTGTTCCTCACGTGTGCCCCAAAGAATGAGGTGATTTGGTAAAATGCTATGCCCAAGATAACTATCTGAGTGCCGGCGGTGGGGTGGTTCATATAGCCTCGGCTATCACCTCATTATGTCCGGTCGTGATGGTCAAGTGGATTAAGGCGTCTTGTACATACCAGTTGCGTTGCTTCTGGGAGTATGGGTTCGAGTCACTTCTGGGGTGTGAGTTTTCAGTTGCATATGTCCTGGGGACCATTCAGGCTTGTTCGCATTTGTGTTCCTCACGTGTGCCCCAAAGAATGAGGTGATTTGGTAAAATGCTATGCCCAAGATAACTATCCGAGTGCCGGCGGTGGGGTGGTTCATATAGCCTCGGCTATCACCTCATTATGTCCGGTCGTGATGGTCAAGTGGATTAAGGCGTCTTGTACATACCAGTTGCGTTGCTTCTGGGAGTATGGGTTCGAGTCACTTCTGGGGTGTGAGTTTTCAGTTGCATATGTCCTGGGGACCATTCAGGCTTGTTCGCATTTGTGTTCCTCACGTGTGCCCCAAAGAATGAGGTGATTTGGTAAAATGCTATGCCCAAGATAACTATCCGAGTGCCGGCGGTGGGGTGGTTCATATAGCCTCGGCTATCACCTCATTATGTCCGGTCGTGATGGTCAAGTGGATTAAGGCGTCTTGTACATACCAGTTGCGTTGCTTCTGGGAGTATGGGTTCGAGTCACTTCTGGGGTGTGAGTTTTCAGTTGCATATGTCCTGGGGACCATTCAGGCTTGTTCGCATTTGTGTTCCTCACGTGTGCCCCAAAGAATGAGGTGATTTGGTAAAATGCTATGCCCAAGATAACTATCCGAGTGCCAGCGGTGGGGTGGTTCATATAGCCTCGGCTATCACCTCATTATGTCCGGTCGTGATGGTCAAGTGGATTAAGGCGTCTTGTACATACCAGTTGCGTTGCTTCTGGGAGTATGGGTTCGAGTCACTTCTGGGGTGTGAGTTTTCAGATATATATATATATATATATATATATATATATATATATATATATATATATATAAATATATATATATATATATATATATATATATATATATATATATATATATAAATATATATATATATATATATATATATATATATATATATATATATATATATATATATATATATATATATATATATATATTATTATTAAATATGACCGAAAAAGTAAGATTTATAATTCTAACAGGAATTTTCTCAATGTTTCTTATATTTTTTTTCACTGTTGATGGTAACTGAAAAATCAATTCTCCAAAATTCATTTTTATTTCTAGTCTGACGCGACACTTGAGCGCGTTTCGTAAAACTTATTACATTTTCAAAGACTTTAGTTTACACACACACAACTATAACTGAACAGAGTTTAAACATCTTCGATTTTATACCTGCATTAGGGTGAGGTGATATGTTACAACAGTTTTGGATGAGATGAAAACAAACTTTCAACGCAAAACAGAACACGAAACAATGGGTATAATATTTTGTAAGTTAAAGGGAAGAATGGAAGTAACTGCAAAGGGCCTATTGGCCCATATTTCTTGATGCTTCTATTTTGGTGCGGAGTCTTTAAGTGGGTAGAATAAAGTTGTGCATTAATTGGCTGTTGATTGCTGGTGTGGACTTCTTAATGTGTAGTGCCTCGCAGATATCTAGTCGCCTGCTATCGCTGTATCTATCGATGATGTACGTGTTTTTTTTTTAAGACTTCTCTGGTGATGGTCTGGTTGTGGGAAGAGATTATATGTTCCTTAATGGAGCCCTGTTGCTTATGCATCGTTAATCGCCTGGAAAGAGATGTTGTTGTTTTGCCTATATACTGAATTCTTTGAGGCTTACAGTCCCCAAGTGGGCATTTGAAGGCATAGACGACACTGGTCTCTTTTAAAACGTTCTGCTTTGTGTCTGGAGAGTTTCTCATGAGTAGGTTGGCCGTTTTCTTGGTTTTATAGTAGATCGTCAATTGTATCTTCTGATTTTTGTCTGTAGGGATAACGTTTTTATTACCAATATCTTTCAGGACCCTTTCCTCCGTTTTATGAGCTGTGGAAAAGAAGTTCATGTAAAATAGTCTAATAGGGGGTTGTTAATGTTGGGTTCTAATGTTGTGGTAGTTGTCTCTTCAGAGGTTGCGTAGCTTTTCACCTTCCTTCTTATGATGTCTTCAACGAAACCATTGGAGAAGCCGTTGTTCACTAGGACCTGCCTTACCCTACAGAGTTCTTCATCGACTGTCTTCCATCCTGAGCTGTGGCTGAGAGCATGGTCGACATAAGCATTAACAACACTCCTCTTGTACCTGTCTGGGCAGTCACTGTTGGCATTGACGCACATTCCTATGTTTGTTTCCTTAGTGAAGACTGCAGTGTGGAAACCTCTACTCCTTTCCATGACTGTTACATCTAGAAACTGTAGCTTCCCATCCTTCTCCGTCTCGTAAGTGAAATGATCAGCAATGTTTTCTTATCTTCATTCTACTTTGCTTTGATGAAGGCGAATTAGCCGAAAACACGTTAAGCATTTTCTATTTTTCACATGTGGTTATTCTGCATATATATATATATATATATATATATATATATATATATATATATATATATATATATATATATATATATATATATATGTCGTACCTAGTAGCCAGAACGCACTTCTCAGCCTACTATGCAAGGCCCGATTTGCCTAAAAAGCCAAGTTTTCCTGAATTAATATATTTTCTCTAATTTTTTTCTTATGAAATGATAAAGCTACCCATTTCATTACGTATGAGGTCAATTTTTTTTAATTGGAGTTAAAATTAACGTAGATATATGACCGAACCTAACCAACCCTACCTAACCTAACCTAACCTATCTTTATAGATTAGGTTAGGTTAGGTAGCCGAAAAAGTTAGGTTAGGTTAGGTTAGGTAGGTTAGGTAGTCGAAAAATAATTAATTCATGAAAACTTGACTTATTAGGCAAATCGGGCCTTGCATAGTAGGCTGAGAAGTGCGTTCTGGCTACTTGGTACGACATATATATATATATATATATATATATATATATATATATATATATATATATATATATATATATATATATAATTTAATAATATAATAATATATAATAATATAATAATATATAATTTTTTTTTGAATAGAGAGTACCACCTCTAGCTGGAAGAAGGGGGACCCATAGCCTCGGAGGAAACCACGCATAACGCATTAGAGGGAATGTTTAGATCCCCTCCAATACAGTTTCTGTGTGCTTTTCTCCTACCACCCCCTTCCTTTTTTTATTTTTTGTGCTTTATTACGCATTTGATGGTTACAAGAATATATATATATATATATTTATATATATATATATATATATATATATATATATATATATATATATATATATATATATGTATATATATATATATATATATATATATATGGCACAACTCTCCTAAACACGAGAGTGATGTATACAACTTTAGAACACTTTCCCACCAGGAGACTCGAACCCTAGCCAGCACAGAAGCCTTCCAGCAACTGGCATAACAGGTACACCTTAACCCGCTCCACCACCTGCTCAGACCCTTAAAAGAGATGGTAATTTCGGAGTATTTAAATACACCAAAGATCACCACCTCCCAAGAGCACTAGAGCAAGTGAGGGGTCATTTATGTGTTTATTTCATCAAGTCCCTGTTAATATGGGAAGACACAGTGTCTATGCTTAAGGCACAACTCTCCTAAACACGAGAGTGAAGTATACAACTTTAGAACACTTTCCCACCAGGAGACTCGAACCCTAGCCAGCACAGAAGCCTTCCAGCAACTGGCATAACAGGTACGCCTTAACCCGCTCCACCACCTGCTCAGACCCTTAAAAGAGATGGTAATTTCGGAGTATTTAAATACACCAAAGATCACCACCTCCCAAGAGCACTAGAGCAAGTGAGGGGTCATTTATACGTTTATTTCATCAAGTCCCTGTTAATATGGGAAGACACAGTGTCTATGTTTAAGGCACAACTCTCCTAAACACGAGAGTGAAGTATACAACTTTAGAACACTTTCCCACCAGGAGACTCGAACCCTAGCTAGCACAGAAGCCTTCCAGCAACTGGCATAACAGGTACGCCTTAACCCGCTCCACCACCTGCTCAGACCCTTAAAAGAGATGGTAATTTCGGAGTATTTAAATACACCAAAGATCACCACCTCCCAAGGGCACTAGAGCAAGTGAGGGGTCATTTATGTGTTTATTTCATCAAGTCCCTGTTAATATGGGATGACACAGTGTCTATGCTTAAGGCACAACTCTCCTAAACACGAGAGTGAAGTATACAACTTTAGAACACTTTCCCACCAGGAGACTCGAACCCTAGCCAGCACAGAAGCCTTCCAGCAACTGGCATAACAGGTACGCCTTAAACCGCTCCACCACCTGCTCAGACCCTTAAAAGAGATGGTAATTTCGGAGTATTTAAATACACCAAAGATCACCACCTCCCAAGAGCACTAGAGCAAGTGAGGGGTCATTTATACGTTTATTTCATCAAGTCCCTGTTAATATGGGAAGACACAGTGTCTATGCTTAAGGCACAACTCTCCTAAACACGAGAGTGAAGTATACAACTTTAGAACACTTTCCCACCAGGAGACTCGAACCCTAGCCAGCACAGAAGCCTTCCAGCAACTGGCATAACAGGTACGCCTTAACCCGCTCCACCACCTGCTCAGACCCTTAAAAGAGATGGTAATTTCGGAGTATTTAAATACACCAAAGATCACCACCTCCCAAGAGCACTAGAGCAAGTGAGGGGTCATTTATACGTTTATTTCATCAAGTCCCTGTTAATATGGGAAGACACAGTGTCTATGCTTAAGGCACAACTCTCCTAAACACGTGCGTCATGACCTCCTGACATGTGCGTCATGACCTCCTGACATGTGCGTTATGACCTCCTGACATGTGTGTCATGACCTCCTGACATGTGCATAATGACCTTCTGACTTGTGCGTCATGACCCCTTGACATGTGCGTCATGACCCCCCTGACATGTGCGTCATGACCTCCTGACATGTACATAATGACCAACTGACATGTGCGTCATGACCCCTTGACATGTGCGTCATGACCTCCTGACATGTGCATAATGACCTCCTGACATGTGCGTCATGACCCCTTGACATGTGCATAATGACCTCCTGACATGTGCGTCATGACCTCCTGACATGTGCATAATGACCTCCTGACATGTGCGTCATGACCCCCTGACATGTGCGTCATGACCTCCTGACATGTACATAATGACCTCCTGACATGTGCGTCATGACCCCTTGACATGTGCGTCATGACCTCCTGACATGTGCATAATGACCTTCTGACATGTGCGTCATGACCCCTTGACATGTGCGTCATGACCCCCTGACATGTGCGTCATGACCTCCTGACATGTACATAATGACCAACTGACATGTGCGTCATGACCCCTTGACATGTGCGTCATGACCTCCTGACATGTGCATAATGACCTCCTGACATGTGCGTCATGACCCCTTGACATGTGCATAATGACCTCCTGACATGTGCGTCATGACCTCCTGACATGTGCATAATGACCTCCTGACATGTGCGTCATGACCTCATGACATGTGCATAATGACCTCCTGACATGTGCGTCATGACCTCATGACATGTGCATAATGACCTCCTGACATGTGCGTCATGACCTCATGACATGTGCGTCATGACCTCCTGACGAGACCTGGTGACGGTGGGTCTTGTGCCACACGTGGTGACGGCGACCCACCCTCACCTCACACATGAGACCCACCCTCATCTCACACATGAGACCCATCCTCACCACACACATGAGCCCCACCCGTGCCCTCATCAATTTGGTCACTAGCGGCCAAGTGTTCCTGTGGTGCGCCAGCCTGGAGGGTAGAAGGTGTTGTTGCCTCTCGTGGTCCAGGCCTTAATTACCGCCCTCTACAAGATGGCGCTGCTCTTGTCCCGCACGATCTAGATGTACTTCTAAATATACTTCATTTCTGAGTATGCTGTACGTGACAGGCCGTAGGTTTCGGTCGTTCTTTCGGGCCTGATGTTATAGGGTTTTATTACTTGTTGTGTTTACCCGTAGCGCATCACGGTGTGCCGTACAATGGAGCTGGTGGTTACTCTCTCACCGTATCTGCTGCTAGCCAGCTGGGTCCCAGCGTAGCTGCTGCTAGCCAGCTGGGTCCCAGCGTAGCTGCTGCTAGCCAGCTGGGTCCCAGCGTAGCTGCTGCTAGCCAGCTGGGTCCCAGCGTAGCTGCTGCTAGCCAGCTGGGTCCCAGCGTAGCTGCTGCTAGCCAGCTGGGTCCCAGCGTAGCTGCTGCTAGCCAGCTGGGTCCCAGCGTAGCTGCTGTTAGCCAGCTGGGTCCCAGCGTAGCTGCTACTAGCCAGCTGGGTCCCAGCGTAGCTGCTGCTAGCCAGCTGGGTCCCAGCGTAGCTGCTGCTAGCCAGCTGGGTCCCAGCGTAGCTGCTGTTAGCCAGCTGGGTCCCAGCGTAGCTGCTACTAGCCAGCTGGGTCCCAGCGTAGCTGCTGCTAGCCAGCTGGGTCCCAGCGTAGCTGCTGCTAGTCAGCTGGGTCCCAGCGTAGCTGCTGTTAGCCAGCTGGGTCCCAGCGTAGCTGCTGCTAGCCAGCTGGGTCCCAGCGTAGCTGCTGCTAGCCAGCTGGGTCCCAGTGTAGCTGCAGCTAGACAGCTGGGTCCCAGCGTTGCTACTGCTAGCCAGCTGGGTCCCAGTGTAGCTGCTGCTAGCCAGCTGGGTCCCAGTGTAGCCGCTGCTATCCAGCTGGGTCCCAGTGTAGCTGCTGCTAGCCAGCTGGGTCCCAGCGTTGCTGCTGCTAGTCAGCTGGGTCCCAGCGTAGCTGCTGCTAGCCAGCTGGGTCCCAGCGTTGCTGCTGCTAGCCAGCTGGGTCCCAGTGTAGCTGCTGCTAGCCAGCTGGGTCCCAGTGTAGCTGCTGCTAGCTAGCTGGGTCCCAGTGTAGCCGCTGCTATCCAGCTGGGTCCCAGTGTAGCTGCTGCTAGCCAGCTGGGTCCCAGCGTAGCTGCTGCTAGCCAGCTGGGTCCCAGCGTTGCTACTGCTAGCCAGCTGGGTCCCAGTGTAGCTGCTGCTAGCCAGCTGGGTCCCAGCGTTGCTACTGCTAGCCAGCTGGGTCCCAGCGTTGCTGCTGCTAGCCAGCTTGGTCCCAGCGTAGCTGCTGCTAGCCAGCTGGGTCCCAGTGTAGCTGCTGCTAGCCAGCTGGGTCCCAGCGTTGCTGCTGCTAGCCAGCTGGGTCCCAGCGTAGCTGCTGCTAGCCAGCTGGGTCCCAGCGTTGCTGCTGCAAGCCAGCTGGGTCCCAGTTGATAAACAGTTGATAAACAGTATAAATGATGACAGTTGGAGCGTGAGATGGTCATTCAGTTGATCACAGTAGTGGTGATAACTGGGGAGGTAATGCTGGAATGAGTCACGAAGGAAGCAAGATAGTTGGAATGGTGTTGCAAGAAATGGTTCATGGGGTGATGGTTGGAGGGGTGATGGTTGGAGGGGTGATGGTTGGAGGGGTGATGGTTGGAGGGGTGATGGTTGGAGGGGTGATGGTTCTCCAACCATCACTCCTCCAACTATTGCAGGAGTGATGGTTGGAAGGGCGATAGTTGAAGTGGTGATGGTTGGAACAGGGATGGTTAGAAAGGTTACAATTAGAGGGATGGGTTTATAATAAGAGAGGTGATAGTTAGAATTGGATAGTAGACGGTTGACGGTGTTATAAATGGAGAAGTGATTATTGAAGAGATTTTGTATTTATTTCTGGTATTAACGCTAACCCGTTAATTCCGGAAATAAATACAAAATATATTTTAATAATTAAATTAAATTAACTAATTAAATAAATTAAATAATTAAATTAACTCTTCAAGGTCGGTGTTTACCCAAAATTTCAGGACTTATTTTTTGGCATAGTCAGTGTCAATTGGGAAACAAAAAAATCGCCCCTTCAGTAAACTGGTATTTTCTTCTCCAATAGATTCATCAAAATATAACATCAATATTTTATTACGTTTAAGAAATTGATTTATGTTCAACTTCACCGCGAAAGTAGAACAAGAACAGTAAAGTTCAACTCTCCGGCTGTCAGACTACCTGACTTGGAGAGGCCCAGACACTCACTGACATGCAACTCCAGAGACAGGATTTCAAAAGCCAGTTTCTTGTTTTACAATTACGACTTACCTGTATTTTCATTTTTAAATCTGCAAATACAATAATTACATTTAATAGAACGACGGTTTGAGACACAAATACATCTCATTTTAACTGATTAATAATATTTCGGTACTGATAGTTGTATGTATCCTCTTTTTCTACAGAAACACTAATACTTCCTCTTTTTCTACAGAAACCCTTAAAGTAAATATATAAACTTTTTTTGTATCACTCTAAAAACACCATGCCAGAAAATTTAGTGAGGAATTCTTCTGATTAACACAACGGACATACCTGATATTTCTTGGCTTAAATGAATGAAGAGAACGATTGAGTAGGAGAGAGACCAAGTGAAGATGTGATAGAGGGGAGAGGGAGAAGTAACATGACTCATGAGAAATATTGACCACAGGAAAGTACCTAATGATAAAACATGACGAAATGTATAAAAACAAACTTCGGAGTGAGTATGAGGTGAAGGCAAGATGGAGGTGAGTCCTGAGGTCAATCAGAAATGCAAAAAGATGAGGAAGTTAAATAGAAAGAAATAATAGTTAAACCTTTAAAAAGCTAAATAATTGAAATAGATCATGAAAACGTGAGAAAATGAATAGGGTTATACGAGTACAGTGGAACAGAATAGAGAGATAAAAGAAAGTAAGTGGTCAGTGAGAGTGAAATTAAATGAGCATGAGAGAGGAGTGTGAGGTGTGGGAGGGAATTGAGAGATAAGAGAGAGGGAGGGAGGGGAACGAAAACAAGACATAAGTGAGACATGTATGAGGTCAGCTGAGAGGAGGCGAAGACGGAACCAAGTGGTAATAGAGGATGATGGAGAGATTAGTGGTGAGTTGACGACGGAGTCAAGAAAACTCAAGGAGTTATGAGAGGTGATGGAGATGGTGGTTGGAGAGTTATGGTCGTTGGAGTGAGGCTTTTGGGGAACTTACTTGATAGGTAACAGACTACATGGTAGCTAGCTGTGTGGCTGGACATAGACTGGGCGGATGTGTCATGGTTGGAGGTTTGTTTGTAATAAGTGAAATAGAAATGAAGTTTCGCATTGGATGGAAATAATGGAGAGGAAGATTACATAACAAGAGGTAATAATTTCCGAGGAGAATAACAGGCATAAGAATGCTTTAGAGCGAGGTTGGTGGGATGATAGTTGGAGTAATGGTTGGAGGGATGATAGTTGGAGTAATGGTTGGTGGGATAATAGTTGGAGTAATGGTTGGTGGGATGATAGTTGGAGTAATGGTTGGTGGGATGATAGTTTTAGTAATGGTTGGTGGGATGATAGTTGGAGTAATGATTGGTGGGATGATAGTTGGAGTAATGGTTGGTGGGATGATAGTTGGAGTAATGGTTGGTGGGATGATAGTTGGAGTAATGGTTGGTGGGATGATAGTTGGAGTAATGGTTGGTGGGATGATAGTTTTAGTAATGGTTGGTGGGATGATAGTTGGAGTAATGGTTGGTGGGATGATAGTTTTAGTAATGGTTGGTGGGATGATAGTTGGAGTAATGGTTGGTGGGATGATAGTTTTAGTAATGGTTGGTGGGATGATAGTTGGAGTAATGGTTGGTGGGATGATAGTTGGAGTAATGGTTGGTGGGATGATAGTTTTAGTAATGGTTGGTGGGATGATAGTTGGAGTAATGGTTGGTGGGATGATAGTTTTAGTAATGGTTGGTGGGATGATAGTTGGAGTAATGGTTAGTGGGATGATAGTTTTAGTAATGGTTGGTGGGATGATAGTTTTAGTAATGGTTGGTGGGATGATAGTTGGAGTAATGGTTGGTGGGATGATAGTTTTAGTAATGGTTGGTGGGATGATAGTTTTAGTAATGGTTGGTGGGATGATAGTTGGAGTAATGGTTAGTGGGATGATAGTTTTAGTAATGGTTGGTGGGATGATAGTTGGAGTAATGGTTGGAGGGATGATAGTTGGAGTAATGGTTGGAGGGATGATAGTTGGAGAGATGATAGTTGCAGTAATGGTTGGTGGGATGATAGTTGGAGTAATGGTTGGAGGGATGATAGTTGAGTAATGGTTGGTGGGATGATAGTTGGAGTAATGGTTGGAGGGATGATAGTTGAGTAATGGTTGGAGAGATGATAGTTGGAGTAATGGTTGGAGAGATGATAGTTGGAGTAATGGTTGGCGGGATGATAGTTGGAGTAATGGTTGGTGGGATGATAGTTGGAGTAATGGTTGGTGGGATGATAGTTGGAGTAATGGTTGGTGGGATGATAGTTTTAGTAATGGTTGGTGGGATGATAGTTGGAGTAATGGTTGGTGGGATGATAGTTTTAGTAATGGTTGGTGGGATGATAGTTGGAGTAATGGTTGGTGGGATGATAGTTTTAGTAATGGTTGGTGGGATGATAGTTGGAGTAATGGTTGGTGGGATGATAGTTGGAGTAATGGTTGGTGGGATGATAGTTTTAGTAATGGTTGGTGGGATGATAGTTGGAGTAATGGTTGGTGGGATGATAGTTTTAGTAATGGTTGGTGGGATGATAGTTGGAGTAATGGTTAGTGGGATGATAGTTTTAGTAATGGTTGGTGGGATGATAGTTTTAGTAATGGTTGGTGGGATGATAGTTGGAGTAATGGTTGGTGGGATGATAGTTTTAGTAATGGTTGGTGGGATGATAGTTTTAGTAATGGTTGGTGGGATGATAGTTGGAGTAATGGTTAGTGGGATGATAGTTTTAGTAATGGTTGGTGGGATGATAGTTGGAGTAATGGTTGGAGGGATGATAGTTGGAGTAATGGTTGGAGGGATGATAGTTGGAGAGATGATAGTTGCAGTAATGGTTGGTGGGATGATAGTTGGAGTAATGGTTGGAGGGATGATAGTTGAGTAATGGTTGGTGGGATGATAGTTGGAGTAATGGTTGGAGGGATGATAGTTGAGTAATGGTTGGAGAGATGATAGTTGGAGTAATGGTTGGAGAGATGATAGTTGGAGTAATGGTTGGCGGGATGATAGTTGGAGTAATGGTTGGTGGGATGATAGTTGGAGTAATGGTTGGAGGGATGATAGTTGAGTAATGGTTGGCGGGATGATAGTTGGAGTAATGGTTGGAGGGATGATAGTTGGAGTAATGGTTGGAGCGATGATAGTTGGAGTAATGGTTGGTGGAATGATAGTTGGAGGGATAATGGTTGAAAGAATGATGGTAAGAGGAATGAAGGTCTGGGAACTGTCGTTTGGAGGAGTGATTGTTGGTGACATAATGGTTGAAGGTGTTCACGTCTGGAGCATCATAGTCAGAGGGTTGAAGGTTTGAAGTGTGATTGATGGATGGGAGAGACAAATTACTTGGAGGGGTGAAGACTGAATCAGTGATGGTTGAAGGGGTGAGGTGATGGTTTAAGGAGTAATGGTTAGAGTAGTGATGGTTGAAGGGGTAATAGTAAAAGTAGTGATGGTTGAAGGGGTAATAGCAAAAGGAGTGATGGTTGAAGGGGTAATGGTTAGATTAGTGATGGTTGAAGGGGTAATGGTTAGATTAGTGATGGTTGAAGGGGTAATGGGTAGAGTAGTGATGGTTGAAGGGGTAATGGTTAGATTAGTGATGGTTGAAGGGGAAATGGTTAGATTAGTGATGGTTGAAGGGGTAATGGGTAGAGTAGTGATGGTTGAAGGGGTAATGGGTAGAGTAGTGATGGTTGAAGGGGTAATGGTTAAACTTGTGATGGTTGAAGGGGTAATGGGTTGAGTAGTGATGTTTGAAGGGGTAATGGGTTGAGTAGTGATGGTTGAAGGGATAATGGTTAGAGTAGTGATGGTTGAAGGAATAATGGTTAGAGTAGGGATGGTTGAAGGGGTAATGGGTAGAGTAGTGATGGTTGAAGAGCGAATGGGTATAGTTTGAGTGGTGATGGTTGAAAGAGTTAAAGCTTCAAACCACAAAAATCCCCCCAATTTCTTGTATACTTAACTACGTCTTCCAACATACATTCTTTACACACGATTTGGAGGATTTATTTCCTGAAATTACAAATGAAAATTTTGAAATTAACGGTATATCATCCCTTTAGAACACTTGTCTTTGCTTCTTCAACATATTAGTCAAAATCCTTACCTCTATCTCTGTTTTTTGAAAATATTTATTTTGTCAATAACATTGAACAAATAGATCAAGCACTAGATTAATTAATATGGATCTCACCGTCTCACAGACTATCTGACCCTCAGACATCCTGACAAACAGATTACGGTCACAGATTCGCTTACGTACAGTTCAATAGCTTCAGACCAACACAAAGAGATGTAGAGCATAATAACAGAAAATCTAGGAACGAAGAAATCTATCAGGAGAAAGCGCCAAGCCATTACGAGTATATAGCACTGGGAAGGGGTCTGGATATAAGGGTTTGGGGTGGGACGGGTGAAAGAAATGGTACTCAATCACTTGGACGGTCGGGAATTTAACGCCGACCTGCAAGAAGCGAGTCCATCGCTCTACCGTCCAGACCAGCTGGTTAAGCAACAGAAGCTCTATATTCTGCTTCTGGAGTGCACGATTCATATGCAATTATTATTATTATTATTATTACTTTTAAATCGAGAACATAATATTACTTCAGATACTTGGACTACGGTCTGAAACTCATCTATTTGTTAATGCTCAACATTTATATTTGCTTGAATTTTCCGGAGTTGAATTCTGGCCCAACAACAAAAGCAAATATATTAGCGATGCTTTTTTATATCACTCAAAAAATATAAAACACAAAAACGTGAAGCGCCAGACTTTTCGTTTGACAAACAACAAAGACAAACTTTAATAATGTAGAGCCGGATGAAGAGAGAGAGAGAGAGAGAGAGAGAGAGAGAGAGAGAGAGAGAGAGAGAGAGAGAGAGAGAGAGAGAGAGAGAGAGAGAGAGAGAGAGAGAGAGAGAGAGAGAGAGAGAGAGAGAGAGAGAGAGAGAGAGAGAGAGAGAGAGAGAGAGAGAGAGAGAGAGAGAGAGAGAGAGAGAGAGAGAGAGAGAGAGAGAGAGAGAGAGAGAGAGAGAGAGAGAGAGAGAGAGAGAGAGAGAGAGAGAGAGAGAGAGAGAGAGAGAGAGAGAGAGAGAGAGAGAGAGAGAGAGAGAGAGAGAGAGAGAGAGAGAGAGAGAGAGAGAGAGAGAGAGAGAGAGAGAGAGAGAGAGAGAGAGAGAGAGAGAGAGAGAGAGAGAGAGAGAGAGAGAGAGAGAGAGAGAGAGAGAGAGAGAGAGAGAGAGAGAGAGAGAGAGAGAGAGAGAGAGAGAGAGAGAGAGAGAGAGAGAGAGAGAGAGAGAGAGAGAGAGAGAGAGAGAGAGAGAGAGAGAGAGAGAGAGAGAGAGAGAGAGAGAGAGAGAGAGAGAGAGAGAGAGAGAGAGAGAGAGAGAGAGAGAGAGAGAGAGAGAGAGAGAGAGAGAGAGAGAGAGAGAGAGAGAGAGAGAGAGAGAGAGAGAGAGAGAGAGAGAGAGAGAGAGAGAGAGAGAGAGAGAGAGAGAGAGAGAGAGAGAGAGAGAGAGAGAGAGAGAGAGAGAGAGAGAGAGAGAGAGAGAGAGAGAGAGAGAGAGAGAGAGAGAGAGAGAGAGAGAGAGAGAGAGAGAGAGAGAGAGAGAGAGAGAGAGAGAGAGAGAGAGAGAGAGAGAGAGAGAGAGAGAGAGAGAGAGAGAGAGAGAGAGAGAGAGAGAGAGAGAGAGAGAGAGAGAGAGAGAGAGAGAGAGAGAGAGAGAGAGAGAGAGAGAGAGAGAGAGAGAGAGAGAGAGAGAGAGAGAGAGAGAGAGAGAGAGAGAGAGAGAGAGAGAGAGAGAGAGAGAGAGAGAGAGAGAGAGAGAGAGAGAGAGAGAGAGAGAGAGAGAGAGAGAGAGAGAGAGAGAGAGAGAGAGAGAGAGAGAGAGAGAGAGAGAGAGAGAGAGAGAGAGAGAGAGAGAGAGAGAGAGAGAGAGAGAGAGAGAGAGAGAGAGAGAGAGAGAGAGAGAGAGAGAGAGAGAGAGTAGGAGTAGATATAATAGAGGGGAATGAAAGGGAATATATAATGAATGATGAGAGGTAAGGAAGCCAATATTGACCAGCGGGAAGTAAGTTATGAATGAGGCAGAAATAAACAATACCTGCCAAGGAAATAAAATTAATATGAGGTGAATGCAGGAGGAAGATGAGTCTGAACTAAGGTCAAAGTGATACGAACGTGAAATAGAAAGTCTTAGATAGATAGAACGTTAGATAGTAACCTAACCTCTAACCAACCGGTGCATAAACATACACACTCTAACCTACAGGTGCACAGACATAGACTCTCTAACCTACAGGTGCACAGACATAAACACTTTGATCTGCAGGTGCACAGACATAGACACTCTAACCAACAGGTGTACAGACATAGACACGCTAACCTACAAGTGCACAGACATAAACACTTTGATCTACAGGTGCACAGACATAGACACTCTAACCAACAGGTGCACAGACATAAACACTTTGATCTACAGGTGCACAGACATAGACACTCTAACCAACAGGTGCACTGACATAAACACTCTAACCTACAAATGCACAGACATAAACACTTTGATCTACAGGTGCACAGATATAGACACTCTAGCCTACAAGTGCACAGACATAAACACTTTGATCTATAGGTGCACAGACATAGACACTCTAACCAACAGGTGCACAGACATAGACACTCTAACCTACAGGTGCACAGACATAGGCACTTTGATCTACAGGTTCACAGACAAAGACACTCTAACCTACAGGTGCACAGACATAGACACTCTGATCTACATGTGCACAGACAAAGACACTCTAACCTACAGGTGCACAGACATAGGCACTCTGTTCTACAGGTGCACAGACATAGACACTCTGATCTACAGGTGAACAAACATAGACACGCTAACCTACAGGGGGACAGACATAAACACTCTGATCTACAGGTGCACAGACATAGACACTTTTCTAACCTACAGGTGCACACGCCTCTCAACAGTCAATCAACTGATGTACAGGTGTGTGTGTGTGTGTGTGTGTGTGTGTGTGTGTGTGTGTGTGTGTGTGTGTGTGTGTGTGTGTGTGTGTGTGTGTGTGTGTGTGTGTGTGTGTGTGTGTGTGTGTGTGTGTGTGTGTGTTTGTGTGTGCACGTGTTTCTGGGAAAGTTTTTCGTTGTTTATCTTAATCTTTAACCCCTCCTACTCTTGCTTCCGTTAATTCTTCCCCTGTCCCTCCCTCCATTGTTGCAGCCTGGCTCTCATCTCTGACTTCATCATCTAAACCAATCAGGTTTTCCTTACTCCCTCTCTTCCTCAGCTCTCACGGGCTAATCCCACCATTACCCAGACCTTCCCCTCGTCCACCTCTCTCTCTCACCCATCAGCGTTACACACACAGCCCTCTACCGCATCCCTACCCACAACGGGTTCATCTCTCCCTCTATAGCCACATTACTCCCTGGTCCCTGCGTTTCTTACCAATACGCCAGCAGCCGAGTGGCTCAATCTCCTCGACGATTACTGACATCTGTCTGGGAGTCGCCTGTACACTGCCACACGCCCCAGATGATCGTCTTCCCTCATCCCGCTTGTGACAATTTAATTATGACGCAGCCACTCACGACATTCACCCGCTGCTTCAAACAAAGGGAAGGTGGCTAACATTAACCATAAAAATACTTTATGAACGTCTAATGTTGAAGCGGCTTTATTAAATATTAGGGCACGAGATGAAGATGAGAGTTTCTATGATTCCTTAATTGATTATTCACGTTCTACGGAACACTGTTCATTTTTTGTCAAACTGTCACAGAAATATTTCGAACACTGGCTGCCATTCTCATGTCAAATCATATATTAGCAATAATTTAATTAAGACTTTTCAAAGGATGAAAGATTTATTTGTCGTCATTATTATCCAGAGAAGGAAATATAATACATTTTGTATATTAGACCTGTGATAAACTAGCACAATAAATAGATTATATCTATATAATTTATATAATAGCTATAGATTATATCTATGGATTATATATATATCTTCGTTTATATAAACATATAGATGAAGTGAGGATATACAAGTTCTACCAGATTCCTTCACACAAGATATTCAAGGAGCTTTTCGTATTAAGGTCAATAAAATATCAAATTTTCACTACAGTTTTGAATATACCCGTGGGGACCCTTCAAGCGAACGTCCCCAAGCACATATGCAACTGAAAACTTCACACCCCAGAAGGATTCGAACGCAGACAGCCAGGAGCACTATGCACCAGAGCGTAACCGGTTCTTTAACCACTCGACCAACCAATTTTAATTACGTTAAATAAACAAAACATGAATAAAATGGACAAACAAATTTGTATAATAAAATCAATCAATCAAAATAATAAGAATAATTAAATGACACAATGAAAAGTTACGTTAAGACAAGTGAGCAAAATAACAAGAAGTGCAATATACAAAAATGAGAGGTGCTGGACTATTGGCTTTAAGCTATCACCTCTCTCAGTACACGTACGCCAAAGCTTACGTCTAGCAGGGAGAAGTGTTAACTGTGAAAGCACGGAATATTCTGAGGACTGAGGTCGTGGCGGCCCCAGACATCAAGTAGTATGGGGGGGTGGAGTGCAGTTGCAGCCCGACCGGCGACCAATCAGAGGAGCCGGCAGCAAGACGGGTAGTTTGGCGGTTTGAGTCTGAGCAGGTGTTCCTGGCTGCATACGTTTTGCGCTCTGGCAAACCTTGGAGATGTTGTTGTCGTTGTTGGACATTTCTTCCATAGTAGTTTTATATAGTTGTATCGACGTAATTGTGGAGGGAAGAGCAGGCTCAATCTCTTGAAGGAGATTATTGTCACAACTCTCCCCCGAAGCCTGCGGTTCTGGAAGAAGTACGTCGTTATGTGGTGGAGTAATGGATGGAGTCGCTTCTACTTCATAAACTCTGGAGAGATCATGGGCTAAGATGTTGTCGGCCTCTTGGTATAGCATGTCTCCAGGTTGAATTTCTGCAGTTAGCAAGCTCATAGTAGAAGACGTTGAGATGAGAAGTGGGCGTGCTGCAGGAGGTGTAGGGTGGTATGGTCCGTGTTGATGGTGGACCGAGCACTTTTCAGGTGTGGAGTGAAGTGCTGAAGCTTCAGGATGAGGAAGAGTAGCTCTTTGCCAATTGTTCCGTAGTTCCTTGTAGCAGTAGTCGCTGACAGGTGTATTCTCGTCGCCTCGTTGTTGCATCGCGACACCACCAACGTCGGTACCATTGGCGTCGACATGGAGAATGAAGGGTTTATCTGACGAGGTGAGAGTGGAATTAGAATAGGGCAAAGGAGCACGATTATTATCCTGAAAGCATTTGGGAAGATCATTAAGGATTTCGGAATTAGAAAGCGCTGACTCCTTGTCAGTGCTTTCGGGAGGAGAAGCTGGGAAGGTCTCACTGTGGATGTAGGGTTCTGTGAAGGTAGAACAGTTAATCAGGACAGTGGGAGGAGTACCATTATATTGCTTCAGGAGGTTGACGTGGCACAGCTGGGTCTTCCGCCGCCTATCTGGAGTCTCTATTACGTAGTTGTTATTATTCCTGCACTCTTTGACGCAGTAGGGTCCTGAAAACCTGTTTTGTAAAGGTGAACCTGGGATAGGGAAATATGCAAGGACGAAGTCTCCCGGCTTGAATTTTCTTACTTTGCTGGTCTGGTCGTAATGAGTCTTCATTCTCTCCTGGGCTTTCAATAGATTATCATGGGCAAAACGGTGGACTCTCTCTAGAATGTGTTGAAGGTTTTGAAGAAACTGGGGCACATTCTGATGCTCACTGAAGGTGGCATCTCGGAGAGAGTCTTTGAAAGCCTTAAGGGGAGTACGGCACTTACGGCCGTAGAGCAACTCATAAGGAGATACTCCTAGGGACTCATTGGGGAGACTTCTGTAAATACACATAATAAGGTCAATCTGCTTATCCCAATCCTTAGAGGTTTCACTACAAAACTTTTTCAAGAGTGCTTTGATAGTCTGATGACTACGTTCAAGAGAACCCTGTGAAGCAGGATGATAGGGGCTGGACAATACCTGTTTGATGTTGAACTCCTCCAGTGTCCTTTTGAAGAGATCACTGGTGAAGTTGGTACCACAGTCGCTCTGAATCTCCCTGGGAAATCCGTATTGAGTGAAGATCTTCAATAGATGTTTTATAACCGTAGCAGCCGTGATGTTCTTCACTGGAACTGCTATGGGAAATCTGGTGGTAGGACACAGGATGGTTAGGATGTAGGCGTTACCCTAACTGGTCCGAGGTAAAGGACCAACACAGTCTATTATGAGTCTGTGGAAAGGTTCCGCAGGCACCTGTATGGGAATCAGTGGCGCTCTGGGAATGGAGATGTTCGGTTTGCCTGCCATCTGACATGTATGACATTGTTTTACGTACTGTTTGACGTTATTTACCATACCTGGCCAGTAGTAGTCTTGACGAATTCCATGGTAAGTCTTGTTGAAGCCGTAGTGGGAGAGCGCTCCGTGGGCCAGGTGTAGAATAGTGGGCCGCAGGCTGGTGGGAATCACAAGTTGTTCGATGTTGGCCCAATCGTCCTCCTCCTTCAGTTTACTGGGTCTATATCTGCGGTAGAGCAAGTCGTTCTCTAAGAAGAACCCAGGAATACTGTCGGGTTGAGTCTCAGCCTGGAAAAACAATGGTGTTAAAGTAAGATCTTCCCTCTGCAACTTACGGAACTCCAACTTGGTCAGATGCGGGGGGAGTTTCTGAGGGTCTTGAGGGACAGCGGTAGCAGTAGAGTCAGCTGGCTGTGGACGTGCGGCTTGTGCACGGGTGGTCACGAGAACCGGAGGAGAAACTTCATCACTCTCTTGAACCTCTGCTGGAACATACTCTAGAATAGGGTTAGATGGCACAGAGTTACACACCTGGGGTTTGTCCATGACGATCAGGTTGGTCGGTTGCAGGTCTTCTGCCAAGTCGTTGCCTAGGAGAAGTTGCACTCCAGGCATGGGAAAAGGCTTTTCCCAGACGGCGACTTGGACTTCCCCGTTCACGTAGGGACAATCCAGGTGGACTCTGGCGAGAGGGTATGGAGTGGTAGCAGTGAGGTCAGTGATGAAGACAGTTTCTCCGGTGTAGACGATGTTGGGCACAGCCGACTTCAATATGATCGATTGAAGAGCCGCTGTGTCCCTCAAGATCTTCAATTTGAAACGTCCCTCCGGATTTGAACCGTTGGCAGAGACAGTTCCAGTATACAGGTGGTTACTGAAAAGAGAAAGATCATTAACATTAACACCAACATTCATCACAGGCTTACCGGACTTAGGAGGAGTTGGTTTGGGTTTTTGTTGGTCAGTGGTTCCCTTGTATTGAGACTTACCACACTTGTCTATGGTATGTCCATAGAGTCTACAATACTTGCAGTACAGTTGTGAACCAGCTTGATCGGTGCTCACTTTCTCGTAACTGTACCACGACTTCTTACTGGAGGATGGTTCGGGTGTCAGCCGGTGGATGAGGCTGTAAGTGTCAGCCGACTTAGCACACTTCAGGTAGTCGGTTTCTTCTTTATCTGCTAAGTAGAGGCGGACAGGAGGCGGCACACGTCTCAAGAATTCTTCAACAAGCATCAGGTTGACGAGTTCTGCAAAAGTAGAGACATGTGCTGCTTCCAGCCATTTCATGAAATACCTCCGTTTCGTGTTAGCAAACTCGAGGAAGGTAGTGGTACTTGCCTTCAGGTGGTCACGGAATTTCCTTCTATAACTTTCAGTAGAGAGGAGGTAGGCGTCCAACACTGCTTGTTTCAGAGTGTGGTAGTCATTCTCAGACGCCAAAGTACTGAGTGTGACTGCAGCTCTACCTGTAAGATGGACTCTGAGAAGTGTGGCCCATTGGTCGACAGGCCAACTGAGTTGATTAGCAAGAGTTTCAAAGGTGGTGAAAAACACGTCAACTTCTGCTTCTACAAAGGATGGCATTAACTTACTTGCATGTGATATATTAAAACTAAAGGGAAGATTGGCAGTAGCTTGCTGGCGTTGAGCGAGGTGTGAAGTTTCCAACGTGTATTCTCGTTGACGACACTCTAGAGCCAGAGTCGCTTGTTGCTTGTCATGTTCGCGTTGCATCTCCAACTCGCGTTGTTTGCTTTCAAGCTGTACGCGTTCCCGCTCCTGGAGTGTTTTAAGCTGTACGCGTTCCCGCTCCTGGAGCATTGCAACCTCACGTTCCTGGAGGGCGAGTTCACGTTCCTTGTGGGCGATTTCTTGTTCGTGTTCTTCTCTCCTCAAGGCAGCTTCGCGTTCTTGTTCTTCTCTCCTCAAAGTAGTTTCACGTTCTCTGAGGGTGATTTCTCGTTCTTGTTCTTCCCTTCCTATGGCAGCACCTCGTTCTTGTTGTTCTAGGGCTTCCCTTTGTTGTTCGCGGGCTTCCCTTTGCTGCTCACGTTCAATCTTGGCCAGCTCTAGTTTGAGTTTCATCGTCGCCAAATCAGTTTTATCTGCAATATAGTAAGTTTCATGAGTTTCAGAGTCTATCTTACCTTGTTCTAAGAAATGATCCAGCAACAGATTGTGTATTTCACTCTTGTTGGCTTGGTAGGGAACTGTTAGCTGATACTCATGTGCAAGAGTTTGTAATTCAGTCTTCTTGGCATGACTTAAAGTCCCTATTGCACCTGCTGGATCTGCACGGAAAGCTTGGAGACGAAACATGGTGAAATTAGCAAATAAAGGTACACGAATATTCAATAGTGAATGTCAGAAACAGGACAACGTGGCAACTGGTACCTATCCTGTGAGATCTTTAACAATTAAAGTTAAGTAAAAGATGTTAAATGATTAAATTAAATCAAGGGCGCAGGAAATCTTGTACCCGGTACTCATGTAAGAGGATAAGGGCAAGAAAATCCTACTAACAAATGAAACAGAGTTTCGAAAACAAATGAAACAGTTAATTGCCTAAAAAGTAAAATTGGTAGTCCAAGGATGTAGGCATACCTTGCCAAGTCTCTATAGGACATAAAGCAAGTTTTTCCTACTGAATTTAATATGATACTTACAGAATTAGCGAACTTTTGTGCTCTGAAAAAGTAAGCTAATTCCCTACCGTTGTATGTATCATCATCTCTGACTGACGTGTAGGGGTGCGAGGTGTCAACTGGTGACGAGAACTGCTGCTGAGGTCCCAATTCAGCAACTAAAGTTCGAGCTAGAGGAACTATGGCCCTCTTTGTCCTCCTACAGTCAGATTGCAGAAGATTGGGTACTCTTGACCCGGGGCAGACCACAGTACCAGGGTACCAATATGATGATCTGTCAAAAATGAGAAATATCCAAGGGACAAAGATGGTAAACACGAGTAATAACACGGAGGGAGAGATGACCAGTTAAGAGTATGACTGCGGCCTACAGTCACCACGTAATCCAAAGTTGTCTCACCTTCACCATATGTTACTCTCGTAATGCACAATACACCGCACCTTATAAAAAATGAAATTGAATATGAAAAATAGTAAAGCTACGTTAACAAAGTTAAATACGCTTACCATAAATTACCACTTGGCACCAGTACCTGAGTGAAGCTCCTAGGACAGGCCCCCATATAATATGTGACGGTAACGCGTTGGTGTTCGGCTGTTCAAAGCTAGGGGTATGGCCTCGTCACATAGTATTAAAAAAAATAGAAAATCTGGAACTTCGTCTGTGGTAAGGTAAGGAGAAGACACACAAAACACAAGTAAACTTTAACAATGAAATTTTAATTACGTTAAATAAACAAAACATGAATAAAATGGACAAACAAATTCGTATAATAAAATCAATCAATCAAAATAATAAGAATAATTAAATGACACAATGAAAAGTTACGTTAAGACAAGTGAGCAAAATAACAAGAAGTGCAATATACAAAAATGAGAGATGCCGGAATATTGGCTTTAAGCTATCACCTCTCTCAGTACACGTACGCCAAAGCTTACGTCTAGCAGGGAGAAGTGTTAACTGTGAAAGACCGGAATATTCTGAGGACTGAGGTCGTGGCGGCCCCAGACATCAAGTAGTATGGGGGGGTGGAGTGCAGTTGCAGCCCGACCGGCGACCAATCAGAGGAGCCGGCAGCAAGACGGGTAGTTTGGCGGTTTGAGTCTGAGCAGGTGTTCCTGGCTGCATACGTTTTGCGCTCTGGCAAACCTTGGAGATGTTGTTGTCGTTGTTGGACATTTCTTCCATAGTAGTTTTATATAGTTGTATCGACGTAATTGTGGAGGGAAGAGCAGGCTCAATCTCTTGAAGGAGATTATTGTCACAATGTATATATATATATATATATATATATATATATATATATATATATATATATATATATATATATATATATATATATATATATATATATATATATATATATATATATATATATATATATATATATGTATATATATATATTAGTATATTTTGGTAGCAGTCTTTCCTGTAGACATATATTATTAAATATGACCGAAAAAGTAAGATTAATAATTCTAACACGAATTTTCTCAATCTTTCGTACATTACGCTTCACTGTTGGAGGTAAATCAAAAATCAATTCTCCAAAATTCATTTTTATTTCTAGTCTGACGCGACACGGGCGCGTTTCGTAAAACTTATTACATTTTCAAAGACTTTAGTTCACAAACACACAACTGAATAGAACTTACGTATCTCCGATTTTATATCTACATTTGAGTGAGGTGGAAGGGATGATGTGGCATTAACACAAGACAGAACAAAATGTGGTATTAATAGGGTATTTATTTCATCAACACAAGACAGAACAAGGGTATTAACAGGGTATTAATTTCATCAACACAAGACAGAACACGAAACAATGGATATTGAATAGAAGTGTTTGTAGAAAGCCTATTGGTCCATATTTCTTGATGCTTCTATAGCTCAAGACTCCGCTCCAATATAGAAGCATCAAGAAATATGGACCAATAGGCTTTCTACAAACACATCTATTCAATATCCATTGTTTCGTGTTCTGTCTTGTGTTGATGAAATTAATACCCTATTAATACTCTTGTTCTGTCTTGTGTTGATGAAATTAATACCCTATTAATACCACACTTTGTTCTGTCTTGTGTTAATGCCACATCACCCCTTCCACCTCACTCAAATGTAGATATAAAATCGGAGATACGTAAGTTCTATTCAGTTGTGTATTTGTGAACTAAAGTCTTTGAAAATGTAATAAGTTTTACGAAACGCGCCCGTGTCGCGTCAGACTAGAAATAAAAATGAATTTTGGAGAATTGATTTTTGATTTACCTCCAACAGTGAAGCGTAATGTACGAAAGATTGAGAAAATTCGTGTTAGAATTATTAATCTTACTTTTTCTGTCATATTTAATAATATATGTCTACAGGAAAGACTGCTACCAAAATATACTAATATATATATATATATATATATATATATATATATATATATATATATATATATATATATGTCGTACCTAGTAGCCAGAACTCACTTTTCAGCCTACTATGCAAGGCCCGATTTGCCTAATAAGCCAAGTTTTCATGAATTAATTGTTTTTCGACTACCTAACCTACCTAACCTAACCTAACCTACCTTTTTCGGCTACCTAACCTAACCTAACCTATAAAGATAGGTTAGGTTAGGTTAGGTAGGGTTGGTTAGGTTCGGTCATATATCTACGTTAATTTTAACTCCAATAAAAAAAAATTGACCTCATACATAATGAAATGGATAGCTTTATCATTTCATAAGAAAAAAATTAGAGAAAATATATTAATTCAGGAAAACTTGGCTTATTAGGCAAATCGGGCCTTGCATAGTAGGCTGAAAAGTGAGTTCTGGCTACTAGGTACGACATATATATATATATATATATATATATATATATATATATATATATATATATATATATATATATATATATATATATATATATATATATATATATATATATATATATATATATATATATATATATATATATATATATATATATATATATATATATATATATATATATATATATATATATATATATATATATATATATATATATATATATATATATATATATATATATATATATATATATATATATATATATATATATATATATATATATATATATATATATATATATATATATATATATATATATATATATATATATATTGTGACGGTAAAGTGTTGGAGTGTTGATGTTCGGCAGTCCTCCAATGGCAGGTGGCAATGCCTTGTCACACTTACAGAAAAAAAAAGAGACTGCTTGCCTGTTTGTCTGTGGTAAGGTAAAGTGAAGACATGCAAAACACAAAATATAAACAATGAAATTTTAATTACTTTAGAAAACAAGATATGAACAAAGACAATCCCTTTGCTTACGTAAAATTCAGAACAAGACAACAAACAAAACATGAATAATTAATAGATGTTAAAATTTACTTTAATATAAAATAAAGTGCAAGACAATAATAATAACAATAATCAGGTGCTGAGAATATTGGCTAGAGCTGCCACCTCCCTTAGTACACAACAGCCAGGGCTTAGTCTACCAGAGAGAGATGTCAACTTCTAAGAGCACAAAGATATTCTGAGGAGGACGGCGTGAGCTGGCCCAGAGGTCGACTCAGGTAGAGGGCATGAGTGCAGGTGCAGGTGCTGTTGGCGATACACCAGCCAATCAGGAGCAGGCAGGCGGAGAATGGGTAGTTTGCTCGTTGACGACGGGTGGAGAGCCGGTGTGTCTGGTGGTGCAAGGTACGCTATGCTACCTGGGCAAAACTTTTTGTGATACTGGTGGACGTATCTTCAATATAGTATCTTGTACTTGTAGAATGACGTAAATGACATAGGGAAGAGCAGGCTCAATCTCTTTTGAAAGAGATTATCGTCACAATACATATATGTTGTACCTAGTAGCCAGAACGTCATACTCGGCCTGCTTTGCAAGGCCCGATTTGCCTAATAAGCCAAGTTTTCCTGAATTAATATATTTTCCCTTATTTTTTTCTTATGAAATGATAAAGCAACCCATATCATTATGTATGATGTCAATTTTTTTTATTGGAGTTAAAATTAACGTAGATATATGACCGAACCTAACCAACCCTACCTAACCTAACCTAACTTATCTTTATAGGTTAGGTTAGGTTAGATAGGTTAGGTAGTGGAAAAACAATTAATTCATGAAAACTTGGCTTATTAGGCAAATACATATATATGTATATATATATACATATATATACATATATATATATATATATATATATATATATATATATATATATATATATATATATATATATATATATATATATATATATATATATATATGTCGTACCTAGTAGCCAGAACGCACTTCTCAGCCTACTATGCAAGGCCCGATTTGCCTAATAAGCCAAGTTTTCATGAATTAATCGTTTTTCGACTACCTAACCTACCTAACCTAACCTAACCTAACTTTAAGACAAAGACATCACAAGATTATATCAATAAGCAAACAGCTGTTTCAGGCGGAAGTCGGTCGTTCCCACATATAATTATGAACTCGCCAAGCCGGCAATGCTCCCCTCACGTCATTGTCAAAATCAGCTGGGCGACTCCCACCGCGCGAATGTTCGTGTATTTGTTTGCCTGGTGGCGTGAGGCGCCTGTTTCTTTAAATTCTCAAAGATCACTAGAAGTTCGAACACACAATATTTGCGACAATAGCACGTAACTACTTCACTGCACTGATCTTGAGCTCAATCAAACATTTCTATATTAAAGGACACAATAATTCACTATCATGGTGTAACACACTGCCCTTCATTTAATGATAACGTATGCAAGTATATATCACTGGAGTTCTCAGTAATTCCTTTCGTGGGCGATAACACAATTAATCACTGCACACATGAATGATTATTCAATACACAAGCATAGACTTATATATATATATATATATATATATATATATATATATATATATATATATATATATATATATATATATATATATATATATATATATATATATATATATATATATATATATATATATATATATATATATATATATATATATATATAAATATATATATATATGGATGAATCATAGACATAAATAATGGTAATAACATAGTTACTGGGCGCATAGCCTAACTCCAAATACTGGCATATTTATATATATATTCTCTCACTAAATGATCATATTAAAGTCTCATGAAAGACATTATCAATGCAGTAAATTCATCAATTACTCCGGGTGCCTGCATACACCAATAATAGTAATAAATTCCGTGAGTACTCTATATAGTCCCACTCTGCACACTGGTGCCTTACTGTGACATAGGTGAGCCTTGCTCATGACATACAAAATACTCTGGCTAAATAATATAGCTGACTAAAGTGGAATTGGGAGGGAAACTAGAATCACCTACTTCCACCTATCCTCCGGTGAGAGTTGAGTTGTAGCTCCTGGTCCAGGCTCCTGCCTCGTGTAGGGAACGCCCCACACACACCCTGTCGTGTCCTCCAGGAACTCAATCAACGTCCCACCATAAACGCGTCGTCTCCGTGCCTTTCCACTGCAGGTCCGTGCTCCTCCACGACTTCTTGTATGGTTGGAGTCGGTCTCCTGGCCGTCAACTTCTCCTCCCAGCTACGGCTGCCTGCCTACGTCTCGGCTGCAGTCGTTCGGATTCCCGATTAGTGTCCTCTTCACTGCTTTCCAGTCGATTGGCCCAGCCGCTACGTCGTCACTGTGGTTAGGCTACATAACCTAACCTAACCTATAGAGATAGCTTAGGTTAGGTTAGGTAGGGTTGGTTAGGTTCGGTCATATATCTACGTTAATTTTAACTCCAATAAAAAAAATTGACCTCATACATAATGAAATGGGTAGCTTTATCATTTCATAAGAAAAAATTTAGAGAAAATATATTAATTCAGGAAAACTTGGCTTATTAGGCAAATCGGGCATTGCATAGTAGGCTGAGAAGTACGTTCTGGCTACTAGGTACGACATATAGCTCAAGACTCCGCTCCAATATAGAAGCATCAAGAAATATGGACCAATAGGCTTTCTACAAACACATCTATTCAATATCCATTGTTTCGTGTTCTGTCTTGTGTTGATGAAATTAATACCCTATTAATACTCTTGTTCTGTCTTGTGTTGATGAAATTAATACCCTATTAATACCACACTTTGTTCTGTCTTGTGTTAATGCCACATCACCCCTTCCACCTCACTCAAATGTAGATATAAAATCGGAGATACGTAAGTTCTATTCAGTTGTGTATTTGTGAACTAAAGTCTTTGAAAATGTAATAAGTTTTACGAAACGCGCCCGTGTCGCGTCAGACTAGAAATAAAAATGAATTTTGGAGAATTGATTTTTGATTTACCTCCAACAGTGAAGCGTAATGTACGACAGATTGAGAAAATTCGTGTTAGAATTATTAATCTTACTTTTTCGGTCATATTTAATAATATATGTCTACAGGAAAGACTGCTACCAAAATATACTAATATATATATATATATATATATATATATATATATATATATATATATATATATATATATATATATATATATATATATATATATATATATATATATATATATATATATATATATATATATATATATATATATATATATATATATATATATATATATATATATATATATATTGTGACGGTAAAGTGTTGGAGTGTTGATGTTCGGCAGTCCTCCAATGGCAGGTGGCAATGCCTTGTCACACTTACAGAAAAAAAAAGAGACTGCTTGCCTGTTTGTCTGTGGTAAGGTAAAGTGAAGACATGCAAAACACAAAATATAAACAATGAAATTTTAATTACTTTAGAAAACAAGATATGAACAAAGACAATCCCTTTGCTTACGTAAAATTCAGAACAAGACAACAAACAAAACATGAATAATTAATAGATGTTAAAATTTACTTTAATATAAAATAAAGTGCAAGACAATAATAATAATAATAATCAGGTGCTGAGAATATTGGCTAGAGCTGCCACCTCCCTTAGTACACAACAGCCAGGGCTTAGTCTACCAGAGAGAGATGTCAACTTCTAAGAGCACAAAGATATTCTGAGAAGGACGGCGTGAGCTGGCCCAGACGTCGACTCAGGTAGAGGGCGTGAGTGCAGGTGCAGGTGCTGTTGGCGATACACCAGCCAATCAGGAGCAGGCAGGCGGAGAATGGGTAGTTTGCTCGTTGACGACGGGTGGAGAGCCGGTGTGTCTGGTGGTGCAAGGTACGCTATGCTACCTGGGCAAAACTTTTTGTGATACTGGTGGACGTATCTTCAATATAGTATCTTGTACTTGTAGAATGACGTAAATGACATAGGGAAGAGCAGGCTCAATTTCTTTTGAAAGAGATTATCGTCACAATACATATATGTTGTACCTAGTAGCCAGAACGTCATACTCGGCCTGCTTTGCAAGGCCCGATTTGCCTAATAAGCCAAGTTTTCCTGAATTAATATATTTTCCCTTATTTTTTTCTTATGAAATGATAAAGCTACCCATATCATTATGTATGATGTCAATTTTTTTTATTGGAGTTAAAATTAACGTAGATATATGACCGAACCTAACCAACCCTACCTAACCTAACCTAACTTATCTTTATAGGTTAGGTTAGGTAGCCGAAAAAGTTAGGTTAGGTTAGGTTAGGTAGGTTAGGTAGTGGAAAAACAATTAATTCATGAAAACTTGGCTTATTAGGCAAATACATATATATGTATATATATATACATATATATACATATATATATATATATATATATATATATATATATATATATATATATATATATATATATATATATATATATATATATATATATATATATATATATATATATATATATATATATATGTCGTACCTAGTAGCCAGAACGCACTTCTCAGCCTACTATGCAAGGCCCGATTTGCCTAATAAGCCAAGTTTTCATGAATTAATCGTTTTTTCGACTACCTAACCTACCTAACCTAACCTAACCTAACTTTAAGACAAAGACATCACAAGATTATATCAATAAGCAAACAGCTGTTTCAGGCGGAAGTCGGTCGTTCCCACATATAATTATGAACTCGCCAAGCCGGCAATGCTCCCCTCACGTCATTGTCAAAATCAGCTGGGCGACTCCCACCGCGCGAATGTTCGTGTATTTGTTTGCCTGGTGGCGTGAGGCGCCTGTTTCTTTAAATTCTCAAAGATCACTAGAAGTTCGAACACACAATATTTGCGACAATAGCACGTAACTACTTCACTGCACTGATCTTGAGCTCAATCAAACATTTCTATATTAATGGACACAATAATTCACTATCATGGTGTAACACACTGCCCTTCATTTAATGATAACGTATGCAAGTATATATCACTGGAGTTCTCAGTAATTCCTTTCGTGGGCGATAACACAATTAATCACTGCACACATGAATGATTATTCAATACACAAGCATAGACTTATATATATATATATATATATATATATATATATATATATATATATATATATATATATATATATATATATATATATATATATATATATATATATATATATATATATAAATATATATATATATGGATGAATCATAGACATAAATAATGGTAATAACATAGTTACTGGGCGCATAGCCTAACTCCAAATACTGGCATATTTATATATATATTCTCTCACTAAATGATCATATTAAAGTCTCACGAAAGACATTATCAATGCAGTAAATTCATCAATTACTCCGGGTGCCTGCATACACCAATAATAGTAATAAATTCCGTGAGTACTCTATATAGTCCCACTCTGCACACTGGTGCCTTACTGTGACATAGGTGAGCCTTGCTCATGACATACAAAATACTCTGGCTAAATAATATAGCTGACTAAAGTGGAATTGGGAGGGAAACTAGAATCACCTACTTCCACCTATCCTCCAGTGAGAGTTGAGTTGTAGCTCCTGGTCCAGGCTCCTGCCTCGTGTAGGGAACGCCCCACACACAGCCTGTCGTGTCCTTCAGGAACTCAATCAACGTCCCACCATAAACGCGTCGTCTCCGTGCCTTTCCACTGCAGGTCCGTGCTCCTCCACGACTTCTTGTAGGGTTGGAGTCGGTCTCCTGGCCGTCAACTTCTCCTCCCAGCTACGGCTGCCTGCCTACGTCTCGGCTGCAGTCGTTCGGATTCCCGATTAGTGTCCTCTTCACTGCTTTCCAGTCGATTGGCCCAGCCGCTACGTCGTCACTGTGGTTAGGCTACATAACCTAACCTAACCTATAGAGATAGCTTAGGTTAGGTTAGGTTGGGTTGGTTAGGTTCGGTCATATATCTACGTTAATTTTAACTCCAATAAAAAAAATTGACCTCATACATAATGAAATGGGTAGCTTTATCATTTCATAAGAAAAAATTTAGAGAAAATATATTAATTCAGGAAAACTTGGCTTATTAGGCAAATCGGGCATTGCATAGTAGGCTGAGAAGTACGTTCTGGCTACTAGGTACGACATATATATATATATATATATATGTCGTACCTAGTAGCCAGAACTCACTTCTCAGCCTACTATTCAAGGCCCGATTTGCCTAATAAGCCAAGTTTTCCTGAATTAATATATTTACTATAATTTTTTTCTTATGAAATGATAAAGCAACCCTTTTCTCTATGTATGAGGTCAATTTTTTTTTATTGGAGTTCAAATTTACGTAGATATATGACCGAACCTAACCAACCCTACCTAACCTAACCTAACCTATATTTATAGGTAAGGTTAGGTTAGGTAGCCAAAAAAAGCTAGGTTAGGTTAGGTTAGGTAGGTTAAGTAGACGAAAAAACATTAATTCATGAAAACTTGGCTTATTAGGCAAATCGGGCCTTGAATAGTAGGCTGAGAAGTGCGTTCTGGCTATTAGGTACGACATATATATATATATATATATATATATATATATATATATATATATATATATATATATATATATATATATATATATACATATTATATATATATATATATATATATATATATATATATATATATATATATATTTATATATATATATATATATATATATATATAAATATATATATATATATATATATATATATATATATATACATATATATATATATATATATATATATATATATATATATATATATATATATATATATATAAATATATATATATATATATATATATATATATATATATATATATATATATATATATATATACATATATATATATATATATATATATATATATATATATATATATATATATATATATATATATAAATATATATATATACATATATATATATATATAAATATATATATATATATATATATATATATATGTATATATATATATAAATATATATATATATATATATATATATATATATATATATATATATATATATATATATATATATATATATATATATATATATATATATATACTTGCATAAACCACAAGTGAAGATTAATAATCTTTGGACAACACCCACCAGTGGGACTCGAACCCAGAAAGCACAACTACCTTCCAGTAGCTGCCATAACTAGTATGCTTTAACCCACTACACCATCAGACCCTACAAAGAAGTATATATCTAGAAGTCTCTACTTCTTTGTAGGGTCTGATGGTGTAGTGGGTTAAAGCATACTAGTTATGGCAGCTACTGGAAGGTAGTTGTGCTTTCTGGGTTCGAGTCTCACTGGTGGGTGTTGTCCAAAGATTATATATATATATATATATATATATATATATATATATATAGAGAGAGAGAGAGAGAGAGAGAGAGAGAGAGAGAGAGAGAGAGAGAGAGAGAGAGAGAGAGAGAGAGAGAGAGAGAGAGAGAGAGAGAGAGAGAGAGAGAGAGAGAGAGAGAGAGAGAGAGAGAGAGAGAGAGAGAGAGAGAGAGAGAGATAGAGGGAGAGGCCTAGGGGACGGACGTGTGGCGGAGGAGCTGCTGCCTTCTCAGCCATTACCCTGAGACATCTTGGCCTCACCGTACCAAGACTCAACCATATTCACCGTGAATACACCAAGCAGACGTGGAAATGGCCAGAAGTGCCTACTGTGTACCATCTATGTGAAAACTTATCAAAACAGGTGGGTTGGCAGTGTGGAGTCATGGAGGCTGGAGTGAGGGGCCAGGATGGACCCTGCAGGCCTCCCATAGTGAGGGGAGGTGGGGGGGTGAGTGAGGGGTGTTGTGTGGTCAGGAGAGTGAGGTGGGGGTTACGCATGTGCCAAATAGTGTTTTGTGTTTTTCTTTTTTGAAAGTTTTGTTGAACAAGTTACGTTGTCAGCGATAATTGGCACAACATATCTATCATATTGTTAGTACATCACACGTGCAGTGAGTCAGATTACAAGTGTGTGATTCATTCATTATTGTGCAGTGATATACGGGGGAATTATACCAGTGTTAGTGTCGCCCTGACCCCCGCCCCCACCCAGCGCCCAGGCCGGGAAGTACCTGCTCTCCCCCACCTACCCACCCCACCCACGAGGCCACCTTGCCACCCGCCCATAGAAGCCGGGAGGCTCCCATGTGTGTCTACGCCACCCACCCACCCAATGTATACCCACATATTGTGTAGTGGGTGTATACCCACACTTTGTATAGAGGTGGTATATGTATTACCACTCACCTGAGTAGTAAGTGCCACGGCCAGCTGATCACCCCCCCCCCCCCCCAGCCTCCAACCGCCGCCCACCCTCCAGTCTCCACCCGCCCAGCGCCCGCCCATGTCGCAGCTCTCAACAGATAGCCAGGCTTCTCCAAGCCAAGATGAGCCATCAAGCAGGAGTAGACAAGGTAGATGTCAGACGTGTGACAGGGTATGCTATATCATGTTGAGGGACGATAATGTGCGCATTCATTCCAACAACGGAGTCAGGTGTTTGGGTTCTGAGCGCCCTCCCAGGGAGAACACCAATCAACAGCCCACACCGCCCGTAAGGCAAAACACCTCCCAGACCTTCATTCCCACAGAAAATTTATTAGAAGCTATCAAAGCAACATCGGCCAGAACCTTGCAACACATCCCTAAGGCAGCCCGCCCCCATTCAGCAGCCAAACTATCTGCCCTCCTGAGAAAGGTCAACGACTCTCCTGGAACGACCCAAGCATGGCACAACCTCCTAATGTTTGGCAACATATGTCTAGCCACCCCTGCAAGGAGAGACAAAACCTTAGCTGCCTCAGTCATCAAAGCTATAAATGATTTTCCCAGGGAGGACAACCAGGTGCGCCTTCCCACTCGCGCGAGAAACACCCACGGCAGGAAGAGCAACAGTGGCATATCCGAGACATCAAAAATCAGAACATCAGTCACCAAGAAAATAGAAGAAGGAAACACTATTGGCGCAATAAGAGTCATCACCAGTGAGGACTCAATTGCCGACAGAGATGCCGCAACAGCTCAAGCCCTAAGGGAGAAACACCCACCCAGGGCTCCGCGTGAAGACGACATTGTACAAGTGGGGGCTACCGGAGCAGAACCTCTCTGGGTGGCTGAATCTGTGGTCCATAAAGCAGCCATGTCCTTCCCTACAGGATCAGCAGGTGGGTTCACAGGACTAAAACCCAACCACCTCAAGCAAATGCTCAACCCTGCACTGGGTGACATTGCAAAGAACCTCTTGGTGGAACTAACCAGATTCACCAACACATGTCTAGCTGGCAACATACCAGCGTCCATAACACCTATCTTTTTTGGAGCATCTCTCTGTGCTCTAAAGAAAAAGGATGGAGGGATCAGGCCAATAGCTGTGGGCAATTTTCTCCGGCGTCTCGTCGCAAAGGCAGCTGCACGAACAGTTAGTGATGCAGCGGCCAACATGCTGAAGCCAAAACAGCTCGGGTTTGGCATTCCACAAGGGTGTGAGGCGGCAGCCCATGCAGCTCGAGCCTTCATCGCCAACATCACAGACGAAAAGTCCCTTATCAAGCTAGATTTCAAAAATGCCTTCAATTTGGTGCGGAGGGATGCTGTACTCCGTGCGGTTCATAGTCATTTCCCTTCCCTCTACCCTTTTGTTCTTTCATGCTACAGTATGGATCTTAAGCTACTTTTTGGCGAACATGAAATTGACTCGCGAGAAGGCGTCCAACAGGGTGACCTCCTTGCTCCTCTCCTTTTCTGCTTAGTCATCAAACAAGTCACAGAGGTCCTGTCCAGTGAGCTTAACATCTGGTTCTTGGATGATGGTACCCTAGCTGGTTCCCAAGACTCAATCCTGGAGGACATCAGGCACCAGGAGCAAGGTGCAGTTTTAGGCCTCACCCTGAACCCTTCTAAATGTGAAATAATATGTTCCAACAAGGGCATCGTAGAGAGAATAGAGGGTCTTCTGCCAAATATCCATAAAACTAAACCTGAAGACAGCACACTCCTAGGAGCTCCCCTGGGGTTGAAAGCCATCGATGAGGTCCTTGATAAGAAAACCGCTGACCTTAAGAGGATGGATGGGAGGATTGAGGATATTGATGCTCATGATGCACTCTACCTCATCACCAGATGTCTGTCCCTCCCCAGGTTAACCTACTTTCTGAGGTGTTCACCATCTTACAGTAGCCAAAAACTAAGTGAGTATGACCAGTTACTGAAATCAATGCTAGAAAAAGCCCTTAATCTCTCTCTCGATGACCTACAGTGGAAACAAGCCTCTCTTCCCGTAAGACTTGGGGGCCTCGGAGTTCGAACAGCAACGCAAATCGCTGTTCCAGCCTTCCTGTCCTCCTTATCAGCATCCGACGACCTTGTGAAGGAAATGCTACCTGCCCACTTACATCAGCTGGCAGGTGTACATGATCCCAATTTTACACGCTGTGCCACAGAGTGGGCCTCTCGTGCAGGCCAATCACCTCAACCACCATCCCCAAAAGCCCACAAGCAATCCAGCTGGGATGGCCCCATTGTAGACCAAGTTGCTGCAGAGTGCCTGGGTGCTGCAACAACACAACACGACATTGCTCGCCTCACAGCAGTAGCAGCACTACATGCAGGGGATTTCCTGTTAACAACCCCAATGTCGGCAACTGGCACGCGTCTCACACCACACACCCTCCGAATTGCTGTGGCCCTTCGCCTTGCTGCCCCAATTCACACCAGATATAGGTGTATTTGCGGCGAGGTGGTGGCTGACAGGTACGGCCACCATGGCCTACTCTGCCAAAGCACAGGGGGGTGGCACTCGAGGCACAGTGAAGTTAACGACATCATCAAGAGGAGCCTCACCACAGCTGGATGCCCAGCTGAAAGAGAGCCCCGTTACCTAACGCCCCGTAACTCTGAAGCTCTTATTGGTCGACCGGATGGAATCACAGTGAACCCCTGGAAGAATGGCAAGCAGTTGGTATGGGACTACACGTGCGTATCAACCCTGTCTAACACCTACATTAACCTCAGTGTTGTACAACCAGGTGGCGCTGCCACCCACAGAGAAGCAGCCAAATCCCGTAAGTATTGAGAACTGGATCACCACTACAATTTTGTCCCCATTGCTTCTGAGACACCCGGCGCCTGGGGTAAAAGTGCTACCAGTTTTTTGAAGGAACTGGGTTATAGGCTCATTGAAACAACAAGGGACCCAAGAGCTGCAAGCATTCTTTTCCAGCGCCTCAGTGTGGCGATACAGAGGGGAAATGCGCACTGCATCCAGGGTTCCTGCCCGCCATCTGAGGAGCTGGAGGAACTTGACAACCTATGATAACCATCTTTGTAACCCATATGTAACTCCTTTTTTGAAACAAAGTTGAAATAAAGTAAATATATATGTGTACATACAAAAGAATGGGGGTGGTAGGAGAAGATAATATTGGTGTTCAGTGAGAAACCACAAGGTCTCCTCTGAATACTTTTTATTTTCTTCTCCGAGGCTATGGGTCCCGACATTGGCACCAGAGGTGGTACCCTCACCTATATACATATATATATATATATATATATATATATATATATATATATATATATATATATATATATATATATATATATATATATATATATATTTATATACATATATATATATATATATATATATATATATATATATATATATATATATATATAAATATATATATATATATATATATATATATATATATATATATATATATATATATATATATATATATGTATATATGTCGTACCTAGTAGCCAGAACTCACTTCTCATCCTACTATGCAAGGCCCAATTTGCCTAATAAGCCAAGTTTTCATGAATTAATTGTTTTTCGACAACCTAACCTACCTAACCTAACCTAACCTAACTTTTTCGGCTACCTAACCTAACCTACCCTATAAAGATAGGTTAGGTTAGGTTAGATAGGGTTGGTTAGGTTTGGTCATATATCTACGTTAATTTAAAATCCAATAAAATTTTTTTTTACCTCAAACATAATGAAATGGGTAGATTTATCATTTCATAAGAAAAAAATTAGAGAAAACATATTAATTCAGGAAAACTTGGCTTATTAGGCAAATCGGGCCTTGCATAGTAGGCCGATAAGTGCGTTCTGGCTACTAGGTACGACATATATATATATATATATATATATATATATATATATATATATATATATATATATATATATATATATATATATATATATATTTATATATTTATATATTTATATATATATATATATATATATATATATATATATATATATATATATATATATATATATATATATATATATATATATATATATATATATATATATATATATATATATTGGTGTATACTGGCAGCAGGTTTTCTTTCAAACATGTTTCATTGAATATGACCGCATATTCTGTATTTATTTTTTTCTGGTTTAGGGCTTCTATCCCTCTAACTATTTTCTTAGCATCAGGGCTTAATTGAAATAGGAGTTCTCCAAAACTCATTTTCGTACTTTTAAGGTGAAGAAAAGAAGTGATTTACTATAGAGTGTATTACACTTATTTGTATAATTTGCACGACGTTTCGAACCTCCATGGTTCATTCTCAAGTGAACAGATCTTACAATACTAGTTGATTTTATACCCGCATTAGGTCAGGTGATAATACAATGAAGGTGAAAACATGGGGGGATACATAAGGGATAAACATAGAGGCTGCAGAAAGCTTATTGGCCCATACGAGGCATCTCCTATCTAAACACAAAGATTAATCCAGTGTAATTGGCCTGTTATGTTGGACATTGTCTTCTGTGTTGGCATCGATACGTTCTTGTCTTGTCCTTACTCTCATGGTGAGAGTATATATATATATATACATATATATATATATATATATATATATATATATATACATATATATATATATATATATATATATATATATATATATATATATATATATATATATATATATATATATATATATTATTAAATATGACCGAAAAAGTAAGATTAATAATTCTAACACGAATTTTCTCAATCTTTCGTACATTTCTTTTCACTGTTGGAGGTAAATCAACAGCGGCAGCTAAAAGCCTTCGTGAGAACAAGGAGATAGTAGTCAGGAGAGGTGACAAGTCGCCAATATATGTCATTCTTAAAAAAGACGAATATCTGGCGAAAATGAACATCATACTCTCTGACCAAACTAAGTTCCAAAGGGTAACGAAGGACACTACAGCCGAATTAAAAGCAAAGGTCAACAAACTGATCGAAACTGTGAAAGCCAAGAAATCCGGACTCCACCTGCCAAATATCATTGGGGAATATAAACCTGGATATGCGTATGGAAATGTCAAGACACACAAGCCTGGAAACCCACTTCGGCCAATCATTAGCCAGATACCCACACCCACGTGCAGACTGGCGAAGCGACTCAACGGCCTGCTGACTCCTTATGTTCCTTGTGCCTTCAGCCAGAAGTCTCCAAAGGAATTTGTTGACTTACTGCGGGGCACACGGGCCACAGGGATAAGAGCCTCGTTGGACGGTGAATCGCTGTTTACCAACGTACCTGTGGACGAGACAATCGGAATGATAGCCGACAGAGTGTATCGTGATCCAGCCTGTACTCCTCTTGACATACCAAAAAATATTCTGAGGAAACTACTTCAAGCTTGTACTAAAGAGGCACCCTTCTTGAGCCCGGATGGGCACATGTATAAGCAAGTAGATGGGGTCGCCATGGGTTCTCCCCTAGGTGTCCTGTTTGCAAACTTCTACATGGGTACCATCGAGCAAAAAGTCTTAGTCGACATGAACTTGAAACCGGCCATATACTGCAGGTATGTTGACGACATTTTTACACAGGTACCTGATGTCAGACATCTGCAGGAGCTGAAGGAGGCATTTGAGCAGAGTTCTGTGCTGCGTTTCACTTACGAGATGGAAAAGGATGGGAAGCTGCCCTTTCTAGATGTAACAATCATGGAAAAGGGCGGAGGTTTCCACACTGCAGTCTACACTAAGGAAACAAACATAGGAATGTGCCTAAATGCCAACAGCGACTGCCCAGACAGGTACAAGAGGAGTGTTGTTAACGCATATGTCGACCGTGCTCTCAGCCACAGCTCAGAATGGAAGCAAGTCGACGAAGAACTCTGTAGAGTAAGGCAGGTCCTAGTCAATAACGGCTTCTCCAATGGTTTCGTCGAAGACATCATAAGAAGGAAAGTGAAAAGCCATGCAATCTCTGAAGAGACAACTAACACAACACCTATACCCCCTATTAGACTATTTTACAGGAACTTCTTTTCCACAGCTCATAAAACGGAGGAAAGGGTCCTGAAAGATATTGTTAATAGAAACGTTATCCCTACAGACAAAAATCAGAGGTTACAACTGTCGATTTACTATAAAACCAGAAAAACGGCCAGCCTACTCATGAGAAACTCTCCAGACACAAAACAGAACGCTTTAAAAGAGACTAACGTCGTCTATGCCTTCAAATGCCCACTTGGGGACTGTAAGCTCCAAAAAACCCAGTATGACAACAACATCTCTTTCTAGGCGTTTAACGATGCATAAGCAACAGGGCTCCATTAAGGAACATATAATCTCTTCCCACAACCAAACCATCGCCAGAGAAATCCTAGTAAACAACACAGAAATCATCGATAGATACAGCGATAGCAGGCGGCTTGATGTTTGTGAGGCACTACACATCAAGAAGTCAACACCAGCAATCAACAGCCAATTATTGCACAACTATATTCTACCCACCTCAAGACTCCGCTCCAATATAGAAGCATCAAGAAATATGGACCAATAGGCTTTCTACAAACACTTCTATTCAATATCAATTGCTTCGTGTTCTGTCTTGTGTTGATGAAATTAATACCCTATTAATACTCTTGTTCTGTCTTGTGTTGATGAAATTAATACCCTATTAATACCACATTTTGTTCTGTCTTGTGTTAATGCCACATCACCCCATCCACCTCACTCAAATGTAGATATAAAATCGGAGATACGTAAGTTCTATTCAGTTGTGTATTTGTGAACTAAAGTCTTTGAAAATGTAATAAGTTTTACGAAACGCGCCCGTGTCGCGTCAGACTAGAAATAAAAATGAATTTTGGAGAATTGATTTTTGATTTACCTCCAACAGTGAAGCGTAATGTACGAAAGATTGAGAAAATTCGTGTTAGAATTTTTAATCTTACTTTTTCCGTCATATTTAATAATATATATATATATATATATATATATATATATATATATATATATATATATATATATATATATATATATATATATATATATATATATATATATATATATATATATATGTATATATATATGTGTGTGCAGAATAACCACATGTGAAAAATAGAAAATGCTTAACACGTTTTCGGCTAATTCGCCTTCATCAGAGCAAAGTAGAATGAAGATCATCTTCATCTTCATTCTACTTTGCTCTGATGAAGGCGAATTAGCCGAAAACGTGTTAAGCATTTTCTTTTTTTCACATGTGGTTATTCTGCATACTTGGATCAGTGTTTTTGTGATCATTGTTGCATATATATATATATATATATATATATATATATATATATATATATATATATATATATATATATATATATATATATATATATGTCGTACCTAATAGCCAGAACGCACTTCTCAGCCTACTATGCAAGGCCCGATTTGCCTAATAAGCCAAGTTTTCCTGAATTAATATATTTTCTCTAATTTTTTTCCTGTGAAATGATAAAGCTACCCATTTCATTATATATGAGATCAATTTTTTTTTATTGGAGTTAAAATTAACATAGATATATGACGAAACCTAACCAACCCTCCCTAACATAACCTAACCTATCTTTATAGGTTAGGTTAGGTTAGGTAGCATAAAAAGTTATGTTAGATAGGTTAGGTAGTTGAAAAAAAATTAATTCATGAAAACTTGGCTTATTAGGCAAATCCGGCCATGTATAGTAGGCTGAGAAGTGCGTTCTGGCTACTAGGTACGACATATATATATATATATATATATATATATATATATATATATATATATATATATATATATATATATATATATATATATATATATATATATATATATGTATATATATATACATATATATATATATATATATATATATATATATATATATATATATATATATATATATATATATATATATATATATATGTCGTACCTAGTAGCCAGAACGCACTTTTTGGCCTACTAAGCAAGGCCCGATTTGCCTAATAAGCCAAGTTTTCCTGAATTAATATATTTTCTCTAATTTTGTTCTTATGAAATGATAAAGCTACCCATTTCATTATGCATGAGGTCCATTTTTTTTATTGGAGTTAAAATTAACGTAGATATATGACCGAACCTAACCAACCCTACCTAACCTAACCTAACCTATCTTTATAGGTTAGGTTAGGTTAGGTAGCCGAAAAAGTTAGGTTAGGTTAGGTAGGATAGGTAGTCGAAAAACAATTAATTCATGAAAACTTGGCTTATTAGGCAAATCGGGCCTTGCATAGTAGGTTGAGAAGTGTGTTCTGGCTACTAGGTACGACATATATATATATATATATATATATGTCGTACCTAATAGCCAGAACGCACTTCTCAGCCTACTATTCAAGGCCCGATTTGCCTAATAAGCCAAGTTTTCATGAATTAATGTTTTTTCGTCTACCTAACCTACCTAACCTAACCTAACCTAGCTTTTTTTGGCTACCTAACCTAACCTTACCTATAAATATAGGTTAGGTTAGGTTAGGTAGGGTTGGTTAGGTTCGGTCATATATCTACGTTAATTTTAACTCCAATAAAAAAAATTGACCTCATACATAGAGAAAAGGGTTGCTTTATCATTTCATAAGAAAAAAATTATAGTAAATATATTAATTCAGGAAAACTTGGCTTATTAGGCAAATCGGGCCTTGAATAGTAGGCTGAGAAGTGAGTTCTGGCTACTAGGTACGACATATATATATATATATATATATATATATATATATATATATATATATATATATATATATATATATATATATATATATATATATATATATATATATGTATGTATATGTATATATATATACATATATGTGACAGTATGAGACCACGGACACTTCATTTCTTCTGAAGATGTATTAGTATACGAAAGTATTTAAAACCTTCCGGTTTCAATTCTTCCTCCGTGGACTGACACTGGCACATTTTTCATCACGTGTTAATTTTCGTTATCTACACACACACATATATATATATACATATATATGTAATTTATGTTTACGTTGTGTGTTGATCGTTACTTTAGGCCTAATACAGTTTGGTTCCTCATAGTCTTACTACAGTGCTCTTTAGCATGGATGGGACACGATCTAGGGGACACAGGTGGAAATGTAGTACCCAAATGAGTCACAGAGACATTAGAATTTTTTGTTCAATGTCACAGTTGTTAGTAAATGGAATGCATTAAGCTGTGATGAGGTGGAGGCAGACTCCATACACAGTTTCAAATGTAGATATGATAGAGCCCAGTAGGCTCAGGAATCTGTACATCAGTTGATTGACAGTAGAGAGGCGGGTCCAAAGAGCCGGAGCTCAACCCTGTAAGCACAACTAGGTGAGTACAACTAGGCAAGTACAGTCCAGGTGACAGGATTAAAAGGAGCAAGGGAGCTATTAGGGGAAAAGCGCCAAGCCATTGCAACTATATAGCACTGGGAGGGGGTCTGGGTAAGGATTTGGGATGGGGCGTGGGGGAAGGAATGATGCCCAACCACTTGGACGATTGAGGATTGTACGCCGACCTCCATGAAGCGAGACCGTCGCTCTACCGTCCAGTTCAAGAGGGGGGGGGGGTAGGATTAAAGCGAAATGGGTGACTTCTCAAACCATTGTTCTGGGATAGACTCCTAGAATTTTTTAAACATTTGCCCAATAGAACTTAAACCAAAACATCTATCTAGAAGAGAGAGAATGTCTATTTGGTTGTTTATTCGAGGATGTAGTCCAGATGTTCGCGGCTCTCGTAAATTTCAGTGGTGAGTTCTGGCTGTATGGCGAGTGTCATAGGAAAGCTGGGTTCAACCCCTCAGTCAAAGTTCAGGCACGATTGATGCCAACTACGATTAGTGGCGAGTCCTTTGAAGTCTAAAATGTGCTTCTGGTTGTCCATAGTGTAATTATGCAAATGAATTCTCGACTGTTATCGAGGTTGAATCAGCGCATATAACAGATTCAATGGGAGAGAGATAAAAGGAGAATTGCAAGCAGTGAGGGAGAATTGGAGGGAGGGAGGGAGTGAAACCGCGAGGTAGGGAGAGGAGTATTGGAGGGAAAGAGAACTGACACATGGTAAAGAAAGATGAACATGGAACTAAGTAAATAAACAGCTTTATAACCACAAAAATTTACAACTGTAGATGCTAAAAGCGTAACATAAAAACTCTTTATATTTTTAACTTGAGAAATGAAACAAAGGCCATAATTGCGGCGTAGGAAATTTAAAAGAAAGACTGTGAAAAGGATGAACAGAGGCTGAATGAAGCAATTTAACCCTACGTCTCAAAAAAACGAGAATTTCTTAGTCTGGAATAAATAATCTGAAGGTAAGGAAAATTTTGGACAGGACAAAAGATGAAAAGGTAAGTGGAAGTATAATACTTAAGAAAATAAATGTCTCTGAGGACACTTGAAGAAAGTGTTTAACCAGGTTATTATTCCTTCACTCTGAGATTCTGCTGTGCCAATGTGTCTCAGTTTGTCAGAATACCAGTTGGTTAACAGGTAAGTCTTTAGGTAAACCATTCAAAGAGTCAATCAGGCCAACTTTGTCAGTCAATAAATTGATTATTCAATCAAGTAGATAAAGATTTAGTTTTTATATGAGCAACATTGTTATTAAATTTACCACTCTACTTTTTACTCAAATATTCTACTCATCAGTGAACTAATTATGTTTTATTATTAAGACAGCCAGACAATGTATCATCTAAATACTTAATAAGTCGAGGTGTCAGATATTGTAATGAATAGCAAGTCAGTCAATTTGGTAATTGAATTAGTTGAATGATGAACTAATATTCTGTCCATTATGTAAGTTGTTGCCCAGTTCAGTCCTTTGCATAACCAGCCTGCTGACTGGCTGGTCAGTCTAGAGGTTGATATGACAAAGTTTCATTTGGTTTGCCAAGCAGTTTGTTAGCCAATTATCTTATCATCCTGTCAGTTTTACCAGTCAGTAACCTGGTTGGTTAATTTTGACCAGACCACACACTAGAAGGTGAAGGGACGACGACGTTTCGGTCCCTCCTGGACCATTCTCAAGTCGATTGAGAATGTTGGTTAATGTGTTTGACAGAGGGTAGAATTCACTGAATTTTAACGACGATTCGTTAAAACTTCAGTTAGACAGTCGTTTTCTTCACCTGGTTTTCAGATGAGAAAACAAATCTCAAAACCCGTAGCTGAGTCTTCCCTTTGTTTGTTAGCAAATTCGTAAAATAGATTATCAGTTTGCCAATTGTTTTGTTGGTTAGTTACCTGTGTGTGCTCGAACGACAAACATTATTGCGACTGTTTTCCACATGTTTGCGTGTATGTGCGTTCGCATACATAACTCGCTATGTGTTTAAATCAAATCCATATGATATTATCTATACATGCATGCATGTATGTAAAGTTCATATGTACATTTCTACATGGATTTATATATGTATGTTTGAGTGAGCGTTGGTCTATGTACCGGGGTGTATTGAGGTTTATATTGTGATCTGAGGGAAGCCCTGTGTACCCGGGTCTGAAGGCAGACCCAAGCTGCTTCTGAATAAAGAATTCTCAGTAAAATATAAATGGACTCGCTGTAGAGGAATTATGTGGACGAGCGCGGAGGCGGGAGAAATCTGAATGACACCGGGGAGGAAAATGAGACTGTGTGAGAGAGAGAGAGAGACAGAGATAGGAAACGATAAAGACAGAAAGAGAGGGATACATTGAGAGAAAAACAGAATTAGAGAGACACGCGGAGGCCCAAAGAAAAAGAGAGAGAGAGAGAGAGAGAGAGAGAGAGAGAGAGAGAGAGAGAGAGAGAGAGAGAGAGAGAGAGAGAGAGAGAGAGAGAGAGAGAGAGAGAGAGAGAGAGAGAGAGAGAGAGAGAGAGAGAGAGAGAGAGAGAGAGAGAGAGAGAGAGAGAGAGAGAGAGAGAGAGAGAGAGAGAGAGAGAGAGAGAGAGAGAGAGAGAGAGAGAGAGAGAGAGAGAGAGAGAGAGAGAGAGAGAGAGAGAGAGAGAGAGAGAGAGAGAGAGAGAGAGAGAGAGAGAGAGAGAGAGAGAGAGAGAGAGAGAGAGAGAGAGAGAGAGAGAGAGAGAGAGAGAGAGAGAGAGAGAGAGAGAGAGAGAGAGAGAGAGAGAGAGAGAGAGAGAGAGAGAGAGAGAGAGAGAGAGAGAGAGAGAGAGATTTACCTTTCTCTTTCACTTTTATAATGAACTCACATCACTAATTCCTCTTTCTCCCCCTTCTACATTTTCTTTTCGTACTCCTCTATTTCACCATCACCTTGCTTCCTTTTCCCAGGCTCCAATTCCCAAACTTTCCCGTTCTTTTCCCCTGTTCACCTTCAAATCCACCTCTCTCTCTACAGTCTTTCTCCACTCTGTCCTCCATTGGGTTCACTTCCCTTCCTTCATATCAATTTCTATTCACGTCTCCTCCTTTTCCATTTTGCGGTTCCACTCATCTTCTTTTTCTCTTTACGAATTAAACTTCTTGCTATTTCGTCTGGAAAGGCCGGACGGACTTAGTGCCATTTTCTCTTAGTATTAGCATTTTCAAATATGTAGGGACTGTGTGAGAGAGAGAGAGAGAGAGAGAGAGAGAGAGAGAGAGAGAGAGAGAGAGAGAGAGAGAGAGAGAGAGAGAGAGAGAGAGAGAGAGAGAGAGAGAGAGAGAGAGAGAGAGAGAGAGAGAGAGAGAGAGAGAGAGAGAGAGAGAGAGAGAGAGAGAGAGAGAGAGAGAGAGAGAGAGAGAGAGAGAGAGAGAGAGAGAGAGAGAGAGAGAGAGAGAGAGAGAGAGAGAGAGAGAGAGAGAGATTTACCTTTCTCTTTCACTTTTATAATCAACTCACATCACTAATTCCTCTTTCTCCCCCTTCTACATTTTCTTTTCGTACTCCTCTATTTCACCATCACCTTGCTCCCTTTTCCCAGGCTCCAATTCCCAAACTTTCCCGTTCTTTTCCCCTGTTCACCTTCAAATCCACCTCTCTCTCTACAGTCTTTCTCCACTCTGTCCTCCATTGGGTTCACTTCCCTTCCTTCATATCAATTTCTATTCACGTCTCCTCCTTTTCCATTTTGCGGTTCCACTCATCTTCTTTTTCTCTTTACGAATTAAACTTCTTGCTATTTCGTCTGGAAAGGCCGGACGGACTTAGTGCCATTTTCTCTTAGTATTAGCATTTTCAAATATGTAGGGACTGTGTACACATGGATATGTTGAAACATGCACGGAACAGGTAGAGAAATGGTTCGTGTGGATAAGGTTCATGAATAATCACGTAGTAGGATGTTGCAGAACGCATGTTTGGGTCATTACAGGTCAGGTCACCCAGGGCAGCACACGGGTCATTACAGGACAGGTCACCCAGGGCAGCACACGGGTCATTACAGGTCAGGTCACCCAAGGCAGCACACTGGTCATTACAGGTCAGGTGACCCAGGGCAGCACACGGGTCATTACAGGTCAGGTGAGCCAGGACAGCACACGGGTCATTACAGGTCAGGTGACCCAGGGCAGCACACGGGTCATTACAGGACGGGTCACCCAGGGCAGCACACTGGTCATTACAGGTTAGGTCACCCAGGGCAGCACACGGGTCATTACAGGTCAGGTGACCCAGGACAGCACACGGGTCATTACAGGACAGGTCACCCAAGACAGCACACGGGTCATTACAGGTCAGGTCACCCAGGACAGCACACGGGTCATTACAGGTCAGGTCACCCAGGGCAGCACACGGGTCATTACAGGACAGGTCACCCAAGGCAGCACACGGGTCATTACAGGTCAGGTGACCCAGGGCAGCACACTGGTCATTACAGGTTCGGTCACCCAGGGCAGCACACTGGTCATTACAGGTTAGGTCACCCAGGACAGCACACGGGTCATTACAGGTCAGGTGACCCAGGACAGCACACGGGTCATTACAGGTCAGGTCACCCAAGGCAGCTCACGGGTCATTACAGGTCAGGTCACCTAGGGGAGCTCACGGGTCAATACAGGTCAGGTGACCCAGGACAGCACACGGGTCATTACAGGTCAGGTCACCCAGGGCAGCACACTGGTCATTACAGGTCAGGTCACCCAAGGCAGCACACGGGTCATTACAGGTCAGGTCACCCAGGACAGCACACGGGTCAATACAGGTCAGGTCACCCAGGGCAGCACACGGACCAATACAGGTCAGGTGACCCAGGACAGCACACGGGTCATTACAGGTCAGGTCACCCAGGGCAGCACACGGGTCAATACAGGTCAGGTCACCCAGGGCAGCACACGGGCAATTACAGGACAGGTCACCCAGGGCAGCACACTGGTCATTATAGGTCAGGTCACCCAGGGCAGCACACGGGTCATTACAGGTCAGGTCACCCAGGGCAGCACACGAGTCATTATAGGTCAGGTCACCCAGGGCAGCACACGGGTCATTATAGGTCAGGTCACCCAGGACAGCACACGGGTCATTACAGGTCAGGTCACCCAGGGCAGCACACGGGTCATTACAGGTCAGGTCACCCAGGGCAGCACACGGGTCATTACAGGTCAGGTCACCCAGGGCAGCACACGGGTCATTACAGGTCAGGTCACCCAGGGCAGCACACGGGTCATTACAGGTCAGGTCACCCAGGGCAGCACTCGGGTCATTACAGGTCAGGTCACCCAGGGCAGCACACGGGTCAATACAGGTCAGGTCATGCAGGGCAGCACACGGAGGATTACAGGTCAGGCAACCCGTCTTCGACTCAAGTTCGTTACATCCAGCGGTCGACCCCACAAACGCATTCATAAATTTTTTCATGCTGTTCATTCACAACAGGAATTTTCTCATATATAAATTAATATTATAATATATTAGCATATTGTGCATATATAGGCATTGGTTAGGTTAGGTGTTTAGGTTTTGTTGGCGATTATTTGTATTTGTAGAAATGGGTGAAGCGTTTACAGCGTTGTGATTCAACCCGTCCTCGACTCAAGTCCATTACATCCAGCGGTCGACCCCACAGACACATTCATGAATTTTAATTAATATGCTTTCCATTCAAAACAGGAGTTTTCTTAAATATAAATTAACCTGATAATATATTAGCATATTGAGCACATATAGGAATAGGTTAGGTTAGGTTAGGTGTTTAGGTTCTGTTAGTGATTATTTGTATTTGTAGTACGTGGGTGTAGCATTTATAGTGTTGTGGTTCGAACCAAATTCGTCAGCGAAACACTTGTTCCGGAAGTGTTCGAACGAAATCAGTTGTGAGTCGTGTGTAAACCGTTTTTCATTCATAAACAGGGGGTTTGGCGGGTGGATGGAATCACTTTTGGGTCTTTGGAGGACGGGCTGGGTCAGGTCACTGGCAACGCTCGCCTCTGGGTTCAATAATGTTGTCATGAAGTCACACACCCACGTGACCATGGATGCGTCTGTGATGCACCAGTAAGTCTAGAAGTAGCCAAACATTGCTGATTGGCTAACCTCCGAGACAAGAGCTGAAACTGACTATATTGGCGGTGCTTCCACTCCTAGCCAGCCTGGTGGACCAAACTCTTACAAGTCGAGCCTGGTTTCGGGCCGGGCTTGGGGAGTAGACGAACTTTTAGAACCCCATCAAGCAGGTATCAAGCAGGTATCAAGAAATCGAGGCATAAGACTCGTGTGCTTTTCTGTTACCGGCCACTTACTACAAACAGCATGTTTAAGTTCTTAGGAAAATTAACGAGTGCCCAAATCAGTCGAAAAATTCTTGCAGGCAGCCAAAATCTGCAGTGTAATTATTTTCATGAATTAAGTGGAGGGGCTGTGCAAGACATCGTGATGGAACATATAGATGCAACAGGACTGTCACGAATGTAGTCCTGTTGATCATGCAGTATCTAAGCCGCCTGTATAGTGAATGTTGTGTGAAGTCCAGAAGCGACATCATAGTTAATCTGAAGGTGAATGGCCTTCAAACGCAAGTTTGAAGACTGTAGTCACCCCTCTGTTGCTTGAACCAGTGACCAGCCGCGTATGTAGACCAAGATCCGTGTCTGAACCCTTTGCTTCTTGGTGTTCACGTAACCCACCAACACCGCTCTGTGCTCCACACTCCTAGCACAATTCACGTATGAGTGTCAGTCTACTATAACTACCACGTGTTTGGTCTACTAGATATAACGTGCGGTTGTTGTAGAGAGAACCACCACGAGGTCTACAAGATCGAAAATTGTGAAGATCAGTTGGTTTTGGTGACCTGTGCTGGTATGGGCAAATTGTACTAGGCACCATGTGTGGTCGTTGTAAAAAAGGACCAGGACGACTTCTACAGGTCTGTTGATGACGACCAGCTATTCAGACCTTCCGCGAGCTGTGTGCATGCAGAACGTCCCCCTAAGGTTTCCCAACGTCAAGAAACGGTCGTCATAAAGTGTCTTTATCCTAACCTAACAGAGGACCCAAAACCGAAAACGAGATAGTATGACAGTTTCGCGAGCCACTTAAATTTTCTAGTACGACGTTTATTTGGCCTTATGTTGAGAATGCGTCAAATTGTGACTCTATTAGGAGGGCAAGTTTGGAATGAGGACTTGTAGGACACAGCCCAGTTCACCAGGGTAACAAAAAACGCACGATACAAGTCGGGACCGCTGAAAAAAAAAAAGACTTGACCAGTTCACCGGGGAAACGAAAAATACACGACACAAATCGGGACCGCTGAAAAAAAATGACTTGACCAGTTCACCGGGGTAACGAAAAACACACGACAAAAGTCGGGACCACTTAAAAAAAAAAAAAAACTTGACCAGTTCACAGTGGGTAACGAAAAACACACGACACAAGTTGGGGCCGCTGAAAAAAAAGACTTTACCAGTTCACCAGGGTAACAAAAAACACACGACACAAGCAGGGACCGCTGAAAAAAAAAGACTTGACCAGTTCACCGGAGTAACGAAAAACACACGACACAAGTAGGTACCGCTGAAAAAAAAAGACTTGACCAGTTCACCAGGGTAACGAAAAACACACGACACAAGTAGGGGCCGCTGAAAAAAACAAAATGGCCCCGACTTGTGTCTTCTTACACTACTTGTGTTAGGCTGGAATTTGTGTAAGTACTAAACTATAATTATTGCGTTAGTGCTTGTCTTTGCGTCGGTCACTGATAACCCAGAGGCTTACTCACCATGCTATTCACCCAGAACAGTTGGAGGCTGAGTTTAAAGACAAACTATTATTAAACAAGTGATTATCTGTGTGGTGCCACATGGTTCAACCTGTCAGTGAATGTGTACTTTAAACACACAACTCATTTAGATATATGTCCATATTATATTGATGATGAGTCTGTCATACCATAATTGTTGCTGATTGTGTATGCCATTATATTGAATGCCTCTAGTCGAACAAAATCTAACATCTCATTTGGGTCTATATAGGGTTATTTATATACCTCATTCACAGTGGGAAAAGTGCAAGTAAGATTGGAGAAAATGAATACCAATTTTTCCATTTATCTTTATAAATAATATAAAGATGTAATCAGGGCTGTAGACGGCTCTCCATCCAGTCTATAAGAAACATTTATATGCAAGTATAAGGTATTTGTGCTAAAAATAATTATTGTACCAATTAAGCGAGTGATTAAACAAAACAAAGTTCAATGGAAGTATTAAAGATGTATTTCTCACTGGAAGAATTTAATGCTGTGTGTAAGAGCAAATTCGTAGGGAATTGCAAGCAAAAGTGTATCGACAATGTTTCAAATCGAAAGAGTTCTGAATCCGAATTCAGAGCAGAAAATTGTAAAAAATTGAGAAAGTGGACATGGCAGCATTCTCACTAGGCTTGGAAAAGTGGAGATAAAGAACGTCACGAGGAGAGAAAAGAAAATTCGAGAGATGAACGCAGCATCGACCAGTGGAGAGACAAGTCTTTTTTTATAATATGTTAATGACACTAGTGGCTCTTAAATATTGCTTTTAGCACGAATGTGGGGCTTAAATATATTGATGACAAGACTGGTATAGAGTGTGTTTCTTGGAGCAAAACTGTCTGTTCTCGAATATTGATGACAAGTCTATTTTCATATATCGATAAATCTGCTTGCATTAATTGATGACATGTCTTTTTTCATATATTGATGACATGACTATTTGTCTTTCATCATGACATGAATTTACCAATGTGACGTGAGTTTATCTCATCCATTTTTAACTAGCTGTACCCGGTCATGTGTTGCTGTGGCTCAGCAATCTAATTACATATGTATGACGACGACCAAGCTGATGAGGCGTTTGACATGTCATCTTTAATCAGGTGCCCCCAAAAATCATATGAGACAAGCCCATGACATCACCCTAACAAGATAAATGTTGAATAAAAACACTTGTATAATAGACAAACCCCAAGATGTAATAAGGTAACAAATTCTTGAAGCAATCCTCATAAAAATAGAACCACCCACCATGAGAGTAAGAACAAGACCGGAACATGAAGATGCCAACATAGAAGACAGTGCTCAACATGCTACATCCACTGCACCTGATTAATCTTTCAATTTGCTTTTTCCCCTATTTTGGCCTTTTTATTTTACGTCTTACCTATTCCCTTCTTTTTGTCTTATTCTTGACCCATTTGTATAGGTCTACTTGTCTTCACCTGACCCCTTAATAGTATAAATCTAACACGCCTTGTATTTTCTTCAGTTACATCCCCACTCCTTGTGCCAGTTTCATAAGACATCCCGAGTTGTGTTGTCTACATAATATTACCATAACTTTAGTAATAATTTAACTATAATCATTTCATCTTTGAGTGTTAATCTGTGTCTCTGTACCAACTAAGAGTGATAATTGAGGAGCTAACTTGAGGTAAATCCAGCATAGATACAAGGTTACCAATCAAATTAGAGTGTGAATGATTATATAATGTGTATTTTATATGATAAACAGCTCTAGTTCAGAAACTAGTAGCTCTAATAGCTCAAGTGCTAGAAACAGTCCAAATCAAAGTCCAACAAGGCTTAGCACTAGTACATCTGCAGCACGACTAGCAAATACAGCCATCATGTTTACTGCCAAAGATGTAAAAGCAACCCTCACTGGTATGAAGGGCTCTTAACACAACAGATCAAAAAATGTGATTATTTATGTAATCAAACTCCAGTTGATTATGTTGAACTGGAAGGTCATCATAAGGTTGCAGAGAGCAAATATCAGCATGTACAAATGCAAATCCTGAAATATCAGGATGCACTTGCTGCTACCAACATAGATGAAGATGCAATGGAAGTTGTCGTACAAGAAAACGCAGATGCAATATAAACAAAGTTACAACATTTTGTCAAGTTAACCATACACAAGGCCACTACAAACATTGCAGCCATAGCTTCCCAAAACCCGACACAACCAGAAATCAAATTACCATCACTGTCTCTCAACTTTCTCTGGTACAGAGGACGAGAGTTGGGTCAAATTCTGGAACAAATTTGTCGATTCAGTGGATTCTAATGCAAAACCACTATAGCAAAGACCACAAAATTTACATATTTACAAGGTGTCTTAAAGGATGAAGCATTAAAAGTGGTCTGTAATTTGACCTACAATGATGATTGTTTTGATAGTGCAGTACAGCTCCTTAAGGAAAATTATGCTAAGCCAGAAAGAACTATCTGACTTCTAACCCAGAAACTGATAGATATTTCCCCTTCAGATGGGTCAGCTGACTCACTCCAAGCCTTTAGATTGGAACTTGAGTCTTTGCTCAAAGCGCTTAAGAATAAAGTGAATCTGGATGAATCGGACTGGATAATCCAAGGCCTTATGAGACGCAAATTACCCAGTGACATACTGGATAAGTTGTTTGTCTTTTTTAACAAATTTTCTCAACAGTAAAGTAGATAACAGAAGGTTTGAGATCCATCATAGAAAGACAACGAGATAACACAGATGGGAAATCGACATCTAAACCTTTTTTATCCACTAACAGTAAACAACATAGTACAAACAGTACTCCAATTAAATATAAAGCAACTTCCCCCTCCCCAAAGTGGAAACAATGCAGTGTGGGCACATATGCAGTGGGTCCCTCCAAACATACAGTTAATGTGTCACCCAAAACGGTGACTCCCCAAATGCTGTTAACGTCTGGAGGCATGTGTGTCCTGTGCAGATCAACATACCATGTACTACTGCAAAGTTTACCCTGGTCGTGCTACACGTGTAAAACGACTCAAGGAATTACATAAATGCACCAGGTGTATAAGGTCACATAATCCTGACACCTGTGCAACTCAAATGCACACCTGCTATAGATGCCATAAGGGTTAACACTATACAGCACTTTGTGGGGACTCAAGTACAAAGTCTCCCAAACCACAGGTGGAGGAAGGAACTTCCACCTCATTACAGCTTTGTACCATACTACCTGACATAAGTGTCTTATCAACAAGGTCTGATCATAAATCAGTTCTACCCACTGCCTCAATTGATCATTAAAAATGGAAAGTCCAAGGTCACCATACGTGGATTATTTGACCAAGGATCCCAAATGACTTTTATCTCAAAGAAGTTGGTAGATGCCCTAAAACTCAAGCCTGTACGAGAGACACAATTAGACATAGCAGGATTCCTGACTAACTCAGGTGTCGAAGTCTTCAAGGTAGTACAACCTAAAGTACGTTTAGGCGGTTATGTCCGAATGATACAAGCTCTCTTAGTAGATAGATTTCTATCAGACCTGTATGTGTATGGTCTAAGGACAACAGCCAAATTCATGAAAGAAAAGGAAATCAAATTGGGTGACAAAATCACATCAGACAACCTCTCCAATATTGGCATCCTTATGAGATCAGATGTCTACCATACGTTTATCAAAGGAAAGGAAGAAGAACAGGGAATGAACCTGTTACCATCTGCAGGTGACTATTTGCTAACATACCCTTTATTACGGCTGAAGCAACCCTCACCTGTAGACCACCAACATTCCATCCCAGTAATGGTTGCATGACTAGGAGAGCAGTCACCACTACAATTCAGAGACATGTTCGAGAATGAGCTTGATCCCCTTGTACATAAATTATGGGACCTGGCCACTCTTGGCATTGTCCCTGAACAACCTAGTCCAGATGACGACTGGACTTACAAACAATACCTGGACTCAGTTATCTATAGAGATAATCAATACTGGGTCAGGTTACCATGGAAGCTGAATCACCCTCAGCAACCCGTCAACCATTTTATGGCACAAAACCAATTAAGGTCACAGGTGATGCACTTACAAAGAAATCCTGAGAACATGAAAATGTACGATAAATTAATCAAGAAGCAACTCGATGACAAATTTATCGAAGCTGTCAAAATGATAACCCAAAGGTAGGACACTACCTGCCACACCACCCTGTACTGAAAAAATCAGCTACAACCCCACTACAGATAGTATTTAATTGCAGTGCTAAGACAAAGTAGAGTAGTGTTTCCTTAAATGACTGCCTTCAAACTGGCCCTAGCCTAACACAAAGGCTATACGACGTGCTGTTAAAGTTCTGCATCGGGACTTATGCATACACGGTAGACATCAGTAAAGCCTTCCTTAGGGAAGTTCTCCAAGAAGAAGACCGTAACTACACAAACTTCCTATGGATCAAGGATCCTAATGATCCAAACAGTGAATTAATCACCTACAGGTTTGCATCTGTTTTGTTTGGTGCCACATCTTCCCCGTTTCTGCTTCAAGCTACCTTAGACACGCACTTGAAGAAGTCCAATAGCTCAAATAAAACAGAAATTAGCAATACCTTGTATGTGGACAATTTCTAAGGAACAACCAGCAGTGAGAGTAAACTGCTGAACATATACCACGAGGTAAATCGAGAATTAATGGGAGCAAATATGCCTCTCCACTCGTGGGTCTCCAACAATGCCAAATTAAATCAACTGATCGAAACTGATTTTCCCAATTACCAGGTACCTAAGAAGACAAAAGTACTAGGCGTCGAATTAGATATGACAGCTGATCAGTTGACACTCATGTCGGTGGAGCCAAATACCACCAACCTAACAATGAGAAAATTACTCTCACAAGTCAGCAAACCCTTCGGCCCATTGGGACTATTAAGTTCAATGTTAATTAACGGGAAGTTGATAATGCAGGAATGTTGGCAACAAAATATTGGCTGGGATTATCTTATAACACCTACCTTACAAGAAAAATTGCAAGGGCTAATGAAAGATTTAAGTATCCTAGAGTCTGTCAAGTTCCCACGGAACACAGTAAATGAAAAAAAAAACAGTTAAGCTACATGTATTCTGCGATGCCTCACGAAAGGCTTATGGCACAGTAGCTTACCTGGTCTCAAATGGGCAAGCCAATTAACTCACATCAAAGGTCAGAGTGGCACCATTAAAGAAACGATCATTGCCACAACTGGAATTAACAGCCTTAATAAAAGGTGTAAGATTAGCTCATTATCTGATCAAGGCCTTAAACAACATCCACTTTGAAGAAACTGTGGTATGGTCAGATAATGAGGCAGTGCTACAGTGGGTTAAAAATAATAATAGTAAAAATCCTTATGTGAGTAACCGCATTAAGGAAATACGAGAGTTGTCAGCAGGGTACAAACTAAATTATGTACCCACCAAAGAGAATCCAGCTGACTATCTCTCCCGAGGCCTGACTTTACGGCAATTAACAAAGGCAGAGATGTGGTTCAATGGACGTCAATGGCTAGTCAGCGACCAGTGGCCTAAACAATAGCCACAAATCATTGTGACCAATGTCACTGTTCCAACTAAGAACCCAGAACTACCTCGGACTTTGGTAATTGATCCTGATTGGTACTCTGAACTGAACAAACTAATAGGTGTCACCCAAGTGGTGTTTGATTTTCTAATGAAAATAGGAATCAAGCATAAATTCCCTAGTTCCCTAAAGTACTGGGTCAACAGAACTCAGACAGACACATTCGAGACAGAATTTGACAATGTCCCTAAGAAGCTACAAAATGACCTGGGTCTCTGGGTAGATACCAACAATTATAACATAATCAGATGTGGAAGCAGCTTGCAGCATGCGGACATAGATCCGGAAGCAAAAAATCCAATATTGCTTCCTCATCACCACATAGTAAGCAAACTAATTGTGTTACACATACACAAATACAACACTCTGCATGGTGGGGTATTAGATACTCTCACAGACTTAAGACAACAGTATTGGCTACTCCAAGGTAGGCAGACTTTAAAATCCATAATTAAATACTGTATTCTTTGCCGGAGATACGATGCCAGAGTGTGTCCATATCCTGGCCCTCCTCCACTTCCAAAGGAACGAGTTGTACATATTCGTCTCTTTGAGACTACAGAAGTAGATTTCACAGGAGCACTAACACTGACAGGCACCAAGGACAAAAAATCAGTAAAGTCATATATTTGTCTTTTCATTTGTGCCACAACAAGGTCTGTCCATCTAGAAGTGACTCTTGATATGAGTGCCGAGGCAGTTTTACAGGCTTTCCGCAGGTTTGCTTCACGTACATCCTGTACTAAGTTAATGATCTCAGACAATGGGTCCAACTTAATGGCAGGAGAAGCATATCTGAAGAAAATCTGGACACACCCAAAGGTGCGCATGGCCCTAAATCAACGGCAGTGCCACTGGAAATTCATATCTCCCAGAGCACCATGGCTTGGAGGCTTTTATGAACGCATGATTGGTACGATGAAACGTTCTCTACGGAAAACCCTACAACGCCAAAAAGAGTTCCAAACCGTAGCCATAGAGATAGAAGCACGAGTTAATAACCGACCACTTACCAACCTCTCTGATGATGTTTTGCAGCGTGAACCATTGAGGCCAACTCATCTGATGTATGGGAAACCTCTCAGCACCCTAATGTCCTTTACGGATGAGGAACCAGAGGATCCATCACATGTCCGAGAGAGTGATTTGGTTCAACGTTTCAAACATCTATCAGGGGGGTTGATAAGTCGGTGGAATGACGTATGGACTCGAGAATACCTTACTGCTCTGAGGGAGTATCATTACGGGGCAAACAACCCCTACAATAGAATTAACTTGAACCCTGGTGATATAGTTCTGGTGGACAGCGATGGGCTACACTCAGAGTGGCCTATAGGCCAAATAGTCTCTGTTCATCCAGACAGCCAGGGCATCTTGAGAATGGTGAAAGTATAATGCCGAGGCAATACTACTCTCAAAACATTAGATAAATTAGTTCCTCTAAAACTGGCAGAAGAAGAAGACGTTCAACGACTTCCAGCACCTGAAGAGCCAGTAAGGGACGTCCATCCCGAGCGGACTGCTGCACAATGATGCAAACTAAAATTAAAGCAATACTATAATTCTTAGGGAGAGGAATAAAGTGTTTGCAGTTCTTACCGGGACTACAACCCCGTGTTCCTCCCTCCCCCTCCAGGATATATGTTGGAAATCCGACACACATAATAAAATAAGTTACCCATTAAAGAAAAAGAGGACGGGTATTCCGTATCATCAACAACAAGACGTATCATTATATTAACTCTATTTCTTTTAAACAACAATCTAGTGTTTAAACTTAATAAAAAAGTGTTCACTAGGACTGAAAATAACGAACTACAACAAAACATAGCTTGACTCCCTTGTTACTGTAAAATAAATCCAGAGTAGAACTGGAATATTATTGGAACAGAGAGGGAGGGAGGGAGCGTCACAACAGCAACTTGTAAACACGGTCAGGAAGCACTCCCTGAAAATTTTTACAACACATAAAGGTTTTTCTCCGAGCTTCGACACAGGGTCCTCTATGATCCGCCCAATCGAAGATCTCATGAACAAAGGAAGAACAATTTTTGGTATTTCTATTTCCTTTAATAATTGGCCATTATTATTGTAGGAAATATCGCTAAGTCGTGGGATTAAATCCCCAAACAAAGTGGGTTTACTCAGTATTACACACACATATTCCATGTGATAAATGTACTTATATGTTTAGGGAACCATTATTAATTCCTTACACTCGGCCGGTAATTGTGAGTTTGAGTTACAAGAAGCTGAACAGACCAATATAACTGTGATTGCAGTCACTAGCTGTACATCAAGCCTTGTAGGCCTCCAGACAGCCGCCATAACATGGCACTCTCAGGCACAGGGCCACACGCAATTCTGATGCTACAATTACACAGCCTTAGCAGGCCCCATCAACATTATCATTAAGGCCCCCCTTTTGTTTATACTCTAGACATAATATTAGTAGTTATTAATTTAATTTGCTGTAATAATAGTAGATTAGACCACCATATGTGGTATGATTAATAGTTATATTTGTAACAATAAGGTAAACAAATGAAGCTTGCACCAAATTCTACAAAGTGGTGCCAGTTTCATTTGTCCCTCCCACAGTGTGAGAAGTTCTAGGAGGCTGAATTATAATATACAATCCACTAACTCAGAACTAACTAAAAACTAAATCAGAAGAATTTATTCTGTGAATTTGAATATTCACAGAATAGAAACAATTAAAGCTTGCTAGGATTTTCCCACAGTTGTGGTGGTGTTACCAGCTGGAGCTGGTGGAGGTGTTACCATCTGGAGCTGGTGGTGGTGTTACCAGCTGGAGCTGGTGGAGGTGTTACCATCTGGAGCTGGTGGAGGTGTTACCAGCTGGAGCTGGTGGTGGTGTTACCAGCTGGAGCTGGTGGTGGTGTTACCAGCTGGAGCTGGTGGTGGTGTTACCAGCTGGAGCTGGTGGTGGTGTTACCATCTGGAGCTGGTGGTGGTGTTACCATCTGGAGCTGGTGGTGGTGTTACCAGCTGGAGCTGGTGGAGGTGTTACCATCTGGAGCTGGTGATGGTGGTGTTACCATCTAGAGCTGGTGGAGGTGTTACCAGCTGGAGCTGGTGGAGGTGTTACCAGCTGGAGCTTGTGGAGGTGTTACCAGCTGGAGCTGGTGGAGGTGTTACCAGCTGGAGCTGGTGGAGGTGTTACCATTTGGAGCTGGTGATGGTGGTGTTACCATCTAAAGCTGGTGGAGGTGTTACCAGCTGGAGCTGGTGGAGGTGTTACCATCTGGAGCTGGTGGAGGTGTTACCATCTGGAGCTGGTGGTGGTGTTACCATCTGGAGCTGGTGGTGGTGTTACCATCTGGAGCTGGTGGTGGTGTAACGGGGTGTGGGGGAAATAGCTCTATCTTGTCCATTATTCCACCCCCCAGTTAACTAACGAGGCCGGGGGAAACAGCTCTCTCTAGTCCGTTATCCCGTCCTCAGTTAGCTAACTATTCTAGAGCACCTCCAGAGTTCCTAAGGCAGCCTCTCTCGTTCAACACCTTGTAACCTAGGTATTTGACTACCTGGGTGCTAAGACTAAAAGGCGCCATAACTTGATCAGTTACCCGAAACTCTAGAGAGAACTCTAGAATACAGAATCATTGCCACCAACGTATAAGAAAAAACGAAAGGAAAGAAATGAATAGTGAAGTAATTAGTGAGGGTTTGGGGTGAGAGAGGAGAGAGGTGGGAGGAACGAGGAGGGTCATTAGTTGAAAGGGAGAGTTTAGAGAGGGGTGGAGGGAGAGGATTAGATAGGTAGAAGTAGAAGAGTAGATAGTAGAAGACGAAATGCTGCCACCATCCATTCTAGATCATCAAGTACAAGATAAGGAATGGAACTTGTCTGTATTACAATATTCTCAAAAGATGTTATCATGAGTTCATTATTAGTATGTTCCCTCTGTACCATGTATCAACTCCAAACATAGGGGACACAGTTAAAGGCCATTTAAATAATAACTTCATATATATTTCACATACTAAGTATCAAAAATTTAAGCAATGTTCAAGATATATATATGTAAAGTGAGTCATCCTCCAAGAATCTGAGAACACTACAACTGACTGCCCCTGATCATCACACAACACTTGTAAAACACGACCAAATCACCTTACTGCTCAACTCCCCAAGTGTCTCTGCCTATAGCTGGATAGAGGGGGGGGGTCTGTAGCTTGACAGAGACTGTCTCGCCTCCCTGCTAGGGACGTCTTCTCTGCTCTGCTGACTGCCGTTCTGTCTGTCTTCTCTTAATGCCCTCGAATCGATAGCTCTCCGAGTATATATTGGGGACCCTAGTAACTAACTCCGCCCACAAGTAGATAGCCTCCGGCACTCTACCAAGCCACTCCTTAAACGTCGGCATGTTTGAAGGCTACCAGGCTCCAATTATGAGATTAGTAGGAGTAAGGTGAAATTCGCATGATCTGACCTCAGGTCACTTGGGGTCATTAACGGTTAGAGGTGTGAGATCTCCGGCTGACAACTTGGCGCCTTCTCCAATTCCTGTCTCTGACTCATATTCTATATATATTTTAAATAAACTAAACCAAACACTTTTACAGTGTTACATCTCCCCTTCTCCCCGAAATAAAGTTTTTGCAACACTGCTAAAGCAAGCTAGCTACTAGCTGTGTGCAACAACTTTATTAACGAAAAGAATACATCCTAGCTAAACAAATAAACATCATCCTCCTCTAAAAATGAAATATGTAGACAGACGTCCATTGTCTCTGGCTGGGCGACGTCACTGCTTGGTCTTGTAGATAGTCCTGTACCACATTTCTTCAACACAACTGCCTCCGTCCCTTCTCCGTCGTTAACGCACAACAACCCTTGGTCAACCAGAAAGCCGTTACTACTTGAACTGCGCACAGGACCGTGGAATTCGGTTGTCCCAGCTGATCTGTAATTGGCCCTACGTCAGTCACCATGAGAGACGTATATTGGGGTTCTTCACAGCTATGGGGACTACAAGTTTCGAGACCTTCATATAGTTGCCAACAGTAGAAATCCCATTCTACTCTTCTTCCTCCCTGTTGCTCCAGCACGCCTCCTTCAGAGAGCTACTTCTGACAGCCACATCAAGTCCGCATGACACAGGAAGAATCACTCAACAGAGCAACATGCTTGCAGGAGGGGCGGCCAGTTAAGGCAAACGATCCTGTCTTGCAATTACGCTCCATGCAATGATGCTGATACCAGCAAGGGACACTAGGCATCGTGTCTCACTCAGCTTGGTCTTACCTTCTTCTTTCTTCTCTCTTCCTTCTTCTCTCTTCTTTCTTCTCTCTTCTTTCTTCTCTCATCTTTCTTCTCTCTTTCTCCTCCCATGGGTCTTTGACAAGCGACCTGGGGTCCATTGGGGTCCGTCCGTCCTGGGGTCCATCCTGGGTAGACCGATGTTGGTGGGACAGACTGGAGTCATTGTTGTTCCTCTTCCATCTTTACTGGGTCGTCTGGGGTCGTCTGCAGAATGACCTGGGGTCTACTGGGGTCCGTCCATCCTGGGGTCCACTGGATAGACCAATGTTGACCAACCGAGAGGGCTGCATCTTGGGGTCCCCGGGGTGGTGGTGGTGGTGGAGCCATGACTTCCAGGCAGGGGCTGGTCGTCGTGGTGGTGAGGAACTGCCGTGAGTGTGGTATAAGGCAGCCGTCTCCCTCTTCTTTATGTGCACGCCTCTCTCATGGCTCCAACCTGGGAATGAACAAAAGGCATCAATACCGTGCTCCCAAAATGTTGTGTGACCCTGTAGTTTGTATAGGGTTACACAGTCAAATCATAACGCTCTCCTCCTGGCAACGACTACACTCAAATTTTAATAATTCAATTAACTCTGAATGACATTGACATGGTGGAACATAAAACAGTCCCGGAGGAAAGTTTAGAGAAGAGAGAATAAGGTCGTTACTACTTTTAACTTGTCACAAAAATGAATCTCCACAATAAATAAATATCAATACTAATAGAGACAAAACACTAGCCTAACTTAACTGTACCGTTCTTAATCTTAAGTACATAATTAACCGTTACTCCCACCCTTAACCTACAGCCACCTACGTGACCCAGAGTGTCTCCCTAGCTTCTCCGCCGGTCAACAAGTCAAAACTGTTGCCACTCCCTGTGACCAGACTATCTAACGTCGAGCGTCCCCAACGTGAAGTCTACTGACATACTAAGCCTCCCCCTAGCATGCTGTACAATACCAGTACACCTCGGGTTATTGCGTTCAAATGGAGTAAAACAGTCGATCGCAATAATCTGAGCAGAACCACCACTTAAAACTACTTAAGAACTACACCTGCCACTCCCCAACTGACCTGGAGACCAGCAGAGGCTGGGTGTCCCCGTGGGACAAGCGAGGTCACCTGTCACACTCAGCTGACCTGCACTACCAACACCGCTAAGTTCCCAAATCACCAAATCTTATTACTAACATAAATCACTACACACGCAAGTTCTGGTGACCATTCCCTGAATTTCACAAAACTCACAAAATCACTAAACCACAACGCCAGAGAATCACTATCTCCTAACCTGAAAAAAAACTCGCTAAATCGCAAATATTAAACACCTGTCAAGATCTCCCTGAGTGTGCCTGAGCGGCAAAAAGACACGTGGGACTGAACAATGTTAAACGAACACTACCATAAACATTGTTCAACACCGATGCCAACATTGTAACGGGGTGTGGGGGAAATAGCTCTATCTTGTCCATTATTCCACCTCCCAGTTAACTAATGAGGCCGGGGGAAACAGCTCTCTCTAGTCCGTTATCCCGTCCTCAGTTAGCTAACTATTCTAGAGCACCTCCAGAGTTCCTAAGGCAGCCTCTCTCATTCAACACCTTGTAACCTAGGTATTTGACTACCTAGGTGCTAAGACTACAAGGCGCCGTAACTTGATCAGTTACCTGAAACTCTAGAGAGAACTCTAGAATACAGAATCATTGCCACAAACGTATAAGAAAAAACGAAAGGAAAGAAATGAATAGTGAAGTAATTAGTGAGGGTTTGGGGTGAGAGAGGAGAGAGGTGGGAGGAGCGAGGAGGGTCATTAGTTGAAAGGGAGAGTTTAGAGAGGGGTGGAGGGAGAGGAATAGATAGGTAGAAGTAGAAGAGTAGATAGTAGAAGACGAAATGCTGCCACCATCCATTCTAGATCATCAAATACAAGATAAGGAATGGAACTTGTCTGTATTACAATATTCTCAAAAGATGTTATCATGAGTTCATTATTAGTATGTTCCCTCTGTTCCATGTATCAACTCCAAACATAGGGGACACAGTTAAAGGCCATTTAAATAATAACTTCAATTATATTTCACATACTAAGTATAAAAAATTTAAGCAATGTTCAAGATATATATATGTAAAGTGAGTCATCCTCCAAGAATCTGAGAACACTACAACTGACTGCCCCTGATCATCACACAACACTTGTAAAACACGACCAAGTCACCTTACTGCTCAACTCACCAAGTGTCTCTGCCTATAGCTGGATAGAGGGGGGGGGGGGTCTGTAGCTTGACAGAGACTGTCTCGCCCTGCCGGCAGACAGCCTCCCTGCTAGGGACGTCTTCTCTGCTCTGCTGACTGCCGTTCTGTCTGTCTTCTCTTAATGCTCTCGAATCGATAGCTCTCCGAGTATATATTGGGGACCCTAGTAATTAACTCCGCCCACAATTAGATAGCCTCTGGCACTCTACCAAGCCACTCCTTAAACGTCGGCATGTTTGAAGGCTACCAGGCTCCAATTATGAGATTAGTAGGAGTAAGGTGAAATTCGCATGATCTGACCTCAGGTCACTTGGGGTCATTAACGGTTAGAGGTGTGAGATCTCCGGCTGACAACTTGGCGCCTTCTCCAATTCCTGTCTCTGACTCATATTCTATATATATTTTAAATAAACTAAACCAAACACTTTTACAGTGTTACATCTCCCCTTCTCCCCGAAATAAAGTTTTTGCAACACTGCTAAAGCAAGCTAGCTGTGTGCAACAACTTTATTACCGAAAAGAATACATCCTAGCTAAACAAATAAACATCATCCTCCTCTAAAAATGAAATATGTAGACAGACGTCCATTGTCTCTGGCTGGGCGACGTCACTGCTTGGTCTTGTAGATAGTCCTGTACCACATTTCTTCAACACAACTGCCTCCGTCGTTAACACACAACAACCCTTGGTCAACCAGAAAGCCGTTACTACTTGAACTGCGCACAGGACCGTGGAATTCGGTTGTCCCAGCTGATCTGTAATTGGCCCTACGTCAATCACCATGAGAGACGTATATTGGGGTTCTTCACAGCTATGGGGACTACAAGTTTCGAGACCTTCATATAGTTGCCAACAGTAGAAATCCCATCCTACTCTTCTTCCTCCCTGTTGCTCCAGCACGCCTCCTTCAGAGAGCTACTTCTGACAGCCACATCAAGTCCGCATGACACAGGAAGAATCACTCAACAGAGCAACATGCTTGCAGGAGGGGTGGCCAGTTAAGGCAAACGATCCTGTCTTGCAATTACGCTCCATGCAATGATGCTGACACCAGCAAGGGACACTAGGCATCGTGTCTCACTCAGCTTGGTCTTATCTTCTTCTTTCTTCTCTCTTCCTTCTTCTCTCTTCTTTCTTCTCTCTTCTTTCTTCTCTCATCTTTCTTCTCTCTTTCTCCTCCCATGGGTCTTTGACAAGCGACCTGGGGTCCGTCCGTCCTGGGGTCCATCCTGGGTAGACCGATGTTGGTGGGACAGACTGGAGTCGTTGTTGTTCCTCTTCCATCTTTACTGGGTCGTCTGGGGTCGTCTGCAGAACGACCTGGGGTCCACTGGGGTCCGTCCATCCTAGGATCCACTGGGTAGACCAATGTTGACCAACCGAGAGGGCTGCATCTTGGGGTCCCCGGGGTGGTGGTGGTGGTGGAGCCATGACCTCCAGGCAGGGGCTGGTCGTCGTGGTGGTGAGGAACTGCCGTGAGTGTGGTATAAGGCAGCCGTCACCCTCTTCAGTATGTGCGCGCCTCTCTCCTGGCTCCAACCTGGGAATGAACAAAAGGCAACAATACCGTGCTCCCAAAATGTTGTGTGACCCTGTAGTTTGTATAGGGTTACACAGTCAAATCATAACGCTCTCCTCCTGAGAACGACTACACTCAAATTTTAATAATTCAATTAACTCTGAATGACATTGACATGGTGGAACATAAAACAGTAACCGAGGAAAGTTTAGAGAAGAGAGAATAAGGTCGTTACTACTTTTAACTTGTCACAAAAATGAATCTCCACAATAAATAAATATCAATACTAATAGAGACAAAACACTAGCCTAACTTAACTGTACCGTTCTTAATCTTAAGTACATAATTAACCGTTACTCCCACCCTTAACCTACAGCCACCTACGTGAACCAGAGTGTTTCCCTAGCTTGTCCGCCGGTCAACAACTCAAAACTGTTGCCACCCCCTGTGACCAGACTATCTAACGTCGAGCGTCCCCAACGTGAAGTCTACTGACATACTAAGTCTCCCCATAGCATGCTGTACAATACCAGTACACCTCGGGTTATTGCGTTCAAATGGAGTAAAACAGTCGATCGCAATAATCTGAGCAGAACCACCACTTAAAACTACTTAAGAACTACACCTGCCACTCCCCAACTGACCTGGAGACCAGCAGAGGCTGGGTGTCCCCGTGGGACAAGCGAGGTCACCTGTCACACTCAGCTGACCTGCACTACCAACACCGCTAAGTTCCCAAATCACCAAATCTTATTACTAACATAAATCAATACACACGCAAGTTCTGGTGACCATTCCCTGAACTTCACAAAACTCACAAAATCACTAAACCACAACGCCAGAGAATCACTATCTCCTAACCTGAAAAAAACTCGCTAAATCGCGAATATTAAACACCTGTCAAGATCTCCCTGATAGCGCCTGAGCGGCAAAAAGACACGTGGGACTGAACAATGTTAAACGAACACTACCATAAACATTGTTCAACACCGCTGCCAACATTGTAACGGGGTGTGGGGGAAATAGCTCTATCTTGTCCATTATTCCACCCCCCAGTTAACTAATGAGGCCGGGGGAAACAGCTCTCTCTAGTCTGTTATCCCGTCCTCAGTTAGCTAACTATTCTAGAGCACCTCCAGAGTTCCTAAGGCAGCCTCTCTCGTTCAACACCTTGTAACCTAGGTATTTGACTACCTAGGTGCTAAGACTACAAGGCGCCGTAACTTGATCAGTTACCCGAAAACTCTAGAGAGAACTCTAGAATACAGAATCATTGCCACAAACGTATAAGAGAAAACGAAAGGAAAGAAATGAATAGTGAAGTAATTAGTGAGGGTTTGGGGTGAGAGAGGAGAGAGGTGGGAGGAGCGAGGAGGGTCATTAGTTGAAAGGGAGAGTTTAGAGAGGGGTGGAGGGAGAGGAATAGATAGGTAGAAGTAGAAGAGTAGATAGTAGAAGACGAAATGCTGCCACCATCCATTCTAGATCATCAAATACAAGATAAGGAATGGAACTTGTCTGTATTACAATATTCTCAAAAGTTGTTATCATGAGTTCATTATTAGTATGTTCACTCTGTACCATGTATCAACTCCAAACATAGGGGACACAGTTAAAGGCCATTTAAATAATAACTTCAATTATATTTCACATACTAAGTATAAAAAATTTAAGCAATGTTCAAGATATATATATGTAAAGTGAGTCATCCTCCAAGAATCTGAGAACACTACAACTGACTGCCCCTGATCATCACACAACACTTGTAAAACACGACCAAGTCACCTTACTGCTCAACTCACCAAGTGTCTCTGCCTATAGCTGGATAGAGGGGGGGGGGGGTCTGTAGCTAGACAGAGACTGTCTCGCCCTGCCGGCCGACAGCCTCCCTGCTAGGGACGTCTTCTCTGCTCTGCTGACTGCCGTTCTGTCTGTCTTCTCTTAATGCTCTCGAATCGATTGCTCTCCGAGTATATATTGGGGACCCTAGTAACTAACTCCGCCCACAAGTAGATAGCCTCCGGCACTCTACCAAGCCACTCCTTAAACGTCGGCATGTTTGAAGGCTACCAGGCTCCAATTATGAGATTAGTAGGAGTAAGGTGAAATTCGCATGATCTGACCTCAGGTCACTTGGGGTCATTAACGGTTAGAGGTGTGAGATCTCCGGCTGACAACTTGGCGCCTTCTCCAATTCCTGTCTCTGACTCATTTTCTATATATATTTTAAATAAACTAAACCAAACACTTTTACAGTGTTACAGTGGTGTTACCATCTGGAGCTGGTGGTGGTGTTACCATCTGGAGCTGGTGGTGGTGTTACCATCTGGAGTTGGTGGTGGTGGTGTTACCATCTGGAGCTGGTGGTGGTGGTGTTACCATCTGGAGCTGGTGGTGGTGTTGGTGTTACCATCTGGAGCTGGTGGTGGTGGTGTTACCATCTGGAGCTGGTGGTGGTGGTGTTACCATCTGGAGCTGGTGGTGGTGTTACCATCTGGAGCTGGTGGTGGTGTTACCATCTGGAGCTGGTGGTGGTGTTACCATCTGGAGCTGAAATTCCACTGGAATTTCTTTCGAGTTTTTCTTTATGATTCCGGCGGGGCATAACACCGGCATAACTGTGTAAATTACACTAAACCTTTTAAACAAAAATGCACAAAAATTTGATATGTGGTTAAAACATACGTGTAGTATTAATGCCATCAGTAATAGTTCAAAAACTCAGTATTAACATTTACTCTATAATGCAAACGGCTGAGGGATATTTTTTTTTTACAATTTGCTTATATTTAGCGATATATAGTAAATTGGTGACATATAAAATACCATATTTAAAGCATCAAACCAATAGGATTTTTACAGTTGAAGGATAAATAACAAAGAAACAAATTATTAAGTGAAAAATTAATGAACTTGCACTCCCCCAGTATATTACATCAACAGATTCAAGCATTTCCCAGGATCAAAACCACTCTGAAAGCATAGCTCACCTAACATAAATCTCATCTCAATATTATTTAAAATGCTTGTCAACAAACCACATGTTTTTGATAGCAATTCTGTAATAATCCCAAGAATATCAAACTGGGGGTAATCCTGCTTACCCCCCCTGACTAGTTTATAAATTGCTTTCAATCGTCCGGCTACACCATTCCATACATAGACCTTTTAAGTTGTATTTCCTCCCAATGGAGTTGATATTTGAGTCAAAGTTTGAGTGACCATTGATAATTGAATGCAAGAGACAATAGCTTTTTTTTTTTATTATTTACTAGTAATTTCCACTTCCACTAAAATTAAGTCAAACGTTGTGGAAATTTTCAAGATCTTTTGTGAAGACCTGTATTAAATGCTAAGCATTTCATCATTAGCACCCGCCCCCCCTGTTCAGCTCATTATTGCCGTGAGGGGGGGGGACTTGGTGGGCGGCTGCCAGAGTGTGATGCTCCTTGAGAAAGTCCTCTGTCCTTCTGTAGCCTTGTGCTCCTGCTGCTGTCTTCTCTAATTGTGCTGAACGACTTTTCCTTTTCCTTATGTTTCGTTTAGCTCCCCCCTCTTCTATATGCTTGTCATTTCCTGCCGACTTTTCGCTTGTTTTGGATATTCCTATGGACTTCTTCTATTTTGATGCCCGGGTGCTTGAGGGAGGCATACTTTTGCACCCATAGAACTGTAGTACTATTGTGATTGGTGTTGTCATTGTTCGTCCTTCCTTTGCGACAAACCAACCCAAAACTCGAAGAGTGCTTATTTTTACCAGGTGATCACCCAGGTCTCCTCTGGCACTTTGAGAGGGGCTCAGCATCACATGTTTAGGGAATGCGGCTCTAACACTAGCTTCGTTATCACATGCACACACCCACTCGAGCCGCCGTGACTCCCCACTCTCTCCTTATGTGGTATGATCTCAATCACCATTGTTTTATTATTATTATTCATTTCTACCCTGTCCACAGTTGTGGTTCTTGGTTCTTTCTCTCTCTCTCTCTCTCTCCCTCTTACCTACTTCTTGGGAACTCTCACTAGGACAAGGGCAAACACTCTACCAACTCCCTACAATTAGTCAACCAGCACTTCCCTTCCATATCTGGAAGTTCACTACCCTGATATATTCAGGTTCTTCCAGGTTTATCTACCAGGGTCCTCCGTAGCTCTTCCAGGCTGCTACACCATGAAGTCTTCCGTGAACAACAAAAGTGCTTCACCAATGGTATCACAAAAGCATGTGAACTTTTCTCCACTGCTTCTCCTCTCACAGCTTGGGGTCCAACTCCTCACTATAGGGCCTGCTCTTGCACAGAGCTCAGTATTTCTTCAATAGCCTTGGAGTTCCATCCACTGAATCCTCCTCTACAGGCCTCGAAGTTCTCTCAACAACTCCTTCCAAAGACAAACCTGCAACCCATTGTTACGCCAATAAAAACGTTTCCCTTTAAACACATAAACGAAAATAACCACACAATATGTTCGCACCTAACATATCTCTGCTCTCTACATACTGTGACAGTGGACTCTCCCGTTTGGGCTGGTCCATGCTCCGCCTTGCCATGCGGGCGGCGGGTGGCTCCTCACTCTGGGAGTCGTCCTCCGCCGCCAGCCAGTCAGTTGGCTCCAGGCGGTCGACGGGAGAGGATATGCTGCTCATCCCTCCAGCTGTCTCTCTCATCTCCGTCCTCTTATTTAGGGTTCCTGTCTTACCAAAACATGTCTAACGTATCAATAAACATTCACTACTATCGCTGGACACACAATCAACTACCAGCAATCACTGTAAACTGGCTAAATTTGGGCTTACCACAAAAATCTCTACTGCAGGGCGCTCTCCCTCTGACGGAGTCTGACCAGGGCGCTCCCATGGCCCACGATAATGTCTCTGGGTGGCTTAACAAACTTCCCTTGCCGTCCAGGACTTGAGATCACACGTTCCCAGTTCGATTCCACAGCTGGAACGTCTGCACACTTCCTTCCTCTTAAAGGTATATCAAACAGGGGTTCCTCTCTAATGGGAGCTCAAACGGAGCGCAGTTTCCCCTCACGATATCTGGTACTTAAGTGGGGGTCAAAGCCTTCCAGAAGCGAGCTTCACACTCCTAGCAAACTATCCACATCTCAAAACCAGTCATTTCTCTATATCCTAATTCACTTCCCATATTCTTAAATTGTCTATCAAATCCAACCAATTATTTTACATCTGTATCTTCATGTCCACACTTCTGTGACCTCTTATTCAGGTCAGGTCTTGCTGAATAACTCTCAAGGGGGAGACTTGTTTCTCCTGCAGGCTGAGATCATAACACTCCCCTCCGTTTCCTCGTCTTCTCTTCATGTCCTGAATTAGACATGTACGGTCTGTACCTCCTCTGTCATCTTCACATTTCTATCTACTGCCATTATACTTCCGTCTCCTGCTATCATACTTCACTACCTCGTCTTCACCGACGATCCTCCCTTTCGCCTCCTCATTTATCCGAGACCTCATCCTGTTTGACTTCCATCGAGTCCTCGGCTTTCTTCTATTCCTCCATGCTTGTATCATCATCCTCTTCCCACACTTCCCACCTCTATACAACTCCATTTCTTCTCCTTCAACTCTTCTTCGTTCCCTAAAAGTTTCTTCGAGCACTGTACTACTACACCCAACAGCACTCGACCGTACATGTCGCTTTACCTCTCCTAGAGTGCTTGTAAGCATCTCTCCCCACATACTGTCTCTTCTCCTTTCATTTTCTCGGCTATTGCTCTTCCTCACTATCTCTCCTCCATGTTTTCTGTGACACATGTCAACTCTTGACAACTCAAACAACTTAACTCCATTATCCATATGCTTCTGTGCTCGTGGACAACTTGACGCTCTACTCCCGTCCTCAGTCTGTCAACATCCTTCCTCACTTCTGCTCAGCACAGTTGCATTCACCTTCCGACTCTTAAGCACAGCGGGCTGGGCTCTACTCAGATCCGCTCTCTTCACAGTGTCCTTCTTTGGCTGCGTCATCTTCACTCCTGACCTCACCGAGACTTCATCTTCCTGAGCCGGACCATCCTCAAATAACCACGCTATGTCTACGTCGATATCTTCTACCGGTTGAATCGACACTGTCTCATCTTCTCCAGCGTCTTCCTTGTCAGCCACCTCTGCCTTCATCACTACCGAGATAGGGTACTCAATGGCTTGGCAGTCTCCTGACTCATCTCCTCGGATGTCAGTCAGGTTCACATTCTCAGGTGTCCCACCCGTGCCGTGGCTATCTGGGCACGCCTCTGTCACAGTCTCTGCCATGACTCTTGGCAACACCTTTGTCCCGCACAAGTCATTCCCCAGGATAACTTGGACTCCTGGAACAGGTATGTCGGGGCATACTCCCAACATCATCTCTACCGACACATATTCCGACCTTAGCTGGACAGCACATATGGGCATGTCACTCTCAGACAATAACCCCTTATACTTTCATCTTCCTCCTGCCAGCTAACCGTCGATCATTCCCAATCAGATTTCTTGCAATCAAGCTCTGATTAGCTCTGGTATCTCTTAAGATACCAACTTCTACTTCAGGTTGGCCTCCTATAATGATCCAACCTTTGCTCATGAACGGCCTATACCGCTCGTTCACTAAGTTCACATTCTGTGGTTTGTCTTTGAACACATTTGTATATTTACTTCGGGGGGTCACACATGGCCAGTGTCACAACTCTTTTGCCCAGCCTACAATCTCGCATCACATGACCCAATTCGTTACAATTGTAACACCTCACCTGGGAAAAGTCTCTTCTATATGTACCAAAGCGGCTCTGACTTCGTCCACTCGCATGAGAGTTTCTCGGGCCAGGCACACTACCTGCACTCTGTGGGGCTTTACTGGACTCTTGATTTCCTGGATCACGAATAGTTTCTCGTTTAGCTCCTCCATCCTCACTTTCAGACTAAATGTGCGACCTACTCTTCTGAGTTTTAGGGTACTTACGTTTATCTGCCCATTTATCAAAATTCTTCTCACCCTAGACTCCTCTGGGTCTATCATAATTTCATCCTCCCCAGACTCCACTGGGTCTGCCATTGCTGCGTCTCACCTCGCTTCTCACTCTGTTCTCCCTTAAGCTCTTGTATGCTTCCGTAATCATATCCGCCCTATCTGCGGCATCTCTCACCTCCTTTACCCCTGCTTCTTGGATCTTGAACTTTGTCTCAGGATACATCATTTCTAAGAACTTTTCCATGACCATCAATTGCTTTAGGTCAGCATACGATCCAACTCCGGCAGCCTCAATGTACTTCTGGAATCTCCTTTCCAGATCCCTTGCTGTCTCAGAAAACGTACATGCTCCAACTTTCACCATCTCTCTGAAGCGCTTCCTATAAGCTTCTGGGGTTAGCTGAAATGAACACAGTATGCTGCTCTTTATTGTGGCATAATCCTGGCATCCTTCCAGTGACAATTGGGAGTATGCCTCCCTGGCTGTACCGGTCAGTCTTAACTGCACCAGTTGAGCCCAGTCTTCCTGTGGCCACTCCTTAATATTGGCTACTTTTTCAAAATGCTCGAAGAAGCTCTCTACCTCTTCGGGCACAAACCGGGGAATGTCCTTTTCCCTAACCCTATTATCTGGTGGGTGTGATACCTGGGTGGTGCTCTCTGGCAACCCACGTTCAATCCTTTGTTCAGTCAAGGTTCTATTCGCTTCTATCTGCATTTGTTTTGTTCTTTCTTTTTCCCTTTCGACTTGGGCTTTTTCTTTCTCCATCTCTAGTCTTGCTTTCTCTTTTTCTACCTCCAGTCTGCTTTTCTCTTTTTCCTTCTCAGCTTCATTATTCATCTGGAGTTCTAATTTCATCTTTTCCAGCTGGAACTGTCTCTCCTTGTCCTTTTGTTGTTGCTGCATCTGGAGCTCTAACAGGAACCTTTCCAGACTCCTGTTCCTGCTACTGCGGCTACTCTTACTGTTCCTACTCGATCCCCTGGATCTCACTTCATCCTGCCCATCATCCTCCTTTCCACTTTCAGCTCCTTTCTGGGCTCCTTGTTCTGTCGCTTCACTCTTGGCTCTCAACTGTCTCAAGATCTCATCCTTCATCCCAGCTACTTTAGATGCCTTCAACCTAATGCCACATTTTTCTGCTATTTGTTTTAATTGATCCCTCGTTCAACCTTCCATGTCCTCAGGCTTGCCTCACTCCACAAATGCTTGCACCGTATCCATCTTGTCCTGTTAGTCTTCCCAAGAGAGAGAATATACACCTGCGGTCACACAATTTATCTATTTCAACAAGGATGTACAAATCCACTCCAGGACAGGGTGTGGGTATGTCAGTTCACTATCCCAGACAGGCCCCCAATTTTTTTATGTGATTGGTGTTGTCGTTGTTCGTTCTTCCTTTGCAACAAACCAACCCAAAACCCGGAGAGTGCTTATTTTTACCAGATCACCCTGGGCTCTTCTGGCACTTGGAGAGGGGCTCAACGTCACCCGTTTAGGGGATGCGGCTCCAACACTAGCCTCGTTGTCACATGCACACACCCACTCGAGCCCCCGTGACTCCCCACTCTCTCCTTATGTGGTATGATCTCCTCAATCCCTTTTGTTTTATTATTATTATTCTGTTCTGCCCAGTCCACAGTTGTGGTTCTCGGTTCTTTCTTTCTTTCTTTCTCTCTCTCTCTCTCTCTCTTACCTACTTCCTGGGAAGCCTCACTAGGACAAAGGCAAACACCAGCAAATGTGAATACATTTACTGGACAAAGCACATACACAATACATACACACATATAATAATAATAATGAATCTTACACTCTATACTATTTCAGTCAAGTTACACTCCAATACCGTCAGAACTCTATCATCTGCTTATCAAGGGGTACCCTATCTCCTGATTCACCACCTAATACTACCACCCTCCTCAAGTAGTTCAAGTCTTATACCACAATGTTGCACTATCAGCAAGAGAATATATATCTTTAAACATGTGCAAGGAAAACCAGCGTATGAATGCAATAACATAAATATTAGCATAAATGTTCATTGATATACAACAATGATCAATCGATCCCCCCTATCAGTCCTAGAACACATATGTATGTCTCTGCAGGTAATCCAGCCTATGACTGTAACCCAATACTTCAGTATAGGGTTACTCCTTGTACTCCTTGGCACAAAAATGGCAAACAATCACTCACCTTTCAAAGCGTCTTGCATGCTAATGACAACAAAACACTCTACCAACTCCCTACAATTAATCAACCAAAATTTCCCTTCCACATCTGGAAGTTCACTACCCTGATATCTTCAGGTTCTTCCGGGTTTATCTACCAGGATCCTCCGCAGCTCTTCCAGGCTGCTACGCCATGAAGTCTTCCATGAATAACAGAGGTTCTTCACCACTCCTACCAGGGTCCTCCACAGCTCTCCTGGCTGCTACACCATGAAGTCTTCCTTGATCAACAATGGTGCTTCACCACTGGTATCACAAAAGCGTGTGAACTTTTCTCCACTGCTTCTCCTCTCACAGCTTGAGGTCCAACTCCTCACTATAGGGACTGCTCTTCCACAGAGCTCAGTATTTCTTCAATAGCCTTGGAATTCCATCCACTGAATCCTCCTCTACTGGCCTCGAAGTTCTCTCAGCAACTCCTTCCAAAGACAAACCTGCAACCCATTGACACGCCAATAAAAACGTTTATCTTTAAACACATAAACGAAATAAACCTTACAATATGTTCGCACCTAACATATCTCTGCTCTCTACATACTGTGAGAGTGGACTCCCCCGTATGGGCTGGTCCATGCTCCGCCTTGCCAGGCGGGTGGTTCCTCACTCTGGGAGCCGTCCTCTGCCACCAGCCAGTCAGTTGGCTCCAGGCGGTCGACGGGAGAGGATATGCTGCTCGTCCCTCCAGCTGTCTCTCTCATCTCTGTCCTCGTATTTAGGCTTCCTGCCTTACCAAAACATGTCTAACGTATCAATAAATATTCACTACGATCACTGGGCACACGATCAACTACCAGCAATCACTGTAAACTAGCTAAATTTTGGCTTACCACAAAAATGTTTCCTGCAGGGCACTCTCCCTCTGACCTGGGCGCTCCCACGGCCCACGATAATGTCTCTGGGCGGCTTAACAAACTCCCCTTACCGTCCTGGACTTGAGACCACACATTCCCAGCTCGATTCCACAGCTGGAACGTCTGCACACTTCCTTCCTCTTAAAGGTATATCAAACAGAGGTTCCTCTCTAACGGGAGCTCAAACGGAGCGCAGCTTCCCCTCACGATGTCTGGTACTCAAGTGGGGGTCAAAGCCCTCATGAAGTGAGCTTCTCACTCCTAGCAAACTATCCACATCTCAAACCAGTCATTTCTCTATATCCTATATTCACTGCCCATATTCTTAAATTGTCTATCAAATCCAACCAATTATTTTACACCTGTATCTTCATATCCACACTTCTGTGACCTCTTATTCAGCTCAGGTCTTGCTGAATAACTCTCAAGGGGGAAACTCGTTTCTCCTGCAGGCTGAGATCATAACAAGTACCCAAAGTCGCGAGCGAGGGCAACCTTTTATTGTCAATCCTCCTTTCGTCACTGAACCCTATCTCGACAGACTGACGGTTCTTAAGGTGGCGTTTGTGGGGCGTATACTCACGGTGCACCCCTAGGGGGCCCCCGGCATGATCGGCGATAGCTTCTTGTTGGGTGTCCTGCCTCTAATTGTGGCTCCATGGTAGGTATGGGGGCATATTCGTGGATGAAAATGTCTCTCTTCGTATTTATGTCGTTGAATGTTTCTCTTGTACGCTCTCAGGCTCGTGGGGTAGGCTTCCAAGCCCCTGAGACCGGGCTCTGTAGCCCCCTCTGCGTTGGGCGCTGACCTTGCTCCTTCTTTAACCCTCCTGACTTCTCCCCTCGGCTCCCCTCCGTCTTCTGTGGTTGAGTCGAGCCTCAAGCCCCCCTGTGGTTACCACTTCGTCCCCTGGCGCGGCTAAGTCTCTCGTTGTGACTACTGCGCCTTTTAACCCCTCTCTCTCTCTCTAGGGGTTCTCAACGCCGTCCATGCCACGGCCGAACTCGAGCGATTCCTTCCCGTACTGATACGTATCAGGCCTTATTTGGTCCCGCTTCGTGGGTCAAATACTTTGATCTCCTTCCTTTTGATTCTATGCCTCCTGACGATTTCTCCCTCCATCGGCATCTTGTTGATTCTGTGGATGCCTCTGTTCTCTTCAACCCCACTCGTCTCGGTACACGTGCCGTTGCTGCTCCTTCTCAGGATGTAGCTTCCCGCTTGGCTGCCTTATCCTGCCTTGGCGAGACCCCTGTTCGGGTTTCAAAGAACGCTCGGTTGAATGCCAGTGTTGGCACTATTCTCCTCCCACCTCATGTTGCAACTGGTGTTCGGAATCTGCAGGACTATCACGATGATATTCGGCATATCTTAGATGCCCATGGCCATTCCGTCCTCCAGGTAGACACGTTTACTCGTCCCCCTCATGGTCGTTGCCGTCAACTTCTTCGGGTTGTGAAGATTACCTTTGATGGTAGAACCCTTCCACCCTCTGTCAATCTTGCTGGTGCCAGGTGCTCTGTTCAGGATTACATTCCCTCTCCTAGGCTCTGTAACAAGTGCTGGAGGTATGGGTATGGTGCCCTCCGCTGCTCTGGGCCTGTCTCTCTCTGTCTTTTGTGTTGGGGCGAAGGTCACTCTAAGTCAGAGTGCACTTCTCCCCTAGGCTCGCTGCCTCAACTGCGGTGAGGCTCATCCTACTTTCTCCTGTGCGTGTATCCATTATAAGCTTGAGGCAGCTGTCCTCAACTTGAAGCACCAGGAGCGTTTAACTTTTCCTGAGATGAGGCGCCAGGTTCACCAGCTCCCACCTTATACTAACATCTCTTATGCTCGCGTGCTGCGCTCTTCCTCTCCTCGTCCTTCCCACCTTCCTCAGACTCAAAACCGTTTGCGGGCCTTGGACCCTGATATGCCCACTGCCCCCTCCTCTGTTCCTTTGAGTTCTGTTCCTAAGGGTTTCCCTCCTGGTCCTCTGCCTGAGGTTCTCTTCCTGCCCGGTCTGTCATATCTCCTGTGTCTTCTTCCTCGTTTCCCTCCGATCCTCTTTCCCATCCTCTTTCTCCGTCAATTGGCTCTCCATGCCGCCTGTCGGTACAGACTGATGTCCATCGCTCTCCCATCAGCCGTCGTGTGTGCTCTCGTTCAGCTTCTCCTGTTGAGACGCTGGAATTCGTTGCCCAGTACGTAGTTGCTGGAACTTCTTTCTCTTTGCGTCAGAAACGTAAGCCTGGCTCCTCTCCTACCTCCTCTCCGGTGGGTAAAAAGGCTTCACTTTCTTCCTCGCCTCCTACTTCTGGCTCTCTCGCTCCATCTCCTCCTGTTTCAGTTGTTACTTGGAGGTCTATATTTGAACTGCTTTTGCTGCGAAGACCTCCGTTGTTGCTGTCCTTTTTGACCTGGAAAAGGCTTATGTCACAACTTGGAGATACCATATTCTGTTCCAACTTCGTTCTTTTGGCCTTCATGGTAATCTCCCTCTCTTCCTCCAAAGCTTTCTCTCTCGTCGTACCTTTCGCGTCAGGCTCGTTACCACTCTCTCTCCACTTTTCGGCAGTATGAAGGTGTGCCCCAAGGTAGTGTTCCTAGTACTACTCTTTTTCTGGTGTCCCTTAATGGTCTTCTTTCCTCCCTTCCATCTGGCATCTTCTCCACTCTTTATGTTGACGATCTTACTCTTTGCTGTCGGGATCATGAAGCCACCTTACCTTCAACGATGGCTTCAACTTGCGATTGATGCCGTGTCATCTTGGGCCACCAATCATGGCTACAAGTTCTCTACTACTAAGACTTGTGCCATGACTTTTACTTGGAAGCGGGTCGTTCTTCGTCCCTCTTTGTCACTTTATAGTCATCCCCTTGAGTACAAAGATTCCACGAAGCTTTTGGGGTTATTCTGTGACACTCGTTTGTCTTGGTCGCCCCATGTCTCTTACTTCCGTGTTGAATGCTCAAAGGCCCTTAACCTACTTAAGGTTTTGTCCCATACTTCTTGGGGAGCGGATAGACGCACGCTCCACTATTTGCATTCCTCTCTCGTCCTGTCTAAACTCGATTATGGTTGCCCTGCATACTCTTCTGCTTCTCCTACATACTCTTCTGCTTCTCCTTCTACTCTTCGCCGTCTTGATCCTTTGCACCATACTGGGTTGCGCCTCAGCTCTGGTGCTTTTCGTTCAACTCCTACCGTCAGCTTGTACACTGATACTGGCTTTCTGTCTCTCCAGGATCGCTGTGATCGCTACAGTCTTCGCTATCTTGCGCGATCCTTACAGCATCCTCACTCTCGCCTCTATCGTCCTTTGACTTTTACCCCTCCTGTAGTTCCTGTTCCTCTTCACTACGTTCCTCTTTCTGTCCGTTTGTCACACTTACAAGATTTTCTTTCGGTTCGTATTACCAATGTTTCTCCTCGTATTGTTCCATCTTTGCCCCCGAGGAGGGTCCCCATTCCCAAATTTTTTACTTCTCTGACCCGCATCACTAAAGCTTTTACCCCTCCTACAGTTCTGAAACGCCTCTTCCTTGAGCACTTTTCTTCTCACTCCCATTCCGTTCCCATCTTCACCGATCGGTCTAAGTCTGCTGACGGTGTGGGCTAATCTGTTGTTTTTCCTGACCACAGTTATATGTGTCACCTTCCTCCGGAGGCTAGCATCTTCACAGCAAAACTTTATGATATTCTCTGCTCTTCATCTCCTGCTTTCCCGGTGTCAATCCTCCTTCGCGGTGGTAGTTGACTCTCGTAGTGCCCTCATGGCTTTAGGGTCCTTTAATCCGGTCCACCCAGTGGTCATCGAGATTCAACATTGACTGTTTCTTATCTCCAATAATTTTAAGTTGGTTGCATTTTGCTGGGTTCCCAGCCATGTTGGTGTCTCTTTAAATGAGCATGCGGATGCTGCCGCTAAGGAAGCTATCCGCACTTCTCCCATCTCCCGTAAAGGTATTCCTTATTCCAACTTTTACCCAGTTATTCATGCCTCCATCTTTGCCAGCTGGCAGAGTTATTGGTCTTCTGTTATTGGTAACAAACTGCGTACTCTTAAGAGTCATGTGTCCCAGTGACCTTCCTCCTGCCACCGTAACCGGCGGTGGGAAACGGCTCTGGCTAGGTTATGTATTGGCCATACCCGCTTAACTCACGGTCACTTAGTAGAGCGCCGCCCTGCTCCTTATTGTCCAACTTTCATTGTCACTCTTACAGTCATGCATATCCTTGTTGAATGTCCTGACTTCCAGGAATAGCGTGTGTCTTGTTTTCTGACCGTCCCTCCCGGTCTCTTGTCCCTCGATGAATTTCTTGGCGACTCGGATACTTTTGATATCGTTCGCCTTATGTGTTTCTGTTCTCGTATTGGCATCCTTGGTCATATTTAGTGCCCTCTGATTATCCCGCACATTTGGTGGTGCTACATAGCCTTCCCGGTTTGGTGCCTTTGATAATTACTTACTTACTATTAGGCAAATCGGGCCTAGCATAGTAAGCCAAGAAGTGCGTTCTGGCTACTAGGTACGACATATATATAAATATGTCGTATATATATATATGTCATTCAGGAGCACTATGGATCTTGGCGTACCTGGTACTTTAACCTCTCGACCACCGTGAATGTACAAATGTCATTGGTAGCCGAGGCTATATTCCCAACGACTCGGCAGCACTTGGTAGTAAGCTTAGGCATATATATTTCATCGAATCACCTCATTTTCACCACGAGAGCAACACAAAAGCAAACAAGCATGAGTGGTACCCAAGCCAATATGCAACTGAAAACTTATTGGGTTGGGGACCATTCAAGCTTATTCGCATTTGTGTTGCTCACGTGGCCCCACAAAATGAGGTGATTCGATGAAATATCTATGCCAAAGCTAACCACCAAGTGCTGTTGGGTCGTTGGGGATATAGCCTCGCTATAAAAAGTGCTGAGATAGAAAGAGTATGTAAAAATTAAGGAGCAGAGAAGTCAGGTGTTGATAAAAGGTTCCACATTCAGAATGTAGGTGGAGATTTTCATTGTGTGCAAATCTTGAATAGTTATACCTGACTGTACCTTTTAAGCAATCTGTAGCATCTACCCTTAAAGCTGGTAATAGACTGATGCTTTTACCGTTTTTGCCTCAAGCTCGTTTAACTTGTGTACCGTTTTCTCTGAATACGAGCAATTCTTATATTTTGTTACCATATTTGTGTTTTCACCTTTTATCTTATTATTTAATTTTTATCCTTTTATTTAATTATTTCCTTGGTGAATTAAGGCCAAAATACACTAACGTTTATATTACTTCCATGAATGAGAGGTCTTAAGCCTGGCACCAGCCATGAATAGAAGTTATTAGAATACTCGGTTTTTCATCTGTCTTTTACTCTAATGGCTTTGTTGTCAGACCTTCATAAAAAGTTGTTCGCAAGATTAAATTATCTTCAGTTGAAATGCTGACATTAGATATTTACGCTGTTGAGGTAAATTTCACGCTCATTCCATAGTATAAGTTGGGATGAAGTATGAAGTTAATTCCTGTGTGTTAATATTGTTCCTTGTTGATAAGATGAACTTAGTTTGATGAACTTGGCAAAGTTCATCATTAAACTTTAAAATGTTAATGGAATGTTTGTTTTATCCAGCAACTTCTCCTTTTTAATCTATATACACAATCAGAAATTTATACACACACTCATATACATAATCGCACACACACACGCACACACACACACACACACACACACACACACACATACACACACACACACACACTCACACACGAGGACGAGGTTCAGAGACCAAAACATGAGCTGATGGACTATATAGAGATAGAAATAAAAAAAAGCAGGGTAGTATGGGACAGTGAAATAACTAGGCTTCTTCTTCTTGAGGTTATCTTGAGATGATTTCGGGGCGCTTAGTGTCCCCCACGGCCTACTCCTCGACCAGGCCTCCATCCCCAGGAAGCAGCCCGTGACAACTGACTAACTCCCAAGTACCTATATACTGCTAGGTAACAGGGGCATCAGGGTGAAAGAAACTCTGCCCATCGTTTCTCTTCGGCGCCCGGGATTGAACCCAGGATCACGCGTCCAGTGTTCTGTACGCTCAGCCACCGTCTCCCCATATTCGTCTCCCCCAATTCAGGCTTGCAACTGAATTCGGCAGGAATAAGGGAAGCATGGCAAGGGAAGGGAAAGTAGTGGGGGATGGAGTAGTGAGTGTGGGCGGGGTGGGGGTTAGCCAGGGGGAGAGAAGACCAGCATGACCCTTCACTGAGAAGGAGGTCAGTCATAATCCATGGATTGCTTGAACCCAAGGCATCATCGAGGCAGAAAAGGATGGATATTGAAGATTTTGAGTTACAGGGGAGGTTGAGAGATATCAAAGCAGAGATGGCAGGGAAGAGGTGGAAATACACCGACTCATTGGGCCGCACAACTATAACAAGAAACGACCTGTCCAGGTACAGTTCACTAACGAAGAGGCAGTGGATTACATACTGCAATACAAATACTTACTCAGAGGTAGCGAAAACTATTACAATATGTATATTGACAGATACATGACAAAATATGAACAGCTAGCCCACAGAGTGAGCCGACCTGCATGACACACCTCTTCACATTCGAGCATAGTTACCCACCCCACCCTTGTTAACCAGCCCACAACAGGCGCTTCCAAGATCATACCCTCACTAAATCAGCACTCAAATCCCCCACCTCTGCTTATCACCCCAACAACCCCCCCTCCTGCCCCCTCTGACTCCATTCCATTCAAATACATCTGCTTCAACCTACATTCTAAGGAATCCCTCATCCCTGCAACTCCCAAATCCCGTCCAGCCCTCACCCGTCCTCTGCCGCTCTCCTTCCATGTGACCCCCCTCCCGATGCGAGACGGTCACATGGATTTCCCCGTGGGAGACGGGGGAACACCCCCACCTCTTCCTCCATTTCCCTCTTCCCCCCTTTCTGCCCTATTGCCCACACTTACCCCTGAGTTCCCCCATGACTAATACAACCTCTCTCTCACTCTCACTATCAATGTTCCATCCTCCCCTCTTCCCCCATTCCCTCTATCCTTCTCCCCCCCCCCCCCAACTCTCATCCTCTGTCTGACTCTCAACCTCATGCTACCTCTCAACCTCCCTATGTCTATCAGACCCTCCCTAGTCTTCAGACGCAGTATGCCCTTCCTATACCAGACCTACCAATCCAGGCCCTGCTCCAGACCTTCCTACCTACCTTCCTAGATGGCCAGTCTCCATTCACCCCCCAAGCACCCCTCCAGACCCCATTTACCCCCAGACACCCCCGGATACCCCCCAGCTCCCATTCACCCCCCAGATCTCCCTAGACCCCCTAGACCCAGATTTACTCTAGAGAAAGGGTGAACTCTGGTGCCAGAGTTTCCATGAAGAATCTCAAGGTTTGGTACTCCAATGTTGATGGGATATCTAATAAAGCAGAAGAGATAGAAGAAAGAGTTAGTGAGGCAGATCCTGACACAGTTTAGTGGAAACTAAAATAAATGACACGATCTCGGATGCAATCTTTCCAGAGAGGTATCAGGAAATAAGAAAAGAGAGGACAGAGAGACAGGGAGGTGGAGTGGCACTCCTAATAGAGCGGAAATGGATGTTTGAAGACCTGAGAAATCGGGGTACCAATGAGAGCACAAGCTCCATACATGGAATTCTGACAGCAGATGGGAAGAAGATTGTAATCTTGGTAATCTACAATCCCCCACTAAACAGTAGAAGACCCAGGCAGGAGTATGATGACAACAAAAAGGCATGCATAGATGAACTGCAGAAGGTAGCAACATTAGCTCACAGAATGAAAACGAAACTGCTGGTCATGGGGGACCTAAATCAAAAAGAAATAATTTGGGAATCAAGGAATCCCCATGGAGGGGACGAAACGTGGGGAGCAAAGTTATTAGATGTTATAGACAGGAATTTTCTAACACAACATGTGAAGGAAGACACAAGGGAAAGAGGAGAACATGCACCGATCCTATTAGACCTGATTTTCACGCAAAACGTAGAAGACATCGAAAATTTGGAACACGAAATACCTCTAGGGGCCAGCGACCATTGTGTCCTAGTCTTTGACTACATAATGGAATTCAAACATGGACAAAGGGACAAGAGGTCTGGGAAAGGAGAGGTGCCTACAGGAAGATAAGGGACTATCTGGGAGAAGTGCAGTGGGAGGAAGAAATTAGAAGACAAACAGTCCACCATGTGTAGGACCTAGTCATGCGGAAATGCCAGGAGGCCGAAGAGAGATTTATGCCAACAGTAAAGGAAAAAAGTAGGAGAGAATATAATAACCCATGGTTTAATAGACAGTGTTAGGAAGCAAAAATGGCCAGCAGGCGGGAGTGAAGGAAGTACAGAAGACAATGGACAGGGGACAACAGGATCAGATGCAACAGAGCTAGGAACGATTACATTAACATAAGAAGAACATTGGAAAGAAACTATGAGAATGGTATTGCGATCAAAGCGAAAAAGCAACCTAAATTATTACACAGCCATAAAAGAAGAAAAATGTCGGTGAACGACCAAGTTAAAAGACTAAGGAAAACAGAGGAGGCATATACAGACAGTGATAAGGAAATCTGCGAGGCACTGAATGCCAGTTTCCATGGAGTGCTAACAACTGATCCTGAGCAGCTCCCACTATTAGAAGAGATTGCCCTAGATGAAAGACTATCAGATACAGAGGTGACAGCAGTGGAGGTAATGAAGCAGTTAACAACACTGGATGCAACTAAAGCGGTTGGACCAGACAAAGTATTACCGTGGATACTAAAAGAGGCAGCGCAGGCCCTCAGCATGACTCTAGCAAGGATCTTTAATGAATCATTTATGTCGGGAGAATTGCCCTATTGCTGGAAGAGGGCAAATGTTGTACCGATTTTCAAGAAAGGTGATAGGGAGGAGGCACTTAACCATAGGCCTGTATCACTGACAAGCATTCCTGTAAAATACTTGAGAGAATAATTAGGCTACGACTGGTTGCACACTTAGAAAACGTTAGGTTTGTAAACGAACATCAACACGGGTTCTGGAAAGGGAAATGTTGCCTAAAAAAACTTTTGGAATTATATGATAAAATAACGAGGATAAGTCAGGACAGAGAAAGTTGGACAGACTGCTTATTTCTGGACTGCCAAAAAGCCTTTGATACAGTACCGCACATGAGACAGCTATTCAAACTCGAGAGGTAGGCGGGGGTGGGAGGAAAGGCCCTAGCATGGATAAGGAACTACCTAACAGGAAGGAGCCAAAGAGTTACGGTACGGGGCGAGAAGTCGAACTGGCGAACAGTAACGAGTGGAGTACCACAAGGATCGGTGCTGGGACCAATTCTATTTCTAATATATGTTTACAACATGTTTACATGAGTAGAGTCCTACATGTCGATGTTCGCGGATGACACAAAGTTGACGAGAAGAGTTGTGACAGATGAGGATTTTAGGATCCATCAAGAGGACCTGAAAAGGTTGCAGAGATGGTCAGAGAAATGGCTATTGGAGTTCAACACGAGCAAGTGTAAAGCTATGGAAATGGGACTAGGTGATAGGAGACTAAAGGGAGAGTACACAATGAAAGGGAACTGCCTACCTGTGACGACGCGAGAAAGAGACCTGGGTGTGGACGTAACACTTAATCTAACTCTTGAGGCACATATAAATAGGATATCAACAGCAATGTACTCTACACTGGCAAAAGATAGAACATCATTCAGAAACCAAAGTAAGGAGGCCTTTGGACACTTTACACTGCCCATGTGAGGCCAGTCTTAGAGTATGCCGCCCCATCATAGAGTCCCCGCCTGAAGAAACACATAAGGAACCTGGAAAAGGTTCAGAAGTTTGCAACGAAGCTCGTTCCATCATTACGAGGGATGGGGTATGAAGAGCTCCTGAAGGAACTGAGCCTTATGACACTAGATAAAGAAGGGAGAGGGGGGACATGATAGAAACGTACACAATACTCATAGCGATTGACAGAGTGGAAATAGACGAAATGTTCACACGAAATAGTAACAGAACGAGGGGACATGGGTGGAAGCTGGAAACTCAGATGAATCACAGAGTTGTTAGGAAGTTTTCTTTTAGCGTTAGAGTAGTGGAAAAATGGAATGCACTTAGTACAGGTTGTGGAAGCAATTTCTATTCAGAATTTTTAAACTAGATATGATAGGGAATCAGTACTGGAGTCATTGCCATAAACAACCGATTGCTCGAAAGGCGGGATCAAAGAGTCAATGCTCGATCCTGCATTGCTGTGCTTATTTTTACCAGATCACCCTGGGCTCTTCTGGCACTTGGAGAGGGGCTCAACGTCACCCGTTTAGGGGATGCGGCTCCAACACTAGCCTCGTTGTCACATGCACACACCCACTCGAGCCCCCGTGACTCCCCACTCTCTCCTTATGTGGTATGATCTCCTCAATCCCTTTTGTTTTATTATTATTATTCTGTTCTGCCCAGTCCACAGTTGTGGTTCTCGGTTCTTTCTTTCTTTCTTTCTCTCTCTCTCTCTCTCTCTTACCTACTTCCTGGGAAGCCTCACTAGGACAAAGGCAAACACCAGCAAATGTGAATACATTTACTGGACAAAGCACATACACAATACATACACACATATAATAATAATAATGAATCTTACACTCTATACTATTTCAGTCAAGTTACACTCCAATACCGTCAGAACTCTATCATCTGCTTATCAAGGGGTACCCTATCTCCTGATTCACCACCTAATACTACCACCCTCCTCAAGTAGTTCAAGTCTTATACCACAATGTTGCACTATCAGCAAGAGAATATATATCTTTAAACATGTGCAAGGAAAACCAGCGTATGAATGCAATAACATAAATATTAGCATAAATGTTCATTGATATACAACAATGATCAATCGATCCCCCCTATCAGTCCTAGAACACATATGTATGTCTCTGCAGGTAATCCAGCCTATGACTGTAACCCAATACTTCAGTATAGGGTTACTCCTTGTACTCCTTGGCACAAAAATGGCAAACAATCACTCACCTTTCAAAGCGTCTTGCATGCTAATGACAACAAAACACTCTACCAACTCCCTACAATTAATCAACCAAAATTTCCCTTCCACATCTGGAAGTTCACTACCCTGATATCTTCAGGTTCTTCCGGGTTTATCTACCAGGATCCTCCGCAGCTCTTCCAGGCTGCTACGCCATGAAGTCTTCCATGAATAACAGAGGTTCTTCACCACTCCTACCAGGGTCCTCCACAGCTCTCCTGGCTGCTACACCATGAAGTCTTCCTTGATCAACAATGGTGCTTCACCACTGGTATCACAAAAGCGTGTGAACTTTTCTCCACTGCTTCTCCTCTCACAGCTTGAGGTCCAACTCCTCACTATAGGGACTGCTCTTCCACAGAGCTCAGTATTTCTTCAATAGCCTTGGAATTCCATCCACTGAATCCTCCTCTACTGGCCTCGAAGTTCTCTCAGCAACTCCTTCCAAAGACAAACCTGCAACCCATTGACACGCCAATAAAAACGTTTATCTTTAAACACATAAACGAAATAAACCTTACAATATGTTCGCACCTAACATATCTCTGCTCTCTACATACTGTGAGAGTGGACTCCCCCGTATGGGCTGGTCCATGCTCCGCCTTGCCAGGCGGGTGGTTCCTCACTCTGGGAGCCGTCCTCTGCCACCAGCCAGTCAGTTGGCTCCAGGCGGTCGACGGGAGAGGATATGCTGCTCGTCCCTCCAGCTGTCTCTCTCATCTCTGTCCTCGTATTTAGGCTTCCTGCCTTACCAAAACATGTCTAACGTATCAATAAATATTCACTACGATCACTGGGCACACGATCAACTACCAGCAATCACTGTAAACTAGCTAAATTTTGGCTTACCACAAAAATGTTTCCTGCAGGGCACTCTCCCTCTGACCTGGGCGCTCCCACGGCCCACGATAATGTCTCTGGGCGGCTTAACAAACTCCCCTTACCGTCCTGGACTTGAGACCACACATTCCCAGCTCGATTCCACAGCTGGAACGTCTGCACACTTCCTTCCTCTTAAAGGTATATCAAACAGAGGTTCCTCTCTAACGGGAGCTCAAACGGAGCGCAGCTTCCCCTCACGATGTCTGGTACTCAAGTGGGGGTCAAAGCCCTCATGAAGTGAGCTTCTCACTCCTAGCAAACTATCCACATCTCAAACCAGTCATTTCTCTATATCCTATATTCACTGCCCATATTCTTAAATTGTCTATCAAATCCAACCAATTATTTTACACCTGTATCTTCATATCCACACTTCTGTGACCTCTTATTCAGCTCAGGTCTTGCTGAATAACTCTCAAGGGGGAAACTCGTTTCTCCTGCAGGCTGAGATCATAACAAGTACCCAAAGTCGCGAGCGAGGGCAACCTTTTATTGTCAATCCTCCTTTCGTCACTGAACCCTATCTCGACAGACTGACGGTTCTTAAGGTGGCGTTTGTGGGGCGTATACTCACGGTGCACCCCTAGGGGGCCCCCGGCATGATCGGCGATAGCTTCTTGTTGGGTGTCCTGCCTCTAATTGTGGCTCCATGGTAGGTATGGGGGCATATTCGTGGATGAAAATGTCTCTCTTCGTATTTATGTCGTTGAATGTTTCTCTTGTACGCTCTCAGGCTCGTGGGGTAGGCTTCCAAGCCCCTGAGACCGGGCTCTGTAGCCCCCTCTGCGTTGGGCGCTGACCTTGCTCCTTCTTTAACCCTCCTGACTTCTCCCCTCGGCTCCCCTCCGTCTTCTGTGGTTGAGTCGAGCCTCAAGCCCCCCTGTGGTTACCACTTCGTCCCCTGGCGCGGCTAAGTCTCTCGTTGTGACTACTGCGCCTTTTAACCCCTCTCTCTCTCTCTAGGGGTTCTCAACGCCGTCCATGCCACGGCCGAACTCGAGCGATTCCTTCCCGTACTGATACGTATCAGGCCTTATTTGGTCCCGCTTCGTGGGTCAAATACTTTGATCTCCTTCCTTTTGATTCTATGCCTCCTGACGATTTCTCCCTCCATCGGCATCTTGTTGATTCTGTGGATGCCTCTGTTCTCTTCAACCCCACTCGTCTCGGTACACGTGCCGTTGCTGCTCCTTCTCAGGATGTAGCTTCCCGCTTGGCTGCCTTATCCTGCCTTGGCGAGACCCCTGTTCGGGTTTCAAAGAACGCTCGGTTGAATGCCAGTGTTGGCACTATTCTCCTCCCACCTCATGTTGCAACTGGTGTTCGGAATCTGCAGGACTATCACGATGATATTCGGCATATCTTAGATGCCCATGGCCATTCCGTCCTCCAGGTAGACACGTTTACTCGTCCCCCTCATGGTCGTTGCCGTCAACTTCTTCGGGTTGTGAAGATTACCTTTGATGGTAGAACCCTTCCACCCTCTGTCAATCTTGCTGGTGCCAGGTGCTCTGTTCAGGATTACATTCCCTCTCCTAGGCTCTGTAACAAGTGCTGGAGGTATGGGTATGGTGCCCTCCGCTGCTCTGGGCCTGTCTCTCTCTGTCTTTTGTGTTGGGGCGAAGGTCACTCTAAGTCAGAGTGCACTTCTCCCCTAGGCTCGCTGCCTCAACTGCGGTGAGGCTCATCCTACTTTCTCCTGTGCGTGTATCCATTATAAGCTTGAGGCAGCTGTCCTCAACTTGAAGCACCAGGAGCGTTTAACTTTTCCTGAGATGAGGCGCCAGGTTCACCAGCTCCCACCTTATACTAACATCTCTTATGCTCGCGTGCTGCGCTCTTCCTCTCCTCGTCCTTCCCACCTTCCTCAGACTCAAAACCGTTTGCGGGCCTTGGACCCTGATATGCCCACTGCCCCCTCCTCTGTTCCTTTGAGTTCTGTTCCTAAGGGTTTCCCTCCTGGTCCTCTGCCTGAGGTTCTCTTCCTGCCCGGTCTGTCATATCTCCTGTGTCTTCTTCCTCGTTTCCCTCCGATCCTCTTTCCCATCCTCTTTCTCCGTCAATTGGCTCTCCATGCCGCCTGTCGGTACAGACTGATGTCCATCGCTCTCCCATCAGCCGTCGTGTGTGCTCTCGTTCAGCTTCTCCTGTTGAGACGCTGGAATTCGTTGCCCAGTACGTAGTTGCTGGAACTTCTTTCTCTTTGCGTCAGAAACGTAAGCCTGGCTCCTCTCCTACCTCCTCTCCGGTGGGTAAAAAGGCTTCACTTTCTTCCTCGCCTCCTACTTCTGGCTCTCTCGCTCCATCTCCTCCTGTTTCAGTTGTTACTTGGAGGTCTATATTTGAACTGCTTTTGCTGCGAAGACCTCCGTTGTTGCTGTCCTTTTTGACCTGGAAAAGGCTTATGTCACAACTTGGAGATACCATATTCTGTTCCAACTTCGTTCTTTTGGCCTTCATGGTAATCTCCCTCTCTTCCTCCAAAGCTTTCTCTCTCGTCGTACCTTTCGCGTCAGGCTCGTTACCACTCTCTCTCCACTTTTCGGCAGTATGAAGGTGTGCCCCAAGGTAGTGTTCCTAGTACTACTCTTTTTCTGGTGTCCCTTAATGGTCTTCTTTCCTCCCTTCCATCTGGCATCTTCTCCACTCTTTATGTTGACGATCTTACTCTTTGCTGTCGGGATCATGAAGCCACCTTACCTTCAACGATGGCTTCAACTTGCGATTGATGCCGTGTCATCTTGGGCCACCAATCATGGCTACAAGTTCTCTACTACTAAGACTTGTGCCATGACTTTTACTTGGAAGCGGGTCGTTCTTCGTCCCTCTTTGTCACTTTATAGTCATCCCCTTGAGTACAAAGATTCCACGAAGCTTTTGGGGTTATTCTGTGACACTCGTTTGTCTTGGTCGCCCCATGTCTCTTACTTCCGTGTTGAATGCTCAAAGGCCCTTAACCTACTTAAGGTTTTGTCCCATACTTCTTGGGGAGCGGATAGACGCACGCTCCACTATTTGCATTCCTCTCTCGTCCTGTCTAAACTCGATTATGGTTGCCCTGCATACTCTTCTGCTTCTCCTACATACTCTTCTGCTTCTCCTTCTACTCTTCGCCGTCTTGATCCTTTGCACCATACTGGGTTGCGCCTCAGCTCTGGTGCTTTTCGTTCAACTCCTACCGTCAGCTTGTACACTGATACTGGCTTTCTGTCTCTCCAGGATCGCTGTGATCGCTACAGTCTTCGCTATCTTGCGCGATCCTTACAGCATCCTCACTCTCGCCTCTATCGTCCTTTGACTTTTACCCCTCCTGTAGTTCCTGTTCCTCTTCACTACGTTCCTCTTTCTGTCCGTTTGTCACACTTACAAGATTTTCTTTCGGTTCGTATTACCAATGTTTCTCCTCGTATTGTTCCATCTTTGCCCCCGAGGAGGGTCCCCATTCCCAAATTTTTTACTTCTCTGACCCGCATCACTAAAGCTTTTACCCCTCCTACAGTTCTGAAACGCCTCTTCCTTGAGCACTTTTCTTCTCACTCCCATTCCGTTCCCATCTTCACCGATCGGTCTAAGTCTGCTGACGGTGTGGGCTAATCTGTTGTTTTTCCTGACCACAGTTATATGTGTCACCTTCCTCCGGAGGCTAGCATCTTCACAGCAAAACTTTATGATATTCTCTGCTCTTCATCTCCTGCTTTCCCGGTGTCAATCCTCCTTCGCGGTGGTAGTTGACTCTCGTAGTGCCCTCATGGCTTTAGGGTCCTTTAATCCGGTCCACCCAGTGGTCATCGAGATTCAACATTGACTGTTTCTTATCTCCAATAATTTTAAGTTGGTTGCATTTTGCTGGGTTCCCAGCCATGTTGGTGTCTCTTTAAATGAGCATGCGGATGCTGCCGCTAAGGAAGCTATCCGCACTTCTCCCATCTCCCGTAAAGGTATTCCTTATTCCAACTTTTACCCAGTTATTCATGCCTCCATCTTTGCCAGCTGGCAGAGTTATTGGTCTTCTGTTATTGGTAACAAACTGCGTACTCTTAAGAGTCATGTGTCCCAGTGACCTTCCTCCTGCCACCGTAACCGGCGGTGGGAAACGGCTCTGGCTAGGTTATGTATTGGCCATACCCGCTTAACTCACGGTCACTTAGTAGAGCGCCGCCCTGCTCCTTATTGTCCAACTTTCATTGTCACTCTTACAGTCATGCATATCCTTGTTGAATGTCCTGACTTCCAGGAATAGCGTGTGTCTTGTTTTCTGACCGTCCCTCCCGGTCTCTTGTCCCTCGATGAATTTCTTGGCGACTCGGATACTTTTGATATCGTTCGCCTTATGTGTTTCTGTTCTCGTATTGGCATCCTTGGTCATATTTAGTGCCCTCTGATTATCCCGCACATTTGGTGGTGCTACATAGCCTTCCCGGTTTGGTGCCTTTGATAATTACTTACTTACTATTAGGCAAATCGGGCCTAGCATAGTAAGCCAAGAAGTGCGTTCTGGCTACTAGGTACGACATATATATAAATATGTCGTATATATATATATGTCATTCAGGAGCACTATGGATCTTGGCGTACCTGGTACTTTAACCTCTCGACCACCGTGAATGTACAAATGTCATTGGTAGCCGAGGCTATATTCCCAACGACTCGGCAGCACTTGGTAGTAAGCTTAGGCATATATATTTCATCGAATCACCTCATTTTCACCACGAGAGCAACACAAAAGCAAACAAGCATGAGTGGTACCCAAGCCAATATGCAACTGAAAACTTATTGGGTTGGGGACCATTCAAGCTTATTCGCATTTGTGTTGCTCACGTGGCCCCACAAAATGAGGTGATTCGATGAAATATCTATGCCAAAGCTAACCACCAAGTGCTGTTGGGTCGTTGGGGATATAGCCTCGCTATAAAAAGTGCTGAGATAGAAAGAGTATGTAAAAATTAAGGAGCAGAGAAGTCAGGTGTTGATAAAAGGTTCCACATTCAGAATGTAGGTGGAGATTTTCATTGTGTGCAAATCTTGAATAGTTATACCTGACTGTACCTTTTAAGCAATCTGTAGCATCTACCCTTAAAGCTGGTAATAGACTGATGCTTTTACCGTTTTTGCCTCAAGCTCGTTTAACTTGTGTACCGTTTTCTCTGAATACGAGCAATTCTTATATTTTGTTACCATATTTGTGTTTTCACCTTTTATCTTATTATTTAATTTTTATCCTTTTATTTAATTATTTCCTTGGTGAATTAAGGCCAAAATACACTAACGTTTATATTACTTCCATGAATGAGAGGTCTTAAGCCTGGCACCAGCCATGAATAGAAGTTATTAGAATACTCGGTTTTTCATCTGTCTTTTACTCTAATGGCTTTGTTGTCAGACCTTCATAAAAAGTTGTTCGCAAGATTAAATTATCTTCAGTTGAAATGCTGACATTAGATATTTACGCTGTTGAGGTAAATTTCACGCTCATTCCATAGTATAAGTTGGGATGAAGTATGAAGTTAATTCCTGTGTGTTAATATTGTTCCTTGTTGATAAGATGAACTTAGTTTGATGAACTTGGCAAAGTTCATCATTAAACTTTAAAATGTTAATGGAATGTTTGTTTTATCCAGCAACTTCTCCTTTTTAATCTATATACACAATCAGAAATTTATACACACACTCATATACATAATCGCACACACACACGCACACACACACACACACACACACACACACACACACACACACACACACACACACACACACACACACACACACACTCACACACGAGGACGAGGTTCAGAGACCAAAACATGAGCTGATGGACTATATAGAGATAGAAATAAAAAAAAGCAGGGTAGTATGGGACAGTGAAATAACTAGGCTTCTTCTTCTTGAGGTTATCTTGAGATGATTTCGGGGCGCTTAGTGTCCCCCACGGCCTACTCCTCGACCAGGCCTCCATCCCCAGGAAGCAGCCCGTGACAACTGACTAACTCCCAAGTACCTATATACTGCTAGGTAACAGGGGCATCAGGGTGAAAGAAACTCTGCCCATCGTTTCTCTTCGGCGCCCGGGATTGAACCCAGGATCACGCGTCCAGTGTTCTGTACGCTCAGCCACCGTCTCCCCATATTCGTCTCCCCCAATTCAGGCTTGCAACTGAATTCGGCAGGAATAAGGGAAGCATGGCAAGGGAAGGGAAAGTAGTGGGGGATGGAGTAGTGAGTGTGGGCGGGGTGGGGGTTAGCCAGGGGGAGAGAAGACCAGCATGACCCTTCACTGAGAAGGAGGTCAGTCATAATCCATGGATTGCTTGAACCCAAGGCATCATCGAGGCAGAAAAGGATGGATATTGAAGATTTTGAGTTACAGGGGAGGTTGAGAGATATCAAAGCAGAGATGGCAGGGAAGAGGTGGAAATACACCGACTCATTGGGCCGCACAACTATAACAAGAAACGACCTGTCCAGGTACAGTTCACTAACGAAGAGGCAGTGGATTACATACTGCAATACAAATACTTACTCAGAGGTAGCGAAAACTATTACAATATGTATATTGACAGATACATGACAAAATATGAACAGCTAGCCCACAGAGTGAGCCGACCTGCATGACACACCTCTTCACATTCGAGCATAGTTACCCACCCCACCCTTGTTAACCAGCCCACAACAGGCGCTTCCAAGATCATACCCTCACTAAATCAGCACTCAAATCCCCCACCTCTGCTTATCACCCCAACAACCCCCCCTCCTGCCCCCTCTGACTCCATTCCATTCAAATACATCTGCTTCAACCTACATTCTAAGGAATCCCTCATCCCTGCAACTCCCAAATCCCGTCCAGCCCTCACCCGTCCTCTGCCGCTCTCCTTCCATGTGACCCCCCTCCCGATGCGAGACGGTCACATGGATTTCCCCGTGGGAGACGGGGGAACACCCCCACCTCTTCCTCCATTTCCCTCTTCCCCCCTTTCTGCCCTATTGCCCACACTTACCCCTGAGTTCCCCCATGACTAATACAACCTCTCTCTCACTCTCACTATCAATGTTCCATCCTCCCCTCTTCCCCCATTCCCTCTATCCTTCTCCCCCCCCCCCCCAACTCTCATCCTCTGTCTGACTCTCAACCTCATGCTACCTCTCAACCTCCCTATGTCTATCAGACCCTCCCTAGTCTTCAGACGCAGTATGCCCTTCCTATACCAGACCTACCAATCCAGGCCCTGCTCCAGACCTTCCTACCTACCTTCCTAGATGGCCAGTCTCCATTCACCCCCCAAGCACCCCTCCAGACCCCATTTACCCCCAGACACCCCCGGATACCCCCCAGCTCCCATTCACCCCCCAGATCTCCCTAGACCCCCTAGACCCAGATTTACTCTAGAGAAAGGGTGAACTCTGGTGCCAGAGTTTCCATGAAGAATCTCAAGGTTTGGTACTCCAATGTTGATGGGATATCTAATAAAGCAGAAGAGATAGAAGAAAGAGTTAGTGAGGCAGATCCTGACACAGTTTAGTGGAAACTAAAATAAATGACACGATCTCGGATGCAATCTTTCCAGAGAGGTATCAGGAAATAAGAAAAGAGAGGACAGAGAGACAGGGAGGTGGAGTGGCACTCCTAATAGAGCGGAAATGGATGTTTGAAGACCTGAGAAATCGGGGTACCAATGAGAGCACAAGCTCCATACATGGAATTCTGACAGCAGATGGGAAGAAGATTGTAATCTTGGTAATCTACAATCCCCCACTAAACAGTAGAAGACCCAGGCAGGAGTATGATGACAACAAAAAGGCATGCATAGATGAACTGCAGAAGGTAGCAACATTAGCTCACAGAATGAAAACGAAACTGCTGGTCATGGGGGACCTAAATCAAAAAGAAATAATTTGGGAATCAAGGAATCCCCATGGAGGGGACGAAACGTGGGGAGCAAAGTTATTAGATGTTATAGACAGGAATTTTCTAACACAACATGTGAAGGAAGACACAAGGGAAAGAGGAGAACATGCACCGATCCTATTAGACCTGATTTTCACGCAAAACGTAGAAGACATCGAAAATTTGGAACACGAAATACCTCTAGGGGCCAGCGACCATTGTGTCCTAGTCTTTGACTACATAATGGAATTCAAACATGGACAAAGGGACAAGAGGTCTGGGAAAGGAGAGGTGCCTACAGGAAGATAAGGGACTATCTGGGAGAAGTGCAGTGGGAGGAAGAAATTAGAAGACAAACAGTCCACCATGTGTAGGACCTAGTCATGCGGAAATGCCAGGAGGCCGAAGAGAGATTTATGCCAACAGTAAAGGAAAAAAGTAGGAGAGAATATAATAACCCATGGTTTAATAGACAGTGTTAGGAAGCAAAAATGGCCAGCAGGCGGGAGTGAAGGAAGTACAGAAGACAATGGACAGGGGACAACAGGATCAGATGCAACAGAGCTAGGAACGATTACATTAACATAAGAAGAACATTGGAAAGAAACTATGAGAATGGTATTGCGATCAAAGCGAAAAAGCAACCTAAATTATTACACAGCCATAAAAGAAGAAAAATGTCGGTGAACGACCAAGTTAAAAGACTAAGGAAAACAGAGGAGGCATATACAGACAGTGATAAGGAAATCTGCGAGGCACTGAATGCCAGTTTCCATGGAGTGCTAACAACTGATCCTGAGCAGCTCCCACTATTAGAAGAGATTGCCCTAGATGAAAGACTATCAGATACAGAGGTGACAGCAGTGGAGGTAATGAAGCAGTTAACAACACTGGATGCAACTAAAGCGGTTGGACCAGACAAAGTATTACCGTGGATACTAAAAGAGGCAGCGCAGGCCCTCAGCATGACTCTAGCAAGGATCTTTAATGAATCATTTATGTCGGGAGAATTGCCCTATTGCTGGAAGAGGGCAAATGTTGTACCGATTTTCAAGAAAGGTGATAGGGAGGAGGCACTTAACCATAGGCCTGTATCACTGACAAGCATTCCTGTAAAATACTTGAGAGAATAATTAGGCTACGACTGGTTGCACACTTAGAAAACGTTAGGTTTGTAAACGAACATCAACACGGGTTCTGGAAAGGGAAATGTTGCCTAAAAAAACTTTTGGAATTATATGATAAAATAACGAGGATAAGTCAGGACAGAGAAAGTTGGACAGACTGCTTATTTCTGGACTGCCAAAAAGCCTTTGATACAGTACCGCACATGAGACAGCTATTCAAACTCGAGAGGTAGGCGGGGGTGGGAGGAAAGGCCCTAGCATGGATAAGGAACTACCTAACAGGAAGGAGCCAAAGAGTTACGGTACGGGGCGAGAAGTCGAACTGGCGAACAGTAACGAGTGGAGTACCACAAGGATCGGTGCTGGGACCAATTCTATTTCTAATATATGTTTACAACATGTTTACATGAGTAGAGTCCTACATGTCGATGTTCGCGGATGACACAAAGTTGACGAGAAGAGTTGTGACAGATGAGGATTTTAGGATCCATCAAGAGGACCTGAAAAGGTTGCAGAGATGGTCAGAGAAATGGCTATTGGAGTTCAACACGAGCAAGTGTAAAGCTATGGAAATGGGACTAGGTGATAGGAGACTAAAGGGAGAGTACACAATGAAAGGGAACTGCCTACCTGTGACGACGCGAGAAAGAGACCTGGGTGTGGACGTAACACTTAATCTAACTCTTGAGGCACATATAAATAGGATATCAACAGCAATGTACTCTACACTGGCAAAAGATAGAACATCATTCAGAAACCAAAGTAAGGAGGCCTTTGGACACTTTACACTGCCCATGTGAGGCCAGTCTTAGAGTATGCCGCCCCATCATAGAGTCCCCGCCTGAAGAAACACATAAGGAACCTGGAAAAGGTTCAGAAGTTTGCAACGAAGCTCGTTCCATCATTACGAGGGATGGGGTATGAAGAGCTCCTGAAGGAACTGAGCCTTATGACACTAGATAAAGAAGGGAGAGGGGGGACATGATAGAAACGTACACAATACTCATAGCGATTGACAGAGTGGAAATAGACGAAATGTTCACACGAAATAGTAACAGAACGAGGGGACATGGGTGGAAGCTGGAAACTCAGATGAATCACAGAGTTGTTAGGAAGTTTTCTTTTAGCGTTAGAGTAGTGGAAAAATGGAATGCACTTAGTACAGGTTGTGGAAGCAATTTCTATTCAGAATTTTTAAACTAGATATGATAGGGAATCAGTACTGGAGTCATTGCCATAAACAACCGATTGCTCGAAAGGCGGGATCAAAGAGTCAATGCTCGATCCTGCAGGCACAAATAGGTCAGTACAGACACACACTCTAGCGTATGCTAGAATGGCCAACAAAAGAACTCGTTCTTTTGTTGGCCATTGTTCTTTTGTAAGGACTCGTTCAGGACCTTGTATACCACTTATGTAAGACCAAACCTGGAGTATGCAGCTCCAACCTGGAGTATGCAGCTCTAGCCTGGAATCCATACTTAGTTAAACACAAGATAAAGTTAGAGAAGATTCAGAGGTATTTCACCAGACTAGTCCCGGAGCTGAGAGGTATGAAGTACGAGGAAAGGCTAATGGAGCCGAATGTCAAATCCCTGGAAAACAGAAGAGTAACGGAGACATGATAAACACCTACAGAATTCTCAAGGGAATTGACAGCTTGGACAAAGACAAGCTCTGTAGCACGGGTAGAACACGAACAAGAGTACGCAGGTGGAAACTTAGTACCCAAATGAGCCACTTCTTTATCAGAAAGATTGTATTTCAGTGTCAGAGTAGTTAACAAATGGAATGCATTAAGCAGTGATGTGGTGGAGGCAGACTCCATAGACAGTTTCAAATGTAGATTTGATACATCCCAGTAGACTCAAGAAACTGTATACCAGTCGATTGACGGATGAAAGGCGGGACCAAAGAGCCAGACCAAAACCCCCGCAAGCACAACTAGGTAAGTACACACACAGAGGTAATGTAGTACCAATATATCAACAAGTCTATCATGTAGCATTAAGCCATCAATCCGCGTTACCAGCACATCATTCAAGTTGTTTGAATATATCTCACAGATTGTGATCATACATGACTCTTCTGTCTCACAAAACTGATAGAACTCTGTGTCTGAGGAACTGAGATGTTGCTAGCATGTTTCATCTGTATCTTGTTCCATGCAAGATTCTTTCGGTCAATAATCTCAAGAGAACTCTACACTCTAGTTTGCATTTTATATCTCAAAAATCCAAGATCTAGGAACACAATTAAAATCAGATGAAAAGTAAGTTAATCAAATATATATTTAAGTAATAAATTCATGATGAGTATCATAATTCAAAATATAGAACTCCAACTTAATAAACTACGTGAGTCACCACACAAGACATTGAGGACACTACAGCTGACTGCTCCCTGATGATCACACAACATCTAAGTTTGAGAACCACGAAATAAGTCACCTTAACGTCCACTCACCAGGTGTCTGACTAAGTTGAATAGAGAATGGGGGGGAGGGGTATCAACAGTTGACAGGCAGAGTCCCGGCCCCCCTCCGGCTAGCCGACAGCCTGTCTCGGTTGCTGTCTGCTGTCCTCTGCTCTGCTCTGCTCTGCTCCTGCTGTGTTCTTGAATGTACAGTTCCCTGGGAATTTATTGCGAACCTAGGAGCTAAACTCTGCCCACAAGTAGATAGCCCCAGGCCATCTAATAAGCCACACCTTAAACGGCGGCTTGTTTGAAGGACACACCCGGCTACCTGGCTACAATTATCAGCTTAGCATATTCCAGGTCAGATCACACGACCTGACCACGGGTCAGTTTGATGTCATTAACACTCTAGAGGTGTGACTTTTTAATGGCTACAAGCCGACAGACTGTCGCCTCTCAAACTCTTGTCCAGCTAAACTCATGTTGTATATACATATTAAATACAAAACACCGTTATGATGTTACTTCTCCTCCTAATAAAATTTTTCCAACACTGCTAACGCAAGTAAGCTGGGTGCAAAAACTTTATACAAAAATAATTACATCCTAGTTAAACAATTATACATCATCCTACTCTACAAAAAAATATGTAGACCAACATCCAGAATCTCTCCCTGGGAGACATCATTGCTTGGTCTTTCAAATAATCCTGTGATATGTGTCTTCAACACAACTGCATCAGTCCCGTCTCCGTCGTTGACGTCCAACAACGCCATAACAAACCGCGGAAACTGTACTTCATGCATTGCGCACAGGACCGTATGACATCGACCTAGGTGATCTTGAATTGGCCCTACGTTCGTGTCCATGATGGCCGTATCTTGGGGTTCTACAGAGCATATAGGGACAACAAGTTTCGAAACCTCCATATAGTTAGCACCATAGAATCCATTCTACTTTTGGCCCCCCTGTTGCTCCAGCACGCCTCCTTCGGAGAGCCATTTCTGACAGCCACATCAAATCTGCACGACACAGGAGACTCACTCAACAGGGCGACATGCTTGACAGAACGGCGGCCAGTTAAGGCAAACAGTCCTGTCTTGCTAATACGCTCCCTGTAATTCTGCTATTACCAGCGAGGGACACTAGGCATCGTGTCTTAGCTCGGTCTTATCTTCTCCTCTTCTCTCTTCTTTCTTATTTCTCCTTTCTCGCATGGGCCTTTGACAAGCGACCTGGGGTCCACTGGGGTCAGTCCGTCCTGGGGTCCATCCTGGGTAGACCAATGTTGGTGGGGTTCACTGGGGTTGTTGTTCCTCTTCCGTATTTAGTCGATCGCCTGAGCCCATCTGCTGGATGACCTGGGGTTCACTGTGGTCCAGTATGGTTGTACTGGAGAAGGGCAACAGACAAGCTGGGGTTCAATGTTGACGAACCGAGAGGGCTGCATCTTGGGGTCCCCCGGGGTGGTGGTGGAGCCATGACACAGCCAGCTAGGAGGCTGGTCGTCATCGTGGTGGTGGCTAGGAGCTCCCGTGAGTGTGGTACAAGACAGCTGTCTCCTTCCTCTCTATGTGTGCACCTCTCCTCTGGCTCCATCCTAGGGAATGAACATAAAGGCGACAATCTCTGTTTCTAACAATGTTGTGTGACCCTACATATGTGATAGGGTTCTCACAGAACAATCATAATACTCTCCTCCTGGCAACAACTCACAAAATTAACACTAATGAATTCCAACCATGAATGGAACTAACTTGGTGGAACATAAAACAGTACCAGAATAAAGTAGGGAAGAGAGGATAAGGTGGGCGCTACTTTCAACTCGTCACAAAACAATCTCCACAATAAAATATTGATGCCCCTCGAGACATAAAACACTAGCACGACCTAACTGTACCGCTCCTAATCTAAAGTACTTATTTTCTTTTAATATATACAAGAGTTCTTACATGTTTGTAACAGCCACTTGGACGCGTAGCGTTTCGGGCAAGTCCTTAATCCTATGTTCCCTGGAATACGACCCCCACGAAGAATCGTTTTTACAACCAAGTACCCATTTTACTGTTGAGTTAACCATAGGGTACAGTTAAGGATTTCCACCCAGTAAATCCTCCCCGGCCAGGATATGAACCCAGGACAAAGTTGTAGCAAAACGCCAGATGAGCATCTAACCACTTCACCACGGAGACTGCTAGTAATTAGCTATTACTCCCACACTTCCACAAAAACTGCTGTACCACACAACAACAATACACTTATTATAGGAAAATACACCGGGAACATACAACTTAACTTAAGGGAAATTACAAGGGGAATCTAATTTATGGGAATTCCTAACAAAACGAAATTTTAAATACTGGGAACACAGCAATTGAAGGGAAGCACTTACCTTAAAGACTATAACCGTCCCATTCCGGCTCGCCATTTCGCCCCGAGCCTAGGTAATGCATATACCTAGATTCCAACAATTCGAAAATACCTACCTTTGCGGTCAACGGTTAGACTAGAAAGCGGAACGACCAACGAATCTACTGTCCGACGTGTCCATCATTCCGTTGCCAGAACAATCAATAGGCCATCCCTCAGTTAACCTTGGTTACCTTCATACTTCACCATAAAGTCTAGCGGTTGGGTAATCTAACACGCCCTCGGGGAAAATAATAGCGTCCTATTTACTTTCCCGCCCGCACAATTTGAATTCAAGAATTGCTGTTGCGAAGAAACCTAGCAAGACCCTTTTCCTTAGTTGCAGAGAGTCGAGTAATAAGTACCCTATCCAACTAACACTTAATTCGAACCTTAAACTTACTGCCTAACTTAATACTATAGTAGATGACCTAATGGCCAAGATGCGGGAGCCTTTCAGCAATTTATTGAGAAATTGCTGAAAACACCTCTGCTACCATTGTAACGGAGGAGGGGGAAATGGCTCTCTGTTCCATTATCTCGCCCTTAGTTAACTATTCTAGAGTTCCCTCCCAGAGTTACCTCTGCAACCTCCCCAGTTCAACACCTTGTCACCTACGTATTTGATTACCTAGGTACTACACCAACAAGGCACTGTACCTGATCAGCTACCAGCACTCAAGAGAACTCTACAACATTTCACTGTCATGAACGCAGAAGAGAAACGAAAGGAAATAAATAAATAATGAAGTATTGAGTAAGGGTTTAGGGTGAGGGAGGTAGAGAGGGGGGAGGAGCGAGGAGTGTCGTTAGTTGAAAGGGAATGTGGAAGAGAAGCGGATGGAGAGGAGAGAGAGTACGAAGATGAATAGGAAGTAGTGTAGAGGTAGAAGGGTATATAAGTAGAAGTACATGGTAGAAAGTAGAAAGTGCTGCCACCATCCATTCTAGTCAGTACATACAAGACAAGGAATGGAACTTGTCTCTATCACAAAATTATCAAAGATGTTATTACTAGCACATTTCATCTGTATCTTGTTCCATGCAAGATTCTTTAGATCAATAATCTCAAGAATACTCTACACTCTAATTTGCATTTTATAAATCCAAGATCTAGGAACACAATTAAAATCAGATGAAAAGTAAGTTAATCAAATATATATTTAAATAATAAATTTATGATGAGTATCATAATTCAAAATATCGCACTCCTGATTAATAAACAAAGTGAGTCACCACACAAGACATTGAGGACACTACAGCTGACTGCCCCCTGATGATCACACAACATCTAAGTTGGAGAACCACGAAATAAGTCACCTTAACGTCCACTCACCAAGTGTCTGACTAAGTTGAATAGGAGAGCGGGGTATCTACAGTTGACAGGCAGAGTCCCCCCCGGCCGGCAGACAGCCTGTCTCGGTTGCTGTCTGCTGTCCTCTGCTCTGCTCTGCTCTGCTCCTGCTGTGCTCTCGAATGTACAGTTCCCTGGGTATTTACTGCGAACCTAGGAGCTAAACTTCCTAAAGAGAGGGATAACTTCCTCTTAAAAGGGAGGGATGGAGAATGGTAGGGAAAAAGAAAGGACAACGTGTACTTCGAAACTTCAAAAGGCTAATACTTCAAGGGAGTGTTCATTCTTTGATAGAATATTGAGTTCCGAAGCCAACCGTGAAGTGTGGAATGAGGGTCTTGTACTCTTGCTACCACTGAAGCGAGTCTTTAAATGACTCTACCGAGATCATGAGAGTAAAGAAAAAGGTATGTGCGTGGCAGATTGCTATGGATCTCTTCCTGATGTGAAGGTGGAGGTGGTGCTATACTTCCACTGTAATGGGGTATCTCAATCTTGACCAGCAATGGTTGAAGAGATTTTTGAGGAAGTGATGAATTCGGAGAAGCTTAATGAGTCATAAGGGATGCTTCCTTCCACTTGTGTCTTGCTGGCAGGTGGGTCGGTGGGTCAGGGCTTGGTGAATTCACTAAAGGTGAAGGTGTTTTCGCTTGAGAGCGAGTTCTTAGAAGTTGATTAAAGGTGTCTACAGAACGGCTCCAAGATAATCAGCGAGGACCGTTGCTCGTTCTTGAGATATTTGATAGAGTGATTCATTGATTGCGAAAAAAGGATTTTAAGTTGACTTTGATTGTTGTTTAAAATACCCTATATTTTTATTGTGTTATTATCACACAATTTTGCCATTGAAGTACGTTTTCCGTTCAGCATTTTGGAGATGTTTCTTATTGGCCAACAGACTTAATGCAGTTTCATAAATTCTTATGATTCTATTTTCTATAGTCATTCAAAATGTCGCCGGTAACCGGTCAGTGATCCAGTTTTGTAAGTAGGGTGAACACGATTGTTTTTGCACGATTCTTCGTGTTATAGGAACTGATTGTTAAGATTTTGGATTAAATCGTGGAATGACAGTTTCTTTGACAGCAAAGTTTTTGGATGAGATTGTAGATAGTACTGAATTGGACTTTATCTCTGGTATCTGAGAGTTTGATCGTGTTTGGTGTCTGGAAATATGATAACATATATGGTATTGGGTTGACTGATAGCGTCTTTGTTATCGGGAAATGTGATGCCTCTAATTAATACCATTAGGTAGGACTCACACTAACGCTATGTGTCAACGAGAAAATCCTTAGGAGCCGTGATGGGGATTCGAACCCATGCAAAGGGTGTTGCCACGCACACTTCTCAGATAACCAGGCCACGACATGGTCACAAGGATTGCAACCCGGAGTTCTACTGAAGAAAAAAATGTTTCCTGAGGCTTTCACTGAAGCAGGACCATGATTTTCACACAACCCCCCCCCCCCCCCATGTACAGTTTCAGATGCGAGGGGGGGGGGTGAAAATCCTGTTCAGGCTTCAGTGGAAGCCTCAGGAAACCCTTGTATGTTCAGTAGAACTCCAGGTAGCAATCCTTTTGACCATGTCGTGGTTTAGTTGACTAGGGCGTGTACTTGGGACTACACACGACATAGGTTCGAACCCTCATCACGGCTCCTATGGATGACCAATAGTCAGTTATGAAATATAAGTTTATTTTGGTAAAGTGTTGAGCCAAGGCAGTTGAGATGGTCGTCCTCATGACCAGTTGCGGAGTAAAGAGTGCGATGACAAAGATTCACGAGAGACGTGAAATGTTTAGGTAGTTGTATAGATCTGTGCTGCTGTGTCTGGAGATTTTGTTTTGTAGCTTAAATATTTATTTCATGAGAGATAAAAGATTAGAAAATTACACGTCACTAGTGAAAAAGGCAATTAAAACAAACACAATAATATCAAGCTAAAATATTTGCCGCTTTTCTCCTCACACTCGCTACACTCCGTCAACAGATGGGGCTGCCAAGGGGGTACCTGGCACTATATCGAGAACACATTTGTTCTGGCAAGGTTATGGGCAACTGTGATAGAGAGATAATGAGAAAAAAGCAGATAGGGAAGTATAAGGAGAATCAGAGAGGAAGATAAATGGAATGAGAAAGAAAGAGAGAGCTGTAGGAGGGAAGGAGATAGACACGAAGGAGGGAAGGAGATACACACGTAGGAGGGAAGAGGGGGAGAGAGAGAGAAAGAAAGAGAGAGAGAGAGAGAGAGAGAGAGAGAGAGAGAGAGAGAGAGAGAGAGAGAGAGAGAGAGAGAGAGAGAGAGAGAGAGAGAGAGAGAGAGAGAGAGAGAGAGAGAGAGAGAGAGAGAGAGAGAGAGTGAGAGTGAGAGTGAGAGAGAGAGAGAGAGAGAGAGAGAGAGAGAGAGAGAGAGAGAGAGAGAGAGAGAGAGAACTACTGCATACTACTCAGTAGTATGCACAACTGCGAGTACATTCTACTGCAACACTTAAGCAAATATAAGTCTGAGATTTAAAAGTTTCAAAAGTGATCAAAATACAGAACAAAGGTCACCAACTTCATCTGTTACTGACCATGGCGGCCAAACCAATACATGTTCTAGTGAGTCACGGATACAACTCCTCATAGCTTCCACATTCTCACATTTCAACAAACAAACGTTTTAAAACTAATATTGCAATTTGTTTTAAATTTTCGTTCACTTTCTAGTAAGGTTAGTGTGAGTAGAAATATATGTTTCGCTTAAATTCCAGTAATTGTGTTTGGTTTGCTGTTCCGATATGGCGAGGTATATATCAAAAAGATATATGGTACCATTAATGAAAATATTCACATATAGAAATCACACTAATATGAAATATATCAATGATAAAATCAACTGGAGCTTTGAGGGGGCTCGAACCCGCAACAGAGAGAATCACAGCTGCTGACGCTAACCATTAGACCATCCATCCCATCAGGAAGGTTCCTCGTTGCCTATTTTGTGAACATTTAAAAAACTTCCTATTTTTTTTTCACTGGGCAGGCACATTACAGTGTGGGTCTCATCTTCGCGGTATGAGAAAGAAAAGCATATAAGCATGAAAAGCCCTTTGGCCAAGTTTCTGAAGGATTCACGGATGATGGTAAATCATCCATATGCTGCTGTTGCTATGTTGCTACTGTGGGTTTCGGCATTAGATTAGGAGTTATGTCTACTTCCAGGTCCTTCTCATTTTTCTGATTGAAAAATCTATCTTCCCTTCATCCAACACTGCTGTACTGGTTTTTACACTGTTTTTCCAATCCTCATAACTTTGCATTTGGATAGGTTAAATTCAAGCAGCCATTTTTCAAACCCCATCTGGAGGGTATCCAAATTAGTTTGTAATGAATCACAATTTATCTCTGTTAGTGATTCGGCTTTGTAGTTTAACGGTTTCTGTCTTCCCTGCTTTTTTTGTAGATTGGCACCACATTAGTCATTTTACACCAAGTGGGAAGTTAGAGAGGATTTAAATATTATAACTAGGGGAGGTTATCTTCTTGGTTATCTTGAGGACTGCACAATGCTCCAGCTCTCTCCTCTATTATCTAAGGCGATATTTTTGCCTGGTCCTACAGTTTTTGTTGCATCAATTTCCTCTAGTTTTTATTTGATCTATTGGTTGCTGATCACACTGGACACGAGGGAGATTGAATACACAGTGAATGATAAAGTGGACTAGAAGGAACCTAACAAAAGCTTGCATGAAGTGTTCAAAACCAAACGCGCACAAGTGAAAATCTCACTGAAATCGGTGTATTTACTATTTGTGTCTGCAGAATCGAGTGAGTACTCACCTAATTGTACTCACCTAATTGTGTTTGCGGGGTTGAGCTTTGGCTCTTTGGTCCCGAATCTCAACTGTCAATCAACTGCTGTACAGATTTCTGAGCCTACTGGGCTCTATCATGCCTACATTTGAAACTGTGTATGGAGTCAGCCTCCACTACATCACTTCCTAGTGTATTCCATTTATTAACTACTCTGACACTGAAAAAAATCTTTCAAACGTCTCTGTTGCTCATCTGGGTACTAAGTTTCCACCTGTGTCCCATTATTCGTGTCCCACCCGTGCTGAAGAGTTTGTCTTTGTCCACCCTGTCAATTCCCCTGAGAATTTTGTAGGTGGTTATCATGTCTCCCCCTTACTCTTCTGTTTTCCAAGGATTTGAGGTTCATCTCCTTTAGCCTTTCCTCGTAGCTCATTCCTCTCAGTTCCGGGACGAGCCTGGTGGCATACCATGGAATTTTCTTTAACTTTATCTTTTGTTTAACTAGGTATGGACTCCAGGCTGGAGCAGCATACTCCAGGATTAGTCTTACATAAGTGGTATAAAGGGTCCTGAACGATTCCTTACACAAGTTTCTAAAGGCAGTTCTTATGTTGGCCAGTCAAGCATATGCCGCTGATGATATTCTTTTGATGTCGGCCTCTGGTTCAGATTCGGTGTGATATCAACCCCCAGATCTTTCTCTCTATTTGACTCTTGCAGGATGTCACCTTCCAGATGATACCTCGTGTTCAGCCTCCTGCTCCCTTCGCCTAATTTCATTACCTTACACTTTCCTGAGTTGAACTTTAGCAGCCATTTTCTAGACAGTACCTCCAGTTTTTCCAGTTCATCCTGTAGTCTCTGTCTATCTTCATCCTGTGTGTGTGTGTGTGTGTGTGTTTACTAGTTATGTTTTTGCGGGGGTTGAGCTTTGCTCTTTCGGCCCGCCTCTCAACTGTCAATCAACTGTTTACTAACTACATTTTTTTTTTTTTTTTTTTTCCCACACCACACACCCACACACCCTAGGAAGCAGCCCGTGACAGCTGACTAACTCCCAGGTACCTATTTACTGCTAGGTAACAGGGGCACTTAGGGTGAAAGAAACTTTGCCCATTTGTTTCTGCCTCGTGCGGGAATCGAACCTGCGCCACAGAATTACGAGTCCTGCGCGCTATCCACCAGGCTACGAGGCCCCTGTGAGGCCATTGTGTGTGTGTGTGTGTGTGTGTGTGTGTGCGTGCGTGCGTTGCGTGCGTGCGTGCGTGCGTCCGTGTGTGTTTGTGTGTGTGTGTGTGTGTGTGTGTGTGTGTGTGTGTGTGTGTGTGTGTGTGTGAGTGTGTGTGTGTGTGTGTGTGTTTGTGTGTGTGTGTACTCACCTATTTGTACTCACCTATTTGTGCTTGCGGGGGTTGAGCTTTGGCTCTTTGGTCCCGCCTCTCAACTATCAATCAACTGGTGTACAGATTCCTGAGCCTACTGGGCTCTATCATATCTACATTTATAACTGTGTATGGAGTCAGCCTCCACCACATCACTGCCTAATACATTCCATCCGTTAACTACTCTGACACTGAAAAAGTTCCTTCTAACGTCCCTGTGGCTCATGTGGTTACTCAGTTTCCACCTGTGTCCCCTTGTTTGCGTCCAACCAGTGTTGAATAGTTTATCCTTGTTTACCCGGTCGATTCCTCTGACGATTTTGTAGGTTGTGATCATGTCTCCCCTTACTCTTTTGTCTTTCAGTGTCGTAAGGTGCATTTGCCGCAGCCTTTCCTCGTAACTCATGCCTCTTAGTTCTGAGACTAGTCTAGTGGCATACCTTTGGACTTTTGCCAGCTTCGTCTTGTGCTTGACAAGATATGGGCTGCATGCTGTGGCCGCATACTCCAGGATTGGTCGTACATATGTGGTGTACAAGATTCTGAATGATTCCTTACACAGGTTCCTGAACGCTGTTCTGATGTTAGCCAGCCTCGCATATGCCGCAGACGTTAATCTTTTTATGTATGCTTCAGGAGACAGGTTTGAGTGATATCAACTCCTAGATCTTTCTCTCTGTCCGTTTCATTAAGTACTTCATCTCCTATTCTGTATCCAGCGTCTGGCCTCCTGTTTCCACTGCCTAGTTTCATTACTTTGCATTTACTCGGGTTGAACTTCAACATCCATTTGTTGGACCATTCACTCAGTCTGTCTAGGTCATCTTGTAGCCTCCTACTACCATCCTCAGTTTCAATCCTCCTCATAATTTTTGCAACATCGGCAAACATTGAGAGAAACGATTCTATACCCTCTGGGAGATCATTTGCATATATCAAAAAAAAAGTATAGGTCCAAGGACTGACCCCTGCGGGACTTCACTCGTAACGTCTCGCCAATCTGAGACCTCAACCCTCACATTGACTCGTTGTTTCCTGTTGCTTAGGTACTCCTGTATTCAACGGAGTACCTTCCCTTTCACTCCAGCCTGCATCTCCATCTTTTTCACTAGCCTCTTGTGTGGCACTGTATCAAAGGCTTTCTGACAATCCAAAAATATGCAGTCTGCCCACCCTTCTCTTTCTTGCCTTATTTTTGTTGCCTGGTCGTAAGATTCAAGTAACCCTGTGAGGCAGAACCTGCCATCCCTGAATCCATGTTCGTGCTGTGTTACAAAGTTCTTTCACTCCAGGTGCTCCACTAGCTTTCTTCGCACAATCTTCTCCATCAGCTTGCATGGTATGCAGGTTAGGGACACTGGCCTGTAATTCAGTGCCTCCTGTCTATCCCCTTTCTTGTATATCGGGACTACGTTAGCTGCTTTCCAAATTTCTGGCAGTTCCCGTTTTGCCAGAGATTTGCTATACACTATGGAGAGTGGTAGGCACAGTTCTTCTGTTCCTTCCTTTAGTATCTAAGGGGAGCTTCCATCAGGGCCTATAGCCTTTGTCACATCCAACTCTAGTATACACTTCCTTACTTCCCCGCTGGTAATCTCAAACTCTTCCAGTGGTTCCTGGTTAGCTATTCCCTCTCTTATCTCTGGGATTTCTCCTTGCTCTAAGGTGAAGACCTCTGGGAATTTCTTATTCAGTTCCTCACACACTTCCTTGTCGTTTGTAGTGAATCCTTCTGCCCCTATCTTTAATTTCATAACCTGTTCCTTTACTGTGTTTTTCTCCTGATGTGGCTATGCAGCAATTTAGGCTGAGTCTTTGCCTTGCTTGCGATGTCGTTTTCGTATTGTCTTTCTGCCTCTCTTCTCATCCTGACATATTCATTCCTGGCATTCTGGTATCTTTCTCTGCTCTCCAGTGTCCTGTTATTCCTATAGTTTCTCCATGCCCTTTTACTTTGCTGCTTAGCTAGCCTACATCTCTGATTAAACCATGGGTTTCTCATCTTCATTTCACTGTTTTCCTTTTGGGCTGGGACAAACTTGTTTGCTGCGTCCTTGCACTTTTGCGTGATGTAGTCCATCATATCTTGAGTCATCTTTTCCCTGAGCTCTGTTTCCCATGATATATCTTTTAGGAGTTTTCTTATCTCCTCATAGTTTCCCTTTCGGTATGCTAACCTTTTGGTTTCGGTATCTCTCCTCGAGTTCAATAACCCTTCTTCCATCAGGTACTCAAACACCAATACACTGTGGTCGCTCATTCCTACTGGGGCTTCATAACCGATTTCTCTTATGTCAGAGTCGTTCAGGGTGAAGACCAGGTCGAGTCTCGCTGGTTCGTCATTTCCTCTCATCCTTGTGGGTTCTCTGACATGCTGGGTTAAGAAGTTTCTAGTCACCACCTCCAGTAGTTTGGCTCTCCACGTATACTCGCCTCCATGCGGTTCCTTGTTCTCCCAATCAATCCTTCCATGATTGAAGTCCCCCATGATGAGCAGGTGGGATCTATTTCTTCAGGCAGCAGAGGCTGCCCTCTCAATTATAGTGTTAACTGCCATGTTGTTGTTTTCGTACTCTTGACTGGGTCTTCTGTCATTTGGTGGAGGGTTATATATTACTGCTACTACTATCCTTGGTCCTCCCATTGTCATGGTGCCTGCTATGTAGTCTCTGAACCCCTCACAGCCCGGGATAGCCATCTCCTTAAAACTCCATTCCTTTCTCATGAGTAGGGCCACTCTGCCTCCTCCCCTACCCTCTCTTTCCTTATTACTGTGTACTCCTGGGGAAACACAGCATTTGTTATGATTCCAGAGAGTTTTGTTTCAGTGAGTCCGATTACATCTGGGTTCACTTCTTGTGCTCTTTTCCTTAGTTCACTTGCCTTGCTTGTGTCGTTACGCTGAACCCCAGTTCATTCCGAACACAGCGATTACACAACACATAACACCTTGCCTCAGCAACCGTTACTACCACCGTGTACTTCTACACACACCAGACCCTTGAGGCGTACCACTAGGTTTGTACTGGAACACAATGAGTGAGCATATGGAAGGTATTTAAAGGCCGTCAGGTTTTGTTATTTAATTACAAAGAATAGACTCTGACAAATAATAACAAATTAACATACTCTATTAGGTAAATACACTTCCAATACCCATAGACCACTTGACCTCCGCGGTCACCACTTGCACTCGTAACTTCCCCCTAAGTCCCTAATACGGAATGATTACTACAACGCTCCACACCCGGTTAGTCTTACATTCAATACTCACATACTGCAGACTTAACTTGGTCACTAAGATCACATCAGGCTCTCGCATAGCTGTCTGTTACACTTCGCTGCTGCCACAAACGGAGACCTCAGAGGACTTGCCAGTTCCACTCCCACAACAAGACTGCCTCCAGTTAGCCATCTACCTCAACCATTTCACCCTGCCTCTCAAGGAAGGTATAATCCGATTAACCTTATCCCTCGAGCGGTAACATTGTTCCTAGAAGCCTGAGTCCTCTTCCCAGGAATTATTAGTTTAGCTAAGCAGCTGCGGTCTTAATCCCTTGACCTTTCTTAGATATGTGATCCATAGTCTGTCTACTTAACATGTAATTCCAATCATCATTCGTTAAGTGTTGTAGTAATGATCCTCTAGCTAATAATCCCTACTAACTAGTGGATTACAACACTTGTGATCCCTGAAACTGACTTTCTTCTGCTTCTCCTCTGGGGGAAACCTGTGGGGTCTGGGGTGAGCGGGAGCTGGGAGGATCTGATACGGGGAGACTGGTGGAGGAGGAAGGGCTTGGGGGGGGGGGGGGAGGAGGGGGAGGGTAGGGGGGGGTAGGTGAGAGGGGTAGGGTTCGGTGGGTGGGTAAAAGGGGGGGGGGGGTGAGAGGGGGAGGGTTGGGTGGGTGGGTGAAAGGGGATGAGAAGGGGAAAGTTGAGGGGGGTGAGAGGAGGAGCTTTGGGGGGATGGGGGAGAAGGGGGGTTTGGAGGGGCAGTAAAGGGGGGAGGGCTTGGGGGGCGTGGGGGGAAAGGGAAGGCTGAGGTGGGTGAGGAAGAGGGGAGGGTTTTGGGGAGTGGTGGAGAGGGGAAGGCTTAGGTGGGGTGGGGGAGAGTGGGGGGCGGGGGAGAACGGAGGGCTTGTGGGTGGGAGAGACGGGAGGGCATGTGGGAGAAGGGAGGGCTTGGGGGATGGGGGAGAAGGGAGGTTCTGGGGGGAGGGGGGAGTGGGAGGAGGGGGGTGAGTGGGAGGAGGGGGGTGGGTGGGGGGAGGTTGCCTTAGGTGGGTACTTAGTGGGGGAGCTGACAGGGGTTGGGGCAGGTAGGGGTGTCTGTTGGGTAGAATGTGGGGGTGGTACCGCACTCCCTGTGGCAAGTGTACTGTTTGAGGAGGGTTCCCCACTCCCCTCTGGGATTGTAGGGATCGGGGTTGTGGCCTCCTGATTCCTTTCTCTCTCCCTGCGCTCCTTCCTCGCGTCTGCTGCCTGCTTTCTCTTTTCCCTTATCATATCCCTCTGCAGGAATACTTTTTTGAATTTCTCAACATTTGCTAGACAGCACTTCCTTTCTAATAGTTCCTCTTTCGTAATTTCGCTCATGAATACCACCTTTATCAATCGGTCTCTGTCCTTGTTGAACTTTCCAAGCCAGAAAACCTTTTCAACATTTTGTTCAGCTCCCTCCATCCTTACCTCACTAAGGATCTCGGTAACTATGTTTTTGTCCTTGTCTCTCCGCTCCTTTTGTCTGGTCCCTGTTTGCTCTTTATTGCCTGCTACTACTACTGCTCTATTTCTCTCTATCAGCCGGCTAGAGCAGTGTGGTTGAGGACTAGAGCGACGCGCGCCACCTGCCAGGTGGCACTCACGTGAGTGGCACCTGGCAGGTGGCACGCGTCGCTCTAGTCCTCAAGGGTTTTTGGGGAATTTCCCGGATGTTATGACATGTGTCGGAGTGGAGCGCGTCACTCCAGTCCTCGTGGTTTTTGGGGAGCTTTTCTGTGTGTTTGGGTGTTGAAAGAGTGAAGCCATGTTGTGGTAGAGTAAGAAAATAGCACCTGGCAGGTGTCACGCGTCGCTCTAGTCCTCAAGGGTTTTTGGGGAATTTCCCGGATGTTATGACATGTGTCGGAGTGGAGCGCGTCGCTCCAGTCCTCGTGGTTTTTGGGGAGCATTTTCTGTGTGTTTGGGTGTTGAAAGAGTGAAGCCATGTTGTGGTAGAGTAAGAAAATAGAAGGATGAGAGGAAGGAGTAAATGAATATGTATATGTGTTTTGCGTAGACTTAATCCTGTGTGCGGATAATAATTTTTGTTGATCGTGAGTCGGTAGAGATAGAGTGTAGATGCAAAACATAGTCTGTTATGTTGTTTGGGGGTGTGGGAGGGATAGGGAGGGATGGATTGACTTAATCCTGTGTGCGGATAATAATTTTTGTTGATCGTGAGTCGGTAGAGATAGAGTGTAGATGCAAAACATAGGCTGTTATGTTGTTTGGGGGTGTGGGAGGGATAGGGAGGGATGGATGGAGGGAAGGGTGAGTGGAGCTTCCCCTCGTCGTGAGACTGCTCTGGGTCATTATACGGTTAGACAAACCATTATCGCCCCCCCCCCCCTACAGGAAGTCCTAAGTGAGAGAGGATGATAGAGTAGACTCCAGCAGGAGGGATGTGTGTGACCCATTTACCTTAAAAGCATTTCGTTGTCTTAAGACCAGACTTGGAGCTGTTCATCCCACGGCGGGACCCCATACACTGTGGATTCGTTAAGGAGGAGCGAGGTACATACTCCTGCCGACAGACAGACCCACACCTGTCAGCCATCAATCACTCCCACCCCTCAGCCCCCCTCCGCCCCCATACCATCAACCATTGTTCTGTGCAAACCCTTTTAGTATGTGTAAGCTATATTGTAACGTGATCAACATGGTGAGAGCAATAACGAGGGAAAAGTAAACACATTATATATAAATTTATTTCTTTTATTAATCACTTAAGCGATTTACAACGATAATAATAATAATAATAATAATAAGACTTCTTCTTGGTGGTTTAGCTAGCAGAGAGATGGAGAAAGGCTTTCATTCAGTCCATCGAATCTCACTCTCTGTCTCTCTGTCTCTCTCTGTCTCTCTGTCTCTCTCTGTCTCTCTGTCTCTCTCTGTCTCTCTGTCTCTCTCTGTCTCTCTGTCTATCTCTGTCTCTCTGCCTCTCTCTGTCTCTCTGTCTCTCTCTCTGTCTCTCTGTCTCTCTCTGTCTCTCTCTGTCTCTCTGCCTCTCTCTGTCTCTCTCTCTCTCTCTCTCTCTCTCTCTCTCTCTCTCTCTCTCTCTCTGTCTCTCTCTGTCTCTCTCTGTCTCTCTCTATCGCTCTGTCTCTCTCTGTCTCTCTGTCTCTCTCTCTGTCTCTCTCTCTCTCTCTCTCTCTCTCTCTCTCTCTCTCTCTCTCTCTCTCTCTCTCTCTCTCTCTCTCTCTCTCTCTCTCTCTCTCTCTCTCTCTCTCTCTCTCTCTCTCTCTCTCTCTCTCTCTCTCTCTCTCTCTCTCTCTCTCTCTCTCTCTCTCTCTCTCTCTCTCTCTCTCTCTCTCTCTCTCTCTGTCTCTCTCTGTCTCTCTCTGTCTCTCTCTATCGCTCTGTCTCTCTGTCTCTCTCTGTCTCTCTGTCTCTCTCTGTCTCTCTGTCTCTCTCTCTGTCTCTCTCTGTCTCTCTCTCTCTCTCTCTCTCTCTCTGTCTCTCTGTCTCTCTCTGTCTCTGTGCCTCTCTCTGTCTCTCTGTCTCTCTCTCTGTCTCTCTCTCTCTCTGTCTCTCTATCTCTCTCTCTCTGCCTCTCTCTCTCTGCCTCTCTTTCTGTCTCGCTCTGTCTCTCTGTCTCTCTCTCCTTCATATTGTTCATTCATAGTTCCTTTTCATTAAACTATTCAGTTTTACATATATAAACAAAGTCAGGGACTAGTTTTACTAATACATCTTCTCTAGTATCCAATGATTTTCTTCGAGATTTAAAACACAGCTATTTCAAACGTATTAAAATACAATAATTTGGTATTGAGCTCCAGCTCCTATCCCCGCCTTAGTCCCCTGTCGTATAATGAATACTAACAGTCCAATCCCTCTAAAATTTAAAAATAATCATATTTCAAACGAAGTTCAATACAGTAATTTAGTTACCGAGCTCCAGCTCTTGTCCTCCACCTTAGTTCCCTCACACATCTTCGTTAATACCTATTCAAATTCCCCAAAATTTCTACCCTCTGTATTTCAGACATAGTTTAGTAAATGCAAACAGTTACCGAACTCTAGCTCTTATCCTCCGCCTTAGCTCTCTCTCGTATCTTCGTTAATACCTATTCAAATTCCCAGAAATTTCTACCCTCTGTATTTCAGACATAGTTTAGTAAATGCAAACAGTTACCGAACTCTAGCTCTTATCCTCCGCCTTAGCTCTCTCTCGTATCTTCGTTAATATCTAATCAAATTCCCTGAAATTTCTACCCTCTGTATTTCAGACGCAGTTTAGTAAATCCAAACAATTATCAAACTCGAGCTCTTGTCCCCAGCTTAGTTCATTTGTACAAGATCGTTAGTAACAGACCAATTTTCCCGAAATTTAAAGCAGACATACTTCAAAGTTAGTAAATAAGATCAAGTCAGTTACTGAGCTCCAGCTCTCGTCCCACAACTTAGTTCTCTCTCGTATATTTGTAAATAACCCATCAATTTCACTGTAATTTTTACCCTCTGTATTTCAGACACCGTAAATAAGATCAAAACAGTTAAGGAGCTCCAGCTCTCGTCCCCACCTTAGTTCTCTCTCATATCTTTGTAAATATCCTATCAATTCCCCTGAAATTTTTACCCTCTGTATTTCATAGTAAATATGATGTAAACAATTATAAAACTCTAGCTCTTGTCCTCTGTCCAAGTTCACTCCTGTAAATTTATTACTATCAGTCCAAATCCCCCTGAGATTTGAACACCCAACTACATTTTCAGACATAGTAAATAAAAACCGGTTCAGTTATCAAGTTTCAACTCTTGTCCCCCCAGCTTAGTTCATTTTGTACAAGTTCTTTATTTTCCAACTAAATCACCCTGAGATTTAAGATCACCTTATTTCTAACGTAGTAAAATTAATCTGGACATTAGCCAAGCTCCATTTCCTCAGTCTTAGATCATCGAACATAATTATATCCGATCAAGTCCCTCTCCAGCCTAACTGTTTATCAGAGTAATCACCTTACCATTCTCATCCCCAACGTATCCAAACCTTCAATAATCATCATACTGTATTTGCATATTTACTCTATATTCAGCTGTGTTCTTCACATTTTTTCCATGTTTTCTGTGTTCATTCCATGTTCTACAAATGTTCACAGCATGCTCAGTTCAATTCTTTTCACCTGTTTTTCTCATTTTTTCTGTTTTCTACCATTTTCCCCGTATGTTCACTATGTTCTTTGTCATGTTTTCATGTACATCATATGTTCTCTGTATAACTTTTATACTCAATATTCATGTTCTCAATGTTCTTAGCTTGTTCTTCACATGTTCAGTGTTCATTCTTGTATTCCCTATGTTCCTTATCATGTCTTCATATTCTCTATTAGTTCATATTCCATGCATGTTCACTCTATTCATCAACTTTTTCTTACATGTTTTCTGCATTCACCGTATGTTCACTGTGTTCATTCCCCTAATTAACCTCATTTTTTTTTATGTTCTTTGTTTCTTTAAACCAATTTGTTTCTTCCATATAACTAAAAACATATATTCTTCAGACACAGTTTTTTAAGATTTATGTAAAAATTTAAAAATAATAGTAAATGCTATGGTATTATAATGTTTTCATGCTTTATATTTAAGAATAAATAATTTTCAGTCAACATTTAGTTTTTTTTGTTTACTTTCTGTAAAGCTATCCAATTTACGTTCTTATAACATAAATATAACATTTATATGACGTCAGTATAACGTTATTTACACGACATCATTACGTTATTATGATGTTATATTAACGTATAATTCCTGTATGAAAACCAGAATATATATTGAACTTTATGTTTTAAACCTTGTAAAGTTATCATAAAACTTGGAATAAGACGGTAAGCATGCTTTACTTATGAAAATATACAAACAAATCAACAAAAACATTTTAACATAAAAAACATAAACATAACATAAATTAATTGCATGCATGGGAGTTAACTGGAACTCTGTAATATTGCATACATGAACCTTAAGGTACAAACCCAGTGTATTTACTCATGCAGTTCTTTCCTAAATCTAAATTTTTCCAATTTTTACACTTTGTTTCGAGTTCTGTCTTGTGTTGCTACTTTTAATACCCCATTAATGTCCCCTTTGTTATGTCCATTCATCCCATTGTGCACCTCTACCATATGTCACTCCTAATTCTTTGCTTTTCTAGAGAATGTAATATAAGCTTTGACAATCTTTCTTCATATGACTGGTTAACAGGTAGAACAAAGATTACCATTTATATATGGATAACTATTATAAGTCGGTTTGAATGAGTGAATTGCTCCTTGAAGATAGGTATATACACGTGTGGTACTATCAGATTGCATCGTGGTGAGCCTAAAACCCTTCAGATCCAAGCAAAGGGTAAATGCCAGCAGATACAATTGCGAACACATTGATACCAAAATGAAAGACATATGGCGAGAATTGAGGTAACCAAAGTGAAAAGAGTGTTGACATTACATTGCACTAGAGAGCTCCCGGGTTACTTTCTCTCACTTTCTCTGTTTTGTGCGGATGGTACACCGTGCTTTTGGAGTTTATATGCATTTAAACCTGTAGATAATTCTATTGCTAACACATTGATACCAAAATGAAAGACCTAGGATGACAATTGGGGTGACCAAAATGAAAAGAGTGTATACATTTTATCGCTCTTGTGCGCTCCCTGGTAACACACTCTCGCTTACTCTGTTTGTTGCGGATGGTAAGCCGGGCTTTTGGAGTTTATATGCCTTTAGTCCTGTAGAGAATTCTATTGCGAACACATTGATGCCAAATTGAAAAACCTAGGATGAGAATTGAGGTAACAAAGTTGAAAAGGGTATACACTTTTCAGTATTACCACGCTCTCTAATGTAATGAGAGTTGCCTGAGGGTGGCTCAGCTTTCTTTTTCTGGTACCCTTGGCCTACATTCATCTTGTCGGCGGGTGGAGCGCGCTGCTCTCTTTGACATTATATGCACATAGTTCTGTTGGGAATTCTATTGCGAACGTATTGATACCAAAATGAAAGACATAGGACGAGAATTAAGGTGACAAAGTTGAAAAGAGTATACACTTTTCAGTATTTCCGCGCACTACCAGGGAATGTCCAAAAAAAATGGAGAGAGTGGAGGGGTAACTTGCCCAAAACGCGAAAGTGTTTGGGGAGATTAACTTTCGTTCAATACTATTATGCAAAAGGAGCGACACATCTATGGTTCATCCAATAAAATCAGCAGACTTCTAGATGTTACTACTGCTCGGCTTAGACTCGGTTACAAGTATTTCTGGGAATTCTCATTATCTGCTGATGTAGACCTGACCAAATGTTAACTGTCAACAAAATTATTTGCACACCGCTCCGTCACTATGTGATAGTGAATTCAGAGACAATTCTATAACCAATGTACCAACGATGTATCAATATTTCATTCAAAATGATCTGGTACCAGAAATTTTAGCCAAATATCCCCAGTTTGCTAACTGTAAGTAGTAACTAAGTGATTGTAACCTATCCACCGCTGCCCACTGGATGGGGAGTGGTGTGCAGGACAAACATATCAATTGTGACACTAGCTCTCCACATATGTCAGTTGCTTAATTTAGAAACTGTACTTGTGATCGATCTCGAACCCATTGATGATGTGACGACTTATACTGAATTATGTAACTAGCTCATCAAGATTGTAACTTGCTTAGCTAAATGAATTGTGGGGTTCAGTCCCTGAGCCCATTATGTGCCTCTGCAACCCTTTCCACTACCGCCCACAAGATGGGTATGGGGTGCATAATAAATGAACTAAACTAACTTTAAGGCATCCTGAAAGAAAGCTTGGAGGGCTTGAAAAATTGCAGAACGAAGCCTTGAGGATAATCCTTGGGTGCCCTCGTACCACAAAGATACTTAATATGAGAAAGGAACTTAATATTCCGAGCGTTGTTTATCGTGTTACTGAAAATAACTGTCAAATTGGTATAAAAATGCTTAGGCTAGCTCATCCTAACCGTTGCACAGAAGCCCTCCAGAATTTCTTTATTGAATGTAAACATTGTTTCAAATAGATAAATAAAATTGGAACTGAACTCAGAAAGTATCAGATTTATAATTTGTACCAAGAGAGACAACAATAGCACTTTCCTGCACTGTAGGAAATTACACCCTTTTCAATTTTAATCCCTCCCTTTCCATCAAAGGAGCAAATTAGAGATCAGTCCCAGCTTTGTTTTGAGGCAAAGCTCAACGTCTTAAGCCATATTGATGCTCTGTCCACAGAGCATTCTCTCTCTCAAATCATATACACTGAAGGTTTCCTAGAGTGCCCAACGGGTGCAGCTGGAAGTGCAGTTGTTCTGGCAATAGGATATGACTTATATTTTGAGTGGGGAGTCCGTATAAACAACTGGGCCTCTACCCTTCAGACTGAACTATTTGCCTTGCTCCTTGCACTGAAATGTGTACAAGTATCCAAACTTGATACATTAATTGTAAGTGACTCTTTATCATCCTTAATTGCTGTCAACTCTTTAAGACATAACTGTAACATGCTTGTGTCTGAAGCTAGACACAAATACAATAACAACTTGAGGAACCTTATCATAAACAATAATCTCAACAAAAATCACATAGTTCTCAGAGGTGATTTCAATATTGACCTAGGGCTACAAAATAACCCTCAAGTAGACTATTTCCTCAACAGCATGAATTCCTGTATGCTCATCCCCGCAATCACCAGGCCCACCCGAGTCACTCAAACATCTGCGACTACCCTGGATCACTGATGGACCAACATAACAGCTCCTCTTACATCAAGTATAATCACTGACAGAACAACTGACCACTATCCTACCTTCCTTGTAGCGAACATGGCCATAACACCACCAGGTAACAAGAAAATTACCTTTAGGTTACAATGTGAAGCGGCAATAGGCAATCTCACAAATGCCCTCCACAATGTAAACTGGGAATCTAAATTTATCAATACACAGGATAATAATTCGTTAACTAGCCTTTTTCCAAAATTTAAAGCCTTTACAATACTTATTGTCCTCTCCTCACCAAGCAAGTAACTGGCAAAAAGGTTAAATAATCCCTGGCTCACTAATGGCATACTTAAAGCAATCGACAAGAAACATGAATATGAAAAAAAAACTTAGGATTGGCCTAGTTGGAAAAGAAGTAGTTAAGAGGTACTCATCAGTGCTTACCAGTATAATAAGAGCAAAGGGTTCCTATTACGAGAATAGATTCAAAGAAGCAAAAGGCAACATAAAAACCACATGGAGAGCCATCTCTACCATCCTAGGAGCTAAACAACATTTACATAATAAGATAAAAATCTCCAAGGATGGTTATACACCTGCAACAGATCTTGAAACAGCAACTGAATTTAATAGCTTCTTTTCATCGTTTGGTGCTCACCTTGCCCGAAAAATCCCAGAGACTCAGACATATGTTACCACATATCTTTCACGCAGCTATCCAAACTCTCTTCTCCTCTCTCCGGTCAGCCCTACAGATGTTGTGTCCATCATTCACTCGCTAAAAACCAAAGCTGGGAACATTAGTGAAATACCATCGATGGTACACAGGCGTGCCTCCCATGCCCTTGCACCATCCATAGCACTGCTGTTCAACAAATCCCTAGAGTGTCATACCTTCCCTGATATCCTTAAAAAAGCAAGAGTAACGCCAGTTCATAAAGGAGGTAACACGGCAGACATAAATAATTACAGACCCATATCGAATCTACCTATATTATCAAAAATATATTTTTTTTTTTTTACAAACAGCTCTACTCCAATCTTGTAAAATTCAATATACTAAGTCCCTGTCAGTTTGGCTTCCGCTCCCAAAAGAGTACCAATGATGCTATTGTTAGTCTGCTTGACTTAATCTTCTCAGCCCTTGACAAAAGTGAGTTTCCAATTGAACTCTTCATCGGGCTGAGAAAGGCCTTTGATACTGTTAACCATAACTACCTCTTACTTAAATTCCACCATTATGGAATCCGTGGCCTTGCCCTAAACTATATCCGATCCTATCTTAGTAACAGACACCAATATGAAGCCATCAATGATATAACCTCTCCCACTCTACCACTTACCGTAAAGGTGCCACAGAGCAGCATCCTAGGACCCTCCTGTTTCTTATATACATCAATGATCTCCCTAATGTCTCTAACATACTTAAACCTATATTGTTGGCTGATGATACTACTCATCTACTCTGACCCCAATCCACTCCTGTTAAATAATGTTGTAAACAATTAATTAAAAAAAGTCTACTTGTGGATGTCAACCAACAAACCTCACACAAAACAGATTCAGATTCAGATTCAGATTCAGATGTTTATTCAGGTAAGGTATATACATACAAGTGATGTTACATTAATGGATTGATATATAGATAGAGCTAGTACATACAATGCCTAAAGCCACTATTACGCAATGCGTTTCGGGCAAGAAAAACATTAATATCTAGAACTTAATACTAATTGAGCATAAAGAATAAAAGGTGTTGAGAACAAATACAAATAAAGATAAAAAAAAAGGGGGAACATGACTGAAAAAGCAGCACAAATACAATAGGTTGACAAACAGTGTTGATTAAAAAAAAAAAAAAAAAAAAAAAGAAAATAACAGACATGGGTTGACAATAGAGGAGTGAGGTAGATTACAGGGAATTTATTAGGTAGTGTTTAGTTTTTATCTTAAACTGGTTGAGAGAGGTACAGTCTTTAACATGGTTGGGAAGGTCATTCCACATTCTGGGCCCCTTGATTTGCAGAGCATTTCTAGTTTGATTAAGACGTACTCTAGGAATATCAAAACTGTATTTATTTCTGGTGTGGTGCTCATGGGTTCTGTTACAACCTTCTATGAAGCTTTTAAGATCAGGATTGGCATTATAGTTTAGCGTTTTATATATGTATAATACACATGAGAGAATGTGCAGTGACTTAATATCTAACATATTAAGAGATTTGAGTAGGGGTACCGAGTGATGTCTGGGGCCAGAGTTGGATATTGTTCTAATAGCGGCTTTGTGTTGGGTAATTAGAGGACGTAAGTGATTTTGGGTAGTAGAACCCCAAGCACAAATACCATAGTTGAGATAAGGATAGATAAGGGAGTAATAGAGAGTCACCAGGGCAGGGCGTGGTACATAATATCTGATCTTAGAAAGAATGCCCACAGTTTTTGAAACTTTTTTTGATATATTTAGAATGTGTCCCTGGAAATTCAGCTTGTGGTCAATGAGAATGCCAAGGAATTTGCCATCTAATTTGTTACAAATTTGGGTATTGTTTATTTTGAGATTTATAAGACTAGAGGATTTATTGCCAAACAGAATATAGAAGGTTTTGTCAATGTTAAGGGTGAGTTTGTTGGCAGTTAGCCAAAGATGGACTTTATTTAGCTCAGTATTTACTGTGGCATTTGGAGCAAGAGGGTCAGGACTGGAGTAAATGAAGGTTGTGTCGTCAGCAAATAGAATTGGTTTGAGGTGTTGGGAGGCATTTGGAAGGTCATTAATGTAGATGAGAAAGAGGAGAGGGCCAAGTATGCTGCCCTGAGGAACACCAATGTTGATGGGTAGGGTGGGAGAAATTGTATTATTCACAGAAACATATTGGAGCCTGTCAGTAAGGTAGGACTCGAGGTATTGTAGGGAGTGTCCTCTGACTCCATAATGATGTAATTTAAGAAGAAGGTTATGGTGGTTGACAGTATCAAAAGCTTTACGCAGGTCCACAAATAACCCAACAGGGAACTCCTTTTTATCAAGAGCTGTATGAATCGAGTTAAGCATACTAATAAGTGCATCGTTAGTGCTTTTTTTGGGTCTGAAGCCATATTGGCAAGGGCTAAGTATATTGAGTTTGGCTAGATATGAGTAAAGCTGCTTGTATATAAGTTTTTCAAAAATTTTTGACAAGTTTGGCAGGATTGATATAGGTCTGTAGTTGTTAACATCTGTGGGGTCACCACATTTGTGGACAGGCGTTACTCTCGCTTTTTTTAGAATATCTGGAAAGGTTTGGAGTTCAAGTGACTTGTTGAAGAGCAAAGCAATAGCAGGGGCTAAAGATCTGGAGGCTTTTTTGTAAATTAAAGTTGGTATCTCCTCAAGGGCACCAGACTTGGTTTTAAGGGAAAGGATTATCTCATTGACGTCAGTGGAGTTAATAGGCTTTAGGTACAGAGACTGTGGATAGTTACCTGTAAGATAGTCCTTAATGTCAGTACTGGAAGATGGAATATCATTTGCAAGGGATGAACCAATGGAAGAGAAGAACCTTATCTGAATATTATCCTTTACCTGCAATTGGTTGTTGCTGTATTTATAGAATATGATTTGTTCTACTTTACATTTGTTTGTTCCTTTTTTTCAAAATTTCTTTCTGCCTCTCTCCTCACTGCCGTGTAGATGTTTCTCTTTGTATTACTGGTATGTTTGGGGGTTTGGCCTCTTCGTATATTGATTCCATTTTTGTGTCTTTTGGTCTCTGGCCGTCTTGAAATTTCAGTTGAACAAATCCTGTTTCCTAGTTCTGCATCTCTGTTTTGGTATAAATGTTTTTGTTCCTTTATCATATATTTCACAAAATTGACATACTGTGCATTAATTCATCTCAATTACTTCCTTTCCTAACAGCAAGCCTTTCCAGTAAAATTCTTTGAATTCTTTTCTGACTTCTGGCCTAATGTTTGTTTTATCCTAGTGTGTATGATGCCTAGCGTGTGTCTGGTGCCTGTTGTGTTAAACCGAAGATAAATGCATAAGTATAGGTCAGTAATTTCTCCAGCTTTGAAAGGGGCTTTCATTATGCAGCAGTATTCCACTCTAGAGAGCACTAGCGTCTTGAAAACTATCATCATCGGTATAGCATCTCTAGTGTGAAAAGTTCTTGTTATCTACCCTGTCATTTTTCTTGCAGTTGTGACGGCTACTTTATTGTGTTCTTTAAATGTAAGGCCTTCTGACATCAGTACACCCAAATCCTTTACGTTGCTTTTCCGTTCAATGTTATGATTTGACTGAGTTTTGTAAGTGGTTTCCGTTTTTATATTTTCATTTTTTCCGTAGCGCATGAGCTGAAACTTATGTTCGTTAATCACCATGTTATTTTCTGTAGCCCATAGAAAGACCTGATTTACATCTGATTGGAGGTTTGCCGTGTCCTCTATGTTGCCTACTCTCGTGAAGATTCTAGTGTCATCTGCAAAGGATGATCAAGTACTATAGGTTGTGTCCTTGTCTATGTCCGATATGAGGATGAGAAAAAGTATTGGAGCAAGCACAGTACCCTTGGGGACTGAGCTCTTTACGGTTGATGGTCCAGATTTTATTTTGTTGACTACTACACATTGGGTTCTATTAGTCAGGAAGTTGTATATCCATCTGCCTATTTTTCCGGTAATTCCTTTTGAACGCATTTTATGTGCAATAACACAATGGTCACATTTGTCAAAGGCTTTTGCGAAATCTGTGTAAATTACATCAGCGTTTTGTTTGTCTTCCATGGCATCTAGTGCCATGTCAGAGTGGTCCAGCAACTGTGATAGGCAAGAGCGCCCTGTTCTGAAACCATGTTGTCTGGGGTTATGGAGATGCTGTGATTCCATGTATTTTGTGATCTTACTTCTTAGCATTCTCTCAAAGATTTTTATGATGTGCGATGTTAGTGCTATCGGTCTGTAGTTTTTTGCCTCTGCCTTATTTCCTCCTTTATGGGGCGGTGCTATCTCTGCTGTTTTTAGTATGTCAGGGATAATGCCAGTATCTAGGCTTTGTCTCCAAAGAATGTGAAGGGCCTGCGATAACGTTTTTTTACAGTTCTTGATGAATATAGAGTTCCAAGAGTCAGGGCCTGGTGCAGAGTGCACAGGCATACTGTCTATGGCTTCTTCAAAATCCAGTGGGGATAGGATCACATCTGATTTATGATTTGATGTTGGTATCATATCCATGAAAAATTCATTTGGGTTATCAATCAGATGGATGGAGAGCTACACTCGTGGTGTCCCATTTTCCCAGCACTCTTTGTCATATAATGCTTTGAAACTTTTGACGGTTTTGGCCTCCACCACCTTCTCACCTAACTTGTTCCAACCGTTTACCATTCTGTTTGCAAAAGTGAATTGTCTTACATTACTTCGGCATCTTTGTTTAGTTCGTTTAAATCTATAACCTCTTGTTCTTGAAATTCCAGGTCTCGGGAAATCTTCCCTATCAAGTTTATCAATTCCTGTTACTGTTTTGTACGTAGTGATCATATCTCCTCTTTTCCTTCTGTCTTCTAGTTTTGGAATATTTAATGCCTCTAATGTCTCCTCATAAATCCTACCCTTCAGTTTTGGTATGAATGTTTGTGTGCCTTCATCGTATATTTTGCAAAATATGGAATACATCTCATTTACTTTACTTTAAGAATATGGTTTGATCAATTAAAAACCCTCTTGTTCAAATTGCAAAGAGACTGAAAGAGATGCAGCATGCTCAATGGATTATATATTAGTGATTATTATTAGGATTATATATTAGTGAATCATATTAGTGATTCAATTATTATTGTCATAAAACAATAAACAAATAGTTTTGGTGTTATTACACTCTATTCACAGGTTATATATAAGTATCTGCATGTTTTGTTCACCATTACAAACCACTAAGTTGGTTTGATTTTTGTTGAGATTGTTATTTATGATAAGATTCCTTACGTTATCTGAGAATGAAGCTATGTTGGTATTGGGAAATCTATAGATGGCACTTATAGTCAAGGAGGATTTAAGGGATTTACTGGAGAACTTGGCAAAGGTATATTCACAATAGTCGTCTCTATTACTAATGACACTATTGCAGATGAAGGTATCTTTGTAAGATATTGCTATGCCACCTCCTTTTTTTATTAGGCCTACAGTTGTGAATGGCTTTATTATCAGCCAAGTTGTAGCATACAACATAGCATATATATGTATATGGCATATATATATATATATATATATATATATATATATATATATATATATATATATATATATATATATATATATATATATATATATATATATATATATATATATATGTCGTACCTAATAGCCAGAACGCACTTCTCAGCCTACTATTCAAGGCCCGATTTGCCTAATAAGCCAAGTTTTCATGAATTAATGTTTTTTCGTCTACCTAACCTACCTAACCTAACCTAACCTAGCTTTTTTTGGCTACCTAACCTAACCTTACCTATAAATATAGGTTAGGTTAGGTTAGGTAGGGTTGGTTAGGTTCGGTCATATATCTACGTTAATTTTAACTCCAATAAAAAAAAATTGACCTCATACATAGAGAAAAGGGTTGCTTTATCATTTCATAAGAAAAAAATTATAGTAAATATATTAATTCAGGAAAACTTGGCTTATTAGGCAAATCGGGCCTTGAATAGTAGGCTGAGAAGTGAGTTCTGGCTACTAGGTACGACATATATATATATATATATATATATATGTTGTACCTAGTAGCCAGAACACACTTCTCAGCCTACTATGCAAGGCCCGATTTGCCTAAAAGGCCAAGTTTTACTGAATTAATATTTTTTCTCTAATTGTTTTCTTATGAAATGATAAAGCTACCCATTTCATTATGTATGAGGTCAATCTTTTTTTATTGGAGTTAAAATTGACATAGATATATGACCGAACCTAACCAACCCTACCTAACCTAACCTAACCTAACCTATCTTTATAGGTTAAGTTAGGTTAGGTAGCCGAAAAAGTTAGGTTAGGTTAGGTTAGGTAGGTTAGGTAGTCGAAAAACAATTACTTCATAAAAACTTGGCTTAGTAGGCAAATCGGGCCTTGCATAGTAGGCTGAGAAGTGCGTTCTGGCTACTAGGTACGACATATATATATATATATATATATATATATATATATATATATATATATATATATATATATATATATATATATATATATATATATATATATATATATATTCAAAATTCGTCAGTGTACTACATTTTTGTTGTTGCTTTTAGGTGATGCTTTTAACCAGTGTACGTGGGTCTGATTGTGCAACCACGGTTCGAAGAATAATGAAGATATGAACAAACGGCCTGTGGTCACTATACAGTCTGGAAGGGCAAAAGAAGAAATTGGCATTTCTACAAAAACAATAACTATATAATGTTATTTTAAGTAAGTAACCAAAAAATTAAATAATTTTTTTAAAGTTTAAAATTCACTTAAAAATTTAAATTTTAAGTTAAAAAATTTTAACCTAAAAACTTAATATTTTTCATATTTAGAACCATTCCATAATATTTTCCCAAGCATAAATGATTATATTTCTATCACTTGCTCTTAAGATTGTTTCATTTAATAGAGGTTGGGCATAATTGTTCTCTGCTGCTAATAGAACTGACTGACTTAGCTATAGGAAAATGTAAACTTAATTGGTTTATCCATTACAGTATTTTGCAGTTTATTTCATGATCCTGTGCTTAATACTTGCATAAATAGTAGATTACAAAATGCATTTTTATATCATTAGTATTGAATAATAATAATGCAAATAATTGACTTATAAATGATGTACAATTAATTGGTAGGTGATATTATATTATTAATATTTTTTCATTCTTGCAAAGCCTTAACAAAGCCATTAACATGTTAATATAAACTTGATCACCTTCCACTTATTTTCTCATGTGCTACCTACATGTACAAAACCTTATTCCTAAATGCATATTTTGTTCTGAAACTTGTCCTTTATATGTTGTGTATCACCATCTCTGGAGAGTTTTATCTGATTGATGTATAAATTACTTTTAATTTTACAGAATATTATTGTTATACTGAATTTATTATTATATAAATAACTTAATTTTACAGAATCATCTATCACCGCACATCCACAAGTTGAGGAGGAGGATGTGACCTTCCAGATTTCTGAGGTACTGAAACATGCACCAAACAGGCCTGGTGGATCTAGGTACAAGGTAAAATAATTTAATTTTTTTTTTTTTTTTACTAATTGTCCGATATATATATATATATATATATATATATATATATATATATATATATATATATATATATATATATATATATATATATATATATATATATATATATATAGATATATATATATATATATATATTAGTATATTTTGGTAGCAGTCTTTCCTGTAGACATATTTTATTAAATATGACCGAAAAAGTAAGATTAATAATTCTAACACGAATTTTCTCAATCTTTCGTACATTATGCTTCACTGTTGGAGGTAAATCAAAAATCACTTCTCCAAAATTCATTTTTATTTCTAGTCTGACGCGACACGGGCGCGTTTCGTAAAACTTATTACATTTTCAAAGACTTCACAAATACACAACTGATTAGAACTTGCGTTTCCCTGATTTTATATCTACATTTGAGTGAGGTGGGAAGGGTGATGTGGCATTACATTTGAGTAAGGTGGGAAGGATGATGTGGCATTAGAGGATATTAATAGGGTATTAAAAGTATCAACACAAGACAGAACACGAAACAATGGATATTGAATAGAAGTGTTTGTAGAAAGCCTATTGGTCCATATTTCTTGATGCTTCTATATTGGAGCGGAGTCTTGAGGTGGGTAGAATATAGTTGTGCAATAATTGGCTGTTGATTGCTGGTGTTGACTTCTTGATGTGTAGTGCCTCGCAAACGTCGAGCCGCCTGCTATCGCTGTATATATCGATGATTTCTGTGTTGTTTACTAGGATTTCTCTGGCGATGGTTTGGTTATGGGAAGAGATTATATGTTCCTTAATGGAGCCCTGTTGTTTATGCATCGTTAAACGCCTAGAAAGAGATGTTGTTGTCTTGCCTATATACTGGGTTTTTTGGAGCTTACAGTCCCCAAGTGGGCATTTGAAGGCATAGACGACGTTAGTCTCTTTTAAAGCGTTCTGTTTCGTGTCTGGAGAGTTTCTCATGAGTAGGCTGGCCGTTTTTCTGGTTTTATAGTAAATCGTCAGTTGTATCCTCTGATTTTTGTCTCAGACAAAAATCAGAGGATACAACTGACGATTTACTATAAAACCAGAAAAACGGCCAGCCTACTCATGAGAAACTCTCCAGACACGAAACAGAACGCTTTAAAAGAGACTAACGTCGTCTATGCCTTCAAATGCCCACTTGGGGACTGTAAGCTCCAAAAAACCCAGTATATAGGCAAGACAACAACATCTCTTTCTAGGCGTTTAACGATGCATAAACAACAGGGCTCCATTAAGGAACATATAATCTCTTCCCATAACCAAACCATCGCCAGAGAAATCCTAGTAAACAACACAGAAATCATCGATATATACAGCGATAGCAGGCGGCTCGACGTTTGCGAGGCACTACACATCAAGAAGTCAACACCAGCAATCAACAGCCAATTATTGCACAACTATATTCTACCCACCTCAAGACTCCGCTCCAATATAGAAGCATCAAGAAATATGGACCAATAGGCTTTCTACAAACACTTCTATTCAATATCCATTGTTTCGTGTTCTGTCTTGTGTTGATACTTTTAATACCCTATTAATATCCTCTAATGCCACATCATCCTTCCCACTTTACTCAAATGTAATGCCACATCACCCTTCCCACCTCACTCAAATGTAGATATAAAATCAGGGAAACGCAAGTTCTAATCAGTTGTGTATTTGTGAAGTCTTTGAAAATGTAATAAGTTTTACGAAACGCGCCCGTGTCGCGTCAGACTAGAAATAAAAATGAATTTTGGAGAAGTGATTTTTGATTTACCTCCAACAGTGAAGCATAATGTACGAAAGATTGAGAAAATTCGTGTTAGAATTATTAATCTTACTTTTTCGGTCATATTTAATAAAATATATATATATATATATATATATATATATATATATATATATATATATATATATATATATATATATATATATAAATATATATATATATAAATATATATATAATGTGTCGTACCTAGTAGCCAGAACGCACATCTCAGCTTACTATGCAAGGCCTGATTTGCCTAATAAGCCAAGTTTTCATGAATTAATGTTTTTTCGACTACCTAACCTAACATTTTCAGCTACCTAACCTAACCTATAAAGATAGGTTGGGTTCGGTCATATATCTATATTAATTTTAACTCCAATAAAAAAAGAATTGACCTCATACATAATGAAATGGATAGCTTTATCATTTCATAAGAAAAAAAATAGAGAAAATATATTAATTCATGAAAACTTGGCTTATTAGGCAAATCGGGCCTTGCATAGTAGGCTGAAAAGTGCGTTCTGGCTATTAGGTACGACATATATATAGATATAGATATATATATAGATATATATATATATATATATATATATATATATATATATATATATATATATATATATATATATATATATATATATATATATATAGTGTGTGTGTAATTACCTAAGTGTAGTTACAGGATGAGAGCTACGCTCGTGGTGTCCCGTCTTCCCAGCACTCTTTGTCATATAACGCTTTGAAACTACTGACAGTCTTGGCCTCCACCACCTTCTCACCTAACTTGTTCCAACCGTCTACCACTATTTGCGAAAGTGAATTTTCTTATATTTCTTTAGCATCTGTGTTAAGCTAGTTTCAATCTATGACCTCCTGTTCTTGAAGTTCCACTTCTCAGGAAATTTTCCCTGTCGATTTTATCAATTCCTGTTACTATTTTGTATGTAGTGATCATATCACCTCTTTCTTCTGTCTTTTAGTTTTGGCATATTTAATGCCTCTAACCTCTCCTCGTAGCTCTTGCCCTTCAGTTCTGGGAGCCACTTAGTAGCATGTCTTTGCACCTTTTCCAGTTTGTTGATGTGCTTCTTAAGATATGGGCCAACTTCTGTTGTTGGGCACCACACAACAGCTGCATATTCTAGCTTTGGCGTAACAAAAGTCATGAACAATTTCTTTAGTATATCACCATCCATGTATTTAAACGCAATTCTAAAGTTAGAAAGCGTAGCATAGGCTCCTTGCACAATATTCTTTATGTGGTCCTCAGGTGATAGTTTTCTATCTAGAACCACCCCTAGATCTCTTTCTTTATCAGAATTCTTTAAAGATTTCTCACATAATGTATAGGTTGTGTGGGGTCTATGTTCTCCTGTTCCACATTCCATAACATGGCATTTATTTACATTAAATTCCATTTGCCAAGTGGTGCTCCATATACCTATTTTATCCAGGTTTTCTTGAAGGGCATGACAATCATCTAAATTTCTTATCCTTCCTATTATCTTAGCATCATCAGCAAACATGTTCATGTAATTCTGTATACCAACTGATAGATCATTTATGTAGACTATAAACATCACTGGTGCAAGAACTGAACCCTGTGGTACTCCACTTGTGACATTTCTCCAGTCCGATACATTGCCTCTGATTACTGCCCTCATTTTTCTATCAGTCAGAAAATTTTTCATCCATATTAGAAGCTTACCTGTCACCCCTCCAATGAGGGGTGACAGGTAAGCTTCCATAACATGGCATTTATTTACATTAAATTCCATTTGCCAAGTGGTGCTCCATATACCTATTTTATCCAGGTTTTCTTGAAGGGCATGACAATCATCTAAATTTCTTATCCTTCCTATTATCTTAGCATCATCAGCAAACATGTTCATGTAATTCTGTATACCAACTGGTAGATCATTTATGTAGACTATAAACATCACTGATGCAAGAACTGAACCCTGTGGTACTCCACTTGTGACATTTCTCCAGTCCGATACATTGCCTCTGATTACTGCCCTCATTTTTCTATCAGTCAGAAAATTTTTCATCCATATTAGAAGCTTACCTGTCACCCCTCCAATATTTTCCAGTTTCCAGAACAACCTCTCTATGTGGAACTGTCGAATGCCTTTTTTAGGTCCAGATAGATGCAGTCAACCCAACCATCTCTTTCCTGTAATATATCTGTTGCTCGATCATAGAAACTGAGTAAATTCGATACACAGGATCTTCCAAATCGAAAACCATACTGTCTGTCTGAAATTATATCATTTCTCTCCAGGTGTTCTACCCATTTAGTTTTAATTATTTTTTCCAATATTCCAATTCCAATTTTTTCCAATAATGTGTGTGTGTGTATGTATATTTGTGTTGTTGAATATGACCGAAAGTCATAGTCTTTCTGCCCCTCTCCTTACTGCTATTGTTGTTTCTCGCATCTTTGTATTGCTTGTATGTTTGGGCAATTTTTCCCCTTTTCCTAGTTCTGCATCTCTGCTTTAGTATAAATTTTGTTGTGCCATTATCATATATTTCACAAAACTTGACATACATCTTATTTACTTCATGTCCTAACAGCAAGTGTTTGTCAAATTCCTTAAGGAAATATCTGAGTTCCCCATAATGACCTCTCCACAAGACAGGTTTTTCAACTGCTTCAAGCTCATTTTCTTCCAGATTATAATGCATTGCATACTTTATTCCCAAAAAGACATGGTCACTTTTACCCAAGTGACCATGTCACTTGGGTAAATGGAGGGAGGTACTGAAAGGAGGAAAAGGGAGGTACCAAAGGAGGGAGGTGCTGAATGATAAATATATCTTTCTCTTTCCTGGTAAATATAATATCCAGCATGGAGGAAACATCCCCTTCCCTCATCCTCGTAGCTTGTTTAACATGTAGAAACATGAATGTTTACAGGGTGAGGTTTACGAAATTATATATATATATATATATATATATATATATATATATATATATATATATATATATATATATATATATATATATATATATATATATATATATATATAATTGGTCTCTGGTCTCTCTCTCTCTCTCTCTCTCTCTCTCTCTCTCTCTCTCTATATATATATATATATATATATATATATATATATATATATATATATATATATATATATATATATATATATATATATATATATATGTCGTACCTAGTAGCCAGAATGCACTTCTCAGCCTACTATGCAAGGCCCGATTTGCCTAATAAGCCAAGTTTTCCTGAATTAATATATTTTCTCTAATTTTTTTCTTATGAAATGATAAAGCTACCCATTTCATTATGTATGAGGTCAATTTTTTTTTATTCGAGATAAAATTAACGTAGATATATGACCGAACCTAACCAACCCTACCTAACCTAACCTAACCTATCTTTATAGGTTAGGTTAGGTTAGGTAGCCGAAAATGTTAGGTTAGGTTAGGTTAGGTAGGTTAGGTAGTCGAAAAACAATTAATTCATGAAAACTTGGCTTATTAGGCAAATTGGGCCCTGCATAGTAGGCTGAGAAGTGCGTTCTGGCTACTAGGTACGACATATATATATATATATATGTCGTACCTAGTAGCCAGAACTCACTTCTCAGCCTACTATGCGAGGCCCGATTTGCCTAATAAGCCAAGTTTTACTGAATTAATATATTTTCTCTAATTTTTTTCTTATGAAATGATAAAGCTACCCATTTCATTATGTATGAGGTAAATTTTTTTTATTGGAGTTAAAATTAACGTAGATATATGACCGAACCTAACCAACCCTACCTAACCTAACCTAATCTATCTTTATAGGTTAGGTTAGGTTAGGTAGCCGAAAACGTTAGGTTAGGTTAGGTTAGGTAGGTTAGGTTGTCGAAAAAACATTAATTCATGAAAACTAGGCTTATTAGGCAAATCGGGCCTTGCATAGTAGGCTGAGAAGTGCGTTCTGGCTACTAGGTACGACATATATATATATATATATATATATATATATATATATATATATATATATATATATATATATATATATATATATATATATATATATATATATATATGTGTGAGGGTACCACCTCTGGTGCCAATGTGGGGACCCATAGCCTCGGAGAAGAAAATAAAAAGTATTCAGAGGAGACCTTGTGGTTTCTCACTGAACACTAAATATATATATATATATATATATATATATATAAAGTTTGTGTGTGTGTAATTTATATAAATAAATAATTAAATATTAATTTTGTTAATATCTTTTCAAGGAAAACTTGCAAGTACAATTCGTATACAAGAGGGGCAACAAGAGCCAGAGGATGTCTACTAAGAAAATATATAAGTCTTTATCCTCACACTCTTGATATATGGTCTTCTCTGGTCTCATTATTTTCTCTCCTCACAAATGTCCCTTTTTTTTTATTTCTTTTACGTTTCTCTCCTGTTTTTCTTGTCTTTTAATCTCTCCTTTCCTCCTCTCTTCTAACACCTCTCGTTTCCTGTCTCTTCTAGCTTCTCTCTTCCTTTACTTTTTATATTTGTGGTATTCATTTATGTCATTTTTATCTTGTATATTTTTCTTGTATCTTTTTCTTATCATGTGTTTCTCTTCCCCTTCTCTTCAATGATTTCTCATTTCTCTCCTCTCTCTGTTGTTTCTGTTCTGTCTTCTCTCTCCTTGCCTTAATTTTGTTCTGTCTCCTCTTTTGTTGTGTGTGTGTCTTTCTGT